>NW_006399809.1:17249411-17261183 GCF_000299155.1 Elephantulus edwardii
GTCACTATGAGTTGGGGCTGACTCAATGGGGAATGGGTTTATAAATCAATAAACACTGATCTTGTTTTCACCTTTTTTTTGTCTACAAAAGTAGCATAAGTGAATTTGATAACAACTTGTAATGTGAATCAGTAGTAATACTACTACTACTACTACTACTACTACTACTACTACTGTTGTTGTGTGCCGCTGAGTTGGAACCAAGCCATAGCTGATTCTCCAGTGGGTTTTCAGAGTAGTGAATTACTTGGAAGGAGATGTCCCATCCTTTTCCCATGGTATAGCCATTGGTAGATTTAAACCATGTGCCTAAAAATACTACTACTATTTGCCATTCGGTACTTACTAATATTGTCCTGGTGTTCTGTGTGTGTTATCTCTAGTTTCTGCAACAGCAAATCTGGATAGTATGGTGGACAGAGAGCTGTGCTTCTCACCTGAAGGTGGCACCTCTCAGGACAGGCAATGTCCTCCTGTGTGATTTACAGCCTCCTAACAACTTGGTGGAGCTACAATTATGAATTGGTTTGGACTCAAAGGCAATGAGAATAGTAGGAACTCTGAGGTTGTGAATCTCATATACCTTGCACATATGTCAGAACTTAGTATCCAAATGCAGGTCTCGTGGACCCTACAGCATCCTTTCACATTAAACCATGAATGTATAATAATTGACATTTCACTAGTTAGCCTTGAATTTATGCTTAGAGAAGAAATGAGAACACACTGTTATTATCAATAAATCTTTATCACTTTTCCCCCTAACAGTTAATTGCTAGATTATGATAACTTCTAGAATATACTTTCTAGAAGCCACTTTTACTTCATCGATGAAAGTTAATATAAAATTAGCTTGAATTAAGATACAATTAAGATATGAAGTCAACCTATGCTTAAAAACAAATGTCCCTTAAATTGCTTAGCTGATGGTAATAGAAAACATTAGTTTCATTGAGATTCAATACATATTTCTAATCTTCTACACCAAGGATCAAGAAAGGACATTCTAGCATTCCTTAAGATCTGAATGTGTAATTAAACATGCTGAGTCAGGAATTTTCTCAAAGATTGTTTCTGAAGTACGCATCACAAAAAATGAGCCATAATTGTATTACAGGTAAAAAAGGACTCCAACACTCTCAGAGGTCCTTCCTCAGCTACTTATCTAGTACCCTGGGCCAGATTACTCTATATCCAATCATTGTTGTTGTTTGTTGAGGACCATCGAGTAGAAACTAACCTGTAGTTGACCCTCCAGTGGGTTTTCAGAGACAGTTAATTGCATGGGAGGATATTGTCAATCTTTCTGCCATGGAGCAACAGGTGAATTAGGACCACATGTCTTTGCATTGATAGTGAAAATCCTTACCACTAAGCCACCATAGCTCCCTCTATATTCAATGACCTTGCTTGTTTTTTTTCCCCCCTCAATAGCCTTAAAAGCACCTGAAATTATATTATTTATTCTACAAATATTTTGTGTTGAATCATTATGTTTTTAGAATTATTTTAAGCATTTAGGTATGCGTATTGGACAATACAGAGAAAAAATTATAGTACTGTCAAGATGTATAACTCTATAAATTGTTCCTTTTTTATAGAGTTTTCTGTTTTATTTACACCTCTGGATATCTAATGAGTGCTTATTTGCTAAATTACCAGCATAAGTATAAATCTGAAACTCTGTATCTGAATTACACAATTATTAAACTATTGAGGTACAACTTTCCCCTTTACTTAGCAAAATTAACTGCTTCCCTTCTGTAGCATTTGTGGTGGAACTGTTCCATTCCTTTTATGTTAGATGCTCAATAAGATATACTGGAATAGTAAGCATTAGATGCTTTTGAATATATGACAGTTTATAACTCCATGGTATCTACCGTCAAGGATATTGGTTGATATAATAAAGAAATAAATTAATGTAGATGATCTGGATTCAACTCCCAGACAAATTGTAAGTTTCTTCCAGCAGTGTGGAGACATGGGAATAATTATAAATTATCAGGGCACTCAAACCACTCCAATTATCCTTTAAAAAAACCCAACAAACCACCAAAGTGATACAGAATGATTGATGATGCCACTCAAAGAAGAATTGAGTTGCAATGGATCTTACTACAATGTTTCTGATGCCAACATTTGAAATAAAAAGACTTAGTTCATTGGGAAAAATTGATGTCAAAGACTTCTTTAAAGTGTTAAACAGCAAGGATGTAAATTTGAAGAGTAAGGTGAAATACCTAAGCCAAGGAATTTCCAATTTCTTCATATACTTGTGAAAGTTGGAAAATCAATAAAGAAGACTGAAAAAGAGTAGATGTCTTTGAATTGTGATGATAATGAAGAGTATCATATATACCAAAGGAACATATAGATATGTTTGGGAAAAGGTGCACCCAAAAGTACTTTTGGGAGGTGAAGGTGATGAGACTGTCTCACACACTTAGGAAAAGCTAGTCCTTGGAAGGGATCTGGAAGACTTGAGGACCAGAGACAAATACTGTTAGTGTAATATGTTGACTCAGTGACTGCAACAATGGGCTTAATTAAGCACAGGGGGATTGTTAGGATAGCCCAAGATCAGGCAAGATTGTTGTTAAATTATACAAAGGGCTCACTATGAGTTGGAACTAAATGGCACTGAATAGCAACAATGACAAGGCCACATGACAAAAGAAGACATTGAGTGTATGATTTTTTGGAAGCTGAGAAGATAAGAAGTACAGACACATGGTGTTGTCTTAGAATTGACTTGAATCTTATGCATTTAATGTGAAAGTGACATTTGAAGTTGAAATATTTCAAGGACAAACAGAAGACTCTTGACAAGTGTGATGAAATTATCAGCTAACTTGATAAGAATCAGATGGCAGGAAAAGGGAATTTGAACATGAGTACAAGGAGCTGGAGAAATTCTGCAGCCCTATCATTACCAGGCTGTAGATGTTGGAAGCACGCCTGGAAGAATGACTGGGGTCTTGCCTGGTAGTAGAAGTCTTCCATCAGGTGGTGCTTATTCTGGACTCAGACCATTGAAGACATTGATCAAGCCAGTCTTTGAGTATGAATGGATACCTTAGCATTGTTCTAGAGGGGAAACCCCTGGTATTTTGCAGCACATTCAGTGGCAACATTTTCAACGTTTAACTGAGACCCTAGATTTCACGACATTCTCAAAACTTCAATAAGGAAAATGTCCACAGGGCAAACAACCAGCAACTGTATTTTATCAATGCTGTAGTGTAAGTAGAAAACACAGTTTTCCACACAAAACATTATTTAAATTGGCAAAAAGAAACAACAATGACACAAGTGTTACTTAATAGTATTGTGCTGCACAGAGATAAAGAAAGAGTTAAAAATGAGATGTACATTGCTAAGAAATTGACTTTCAAATTTAGGAAGGCCCAGAGTGCTGTTGGTACAACCTGTATATATAAACATCACTACTGGGCCTGGTTTTAAGCTGCAGCAGAACAGACTGTTAATCATATGGGCATTTAAAGGAAGGATGGTCTTAACCAAAAATATCCACCCGTATGGTCTAACTTACTAAATGACATTCCACTAATAGAAATTTTCAAATGCATTGTTTCTGAGTAATAAAACAAACATAGACTCTGGGCTAAAATTATAGATTAACATTTTCTCATTTTTTTCTTTACCCACTAAAACTACTAAGTTATTTGTTTTCTTTAAAAGACAGAAAAGAGGAGAAGTTCTAAGGTGGTTGAAGAACTCCCAGAAACTAACCCCTCCAAAAAATCAAGGAAAGAATAAAGAAAAAACAACAGTTAAAAAAAGCATTGCTTTCTAAATTCTAAAAACTGGTCAAAGACTTCCACCAATCTAGGGAGCTATTAAAGAGAGATTCTTGAGTCTTCAGAAGAACAGTGAGATTTCTGGCATTTTACCACTGTTGTGGTGTACTGTCAAGTTGGATCCAAGTCAGGGCTGACCCTCCAGCAGGATTTCAGAGCCATTCTCCTATGGAGCAGCTAATAGATTCAAATGATATGTCTTTGGGATGGCAGCAAAGCTCCTTATCACGAGTCCAGCAGAGCTCTCTACCCTATTTCCATCATCTGCTCCCCAACTCTATGTTTATCTTGGAAATCAGCAGTGTAAGAACAATGGTAACTGAAACCAAGTGACTTGTCACTTATTGGAGAAAAAGGCAAAGGTTTAGAACTCTAGAAAAGCCCAATCCTGATTATCCCCATGTGAGCAGTTTATCTGCTTTGAAGGGATGGGAAAATGGGAAGGAATCCATTTATAAACTTGTTATTATTTACCCTTTCTCATAGCTCTGGGGCCTAATGGTAAGAATTCACTCTGCAATCCTAAACGTATGCAGTTCAAGTCTACCAGGTGCTCTGTGGGAGAAGGATGACAATCTCCTTCCCTGTGATTTACAGCCTCTGAAAACACTCAGCTATGGGTCAGTTTGAACGCGACGGTACACAACAATACACTTAGTGGAGAATATCCTACATCAGGGTGTTTTTAATACAATCAAAAATAAAAAATATTTTTGTCAAAATTTGCTTAAAATAAAAACAATTGCTGTAGATGGCAATATAAGTTGGGACTGGTAAGGAGCTAGCCAAAGTCTATGAAGGAATAATCGGAGAAATGGGGTGTCATGGGAAACTTTGAAGAGTTGAGACACATTTCTGAAAACTTAGAAGGCTGTGCATATTTTAAAGACAATGTATAGGACCAAGAAATATAGAAAGAAAACCATAATTTCAGATTCCTGATAATATTTCTGTGAAAGCCTGCCAACATTGCTCTCAATTCAAGCTTCTAACTTTGAAGGATGACAAAAAGTTGTTAAAGAAATAGAATATAAGTTGAACTAAAAAAAAAGATGAAGACATTAGCAAATACTAAGTTAAAGAAGATATATAGTAACTGTTATGATCAGGTTAAAAATTCATTTCACAGGATTTATGCTTGATGCCTGAGCTTGTCACTCTTTATTTTCACCTGCTAAGTTCTCTATCAGCTGTGACTGTTATAGTCACTTTCTATAAAGAAGGACAGTTGCTTACAAATGGCATTCTTTTCTGATGTTGTTATGTGCCATCAAGTCGCTTGCGACTCCTAGCAACCCTATGTACAACAGCCCTAAACCCTGCTCTACCCTGTGCCAATCTCACTGCCTCTGACACACCCATCCCGATTACCCCAGTCACTGAATCAATCCACCTTAGAGTGCTCTACCCTGTGCCAATCTCACTGCCTCTGACACACCCATCCCGATTACCCCAGTCACTGAATCAATCCACCTTAGAGGGTCTTCCCCTTTTGTGTCGTCCCTCCACCCTCCCAAGCATGATGTCCCTCTCAAAGGACCTCTCCCTCCTTATAACATGTCCAAAGTATGTCAGACGAAGCCTCAGAATCCTTGCCTCCAAGGAGCAGCCTGGTTTAACCCTCTCCAAGATGAATCTGTTTGTTTTCGTGGCAGTCCAGGGTACATTCAATAGTCTTCTTCAGCACCACAGCTCAAAGACACCAATTCTCCTTCTATCCTCCTTAGCCATTGTCCAACTTTCTGATGCATAACAACTGATTGCAAAGATCATAGCCTGTATCAGATGCACCTTAGTCTCCAGAGTGACACCATTGCTCTTCAGTACCCCGGAGAGGTCCCTAACAGCAGACTTTCCCATCACAATACATTTTTTTATTTCCTGGCTACTGGTGCCAGGAGTGTTGACCATGGAACCAAGCAGACTAAAGTTGTTAACAATCTCAATCTTTTCATCATCCATCCCGATGCTGCCAATTGGTCCAGTGGTGATAATCTTTGTCTTCTTGACATTGAGCCTCAATCCATACTGAAGGCTGCAGTCCTTGATCCTCTGCAGCAAGCATTTCAGGTTCTCCTCAGTTTCAGCAAGCAAGGTTGTATCATCTGCATAACGCAGATTGTAAATAGATCTTCCACCAATCCTGACGCCACTCTTCTCCTCATAGAGCCCAGCCTCTCAGATAATCTGTTCTGCATACAAGTTGAAAAAGTATGGAGACAGGACACATCCCTGGCGTACGCCTTTCCCAATTTTGAAGCATGCAGTGTTTCCTTGCTCTGTTCTGATGACTGTTTCTTGGTCCAAGTACAGTTTTTGCATTAGAACGATCAAGTGTTCTGGGATTCCCATTCTTCTCAGTCAGCCACAGTTTGTTATGATATTCAATGAAACACAGATAGACATTTTTCTGGTATTCTCTGCTTTCAGCTAAGATCGATCTAACATCAGCTATAATATCTGTAGTACCACGACCCCTTCTAAACCCAGCCTGGACTTCTGGCAGTTCTCTGCTGATGTGTTGTTCCAGTCATTCCACATACCTCTGGGATTGCAGTGCAGCTTCTTGCCACTAGGTCACCAGAGCTCCCTTTCTTTTCTGATATTTAGAATTAATCTTTCAACATGTGATAGGCCAGCTACACTTTCAAATTACATTATCCTCTTCCTATTCTCTTATTTATGTACTGTGTCCATTCATGAATTTTTTTTATAACAACCTTACTAACATCACTTTGGATCTCTCAGTGTACTAATTCTAATCTTTTAAAAAATCAGTTAGTAGAGTACCAAAACTACATATCATGTTATATTTTAGAAAACAAATTTTGACTACCAATGGTTCATGCATAAATCCAAGAGAGGTTAAACCAGTGTGATTGCTTTGCAGATGAATAAATTGCATATGCTGAAGGAAACAGATCATGTCAGATATCATCGATGACATCTCTGTGGGCACAAGAAGCAGACTAGATTTGGCAGCAGAAGAAAACAATAGGAATTTTCAGCTGCTCTGGTCCTAAGTTGCTCTATAACCTCTTTTTACCTCTCTTCTCAGGAAGAAGCCACGACCCCACATCTGGCTTCAACTTTCTCAGAGGAGGCCCAGAGCAGGAGATATGCCAATTCTCTTTCCAAGATGAACAAGAAAAGCATCCATCATGAAAAGTAGAAACCTGCCTAAGAAATCTTCACGGGCCAGATTCCTTTTCACTGGCATGACTTCATTCATCTTACATTCTAAAGGCTGATACTTGCCATCCTTGAATAAGAACAAGTACAAGAACAAGAACAAGAGCAAGAACAGGAACAGGAACAGGAACAGGAACAGGAACAGGAGCAGGAGCAGGAGCAGGAGCAGGAGCAGGAGCAGAAGCAGGAGCAGGAGAAGGAACAGGAACAGGAACAAGAACAAGAACAAATAAGACAAACCTTGAACATGTATCTTCATTCCAAAGGAACCCTGAGAATGAGATGGGAAACTATGTTTTTCTTCATTACTTTTCCCAAAGACATTGATATTCATGTTTATATCTGACCATTAGTTAAAAGAGATGAGGAGAAGGAATAGGGGAAAGTGGTGGAACTTGATAGAGACATAGTTATAAGCTAGAACATGTGATGAAGAGCACCTAAATTTCATTGACTCTACTTCTTTCTCATCTTTTGGGTTCTCCCCTCCATTCCTTCTGTAATAACATCTCCAGGTTCAATATGGCCTGTTGCTATTGTTGTTAGGTGCTTTCAAGTCAAGTAAAACTCATAGTGACCCTTTGAACAAAAGATCTGAACCCAGTTCTGTCCTGTACAATCCCTACACTTCCTGACACACAAGAGCCCATAGCAGCAGTTACCATGTCACCTGATTGAGGGTTTTCCTCTCCTTCATTGACCCTCCACCCTTCCCAACATCATGGCCTTCCCCAAAAGTAAACAATATTTGTTTCTGATTTTACTCATTTCAACTGACTTCAAATCTGGACTTTACCACTACACTATAACTATCCTCTTTGTTTAGTGTTCACAGAGTTTTCAAAAGCTTTTTATTTAGGAAGTAGATGGCCCATCCTGCTTCCTACTTGTCTTAATCAGGGAGCTCCACCAAACCACATCAATTATGGGAAACCCTTTTGGAATTTGACACACAATATTTTTCAGAGATTTCTGTATCACAGCAACCTCAAGTAATCTGAGTACAGCAAACTGACCGACACGTGCTGCACCACTTAGAACAATGTTCTCTCCAAAAAGTGGTTTATTTTACAAACTCTTTTCCACACAACTTGTCAGCCTCAAAGAAAAAAAAAACAGGAAGGGGTACTAGGCTTCAGGGGTACTTGTATGAGGAGGATAGAACAGGGTTCATATTTTTTGTTCGTAGGGTCATTATGAGTTGTACTTGATGGCACAACAACAACTTGACTTCATATCTGATGTGAACTATCCTCTGAAAGATATCTCCTGTTAAAAAAGATAAAGCTGCGGTGCTGGAGAAGAGTATTGAATATACCATTGACTGCTAGGAGAACAAACAAGTTCATCCTGGAGAGCATAAAGCCAGCTGCTCCTTGGAGGTAAGAATTCTGAAGCTCTGTCTGACATACTTTGAACATGGTGCAAGGCGGGATCAGTCCTTGGAGAGGGACATTATGCTTGGGAGGGTGGAGGAACAGTGCAGAAGAGGAATACCCTTGAGAGGGATTGATTTAGTCTCTGCAGTAATGAGGATAGGCATCATAGAGACAATAAGATTGGCAAGGGATAGAGCAGGGTTTTGTACACAGAGTTGCTATGAGTCACAGGCAACTCAACAGCACACAAAAACAACAACAGCAATATAAGCTTCATAGAAAAGTATGATTCTCCCTACTTTAATGTCCAGTACAGTTCTATTTCTTGAATTTGGTAAAGAAATATATTTTATATTGTTTTATTATTAATTTTGAGTTTAAAGAAAATAAAGAAAAATGTAAAGCCTATATTATTCCTTTTTGTGGATGGACCATTTGAAACATATTAATATACTCTGATATCAGCATACCATTAGAATAGAATAGTACAACTTCTTTTCGATTACAAACCTAGTTTTACCTGCATTTTGAATTTGGATTGCATCTTGTATGCATATTGTAATGTAGCTAGACTAAAGCCTATGGAGTCTGAAAGACCTATGATTCCTAGCCCACTTGCTCAGTAGCTGGATTATCTTGAGCCATGTACTGATTCTATCTGAGCCTCAATCCTCATCTGTAGAACAGAGATACAATTTATTCCTATAGTTGTTTTGCTGCCAATTCCTGGGGCCTTGTTTTTGCCAATACTTTCAGAGCAGTTTGAGCTTCTTTATCACCATAGACGCTCCCTCATACGTTATTTCATGAAATTCTTCTGTGTCAATCAATTCCTTTTGGTACAGTGACTCTGTATATGCCTTCCATTACCAAGTGTGCTAAGAAATCTGGGGGACTACCACCTGGCCAACTGACTAAAAGACATCCATATTTGGTCTCAATCTAAAGAGAGATGACTCTACAGTTGTTGTTGTTGTTATGTGCTGTTCAGTCGCCTGTGACTCATAGCGACCCTATGTACAACAACCCTAAACTACACTCTGTCCTGTGCCAATCGTACTGTCTCTGACACTCCCATCCCAATTATCCCAGTCACTGAATCAATCCACCTCATAGAGGGCCTTCCTCTCCTGCGCCATCCCTCCACCCTCCCAAGCATGATGTCCCTCTCTAAGGACCGGTCTCTCCTCACAACATGTCCAAAGTATGTTAGACGGAGCCTCAGAAACCTTGCCTCCACGGAGCCACCCGGTTTAACCCTTTCCAGGACAAATCTGTTTGTTTTCCTAGCAGTCCATGGTATTCTCAATACTCTTCTCCAGTACCACAGCTCAAAGGCATCAATTCTCCTTCTATCCTCCCTGGTCATTGTCCAACTCTCTGATGCATAACAAGTGATTGCAAAGACCATGGCCTGTATCAGATGCACCTTAGTCTCCAGAGAGACACCATTGCTCTTCAGTACTTTGGAGAGGTCCCTAACAGCAGACTTTCTCATGGCAATGCGCCTTTTAATTTCCTGGCTGCTGGTGCCAAGACTGTTGACTATGGAGCCAAGCAAACTAAAGCTGTGTACAATCTCAATCTCTTCACCATCCATCCTGATGCTGCCAATTGGTCCAGTGGTGAGAATCTTTGTCTTCTTGACATTGAGCCTCAATCCATATTGTAGGCTGCAGTCCTTGAAGCTCTGCAGCAGGCGCTTCAGGTCCTCTTCAGTTTCAGCAAGCAGGGTTGTGTCATCCGCATAAAGCAGATTGTTGATAAATCGTCCACCAATCTTGACCTCACATTTCTCCTCATAGAGCCCCGCCTCCCGGATAATCTGTTCTGCATATAGGTTGAAAAGGTATGGAGATAGGATGCATCCCTGGCATACGCCCTTCCCAATTTTGAATCATGCAGTGTTCCCTTGCTCTCTTCTGACGACTGCCTCCTGGTCCAAGTATAAGTTTCACATTAGAATGATCAAGTGTTCTGGGATTCCCATTCTTCTCAGAGTCAACCATAGTTCGTTATGATCTACATAGTCAAATGCCTTTGCATAGTCAGAGTGCAGAATTTATCAAACAATATGTTAAAACCACATGCAAACAAGATTCTGCTGAAAATGATCCAAAAATGACTGGTGCAGCATATTAACTGAGAACTTCCAGATGTGCAGGTTGGGTTTAGAAGAGGTCGTGGTACTAGGAGTATTATAGCTAATGTTAGACAGATCTTGGCTAAAAGCAGAGGGTATCAGAGTAATGTCTGTCAGTGTTTCATTGACTATGCAAAGACATGTGACTGTGTGGATCACAATAAACTGTGGCTAACTTTCAGAAGAATAAGAATCCTAAAACACTTGATTATGCTTATGTGAAACCTATACTTGGATCTGGAGTCAGTTGCCAGAGCAGAACAGAGAAGGCATGTAACAACAACACTATAGTTGTTATGAGGACAAGTTAAAAATTAAAATGCTCTGTATAATACCTGACATACAGAATACTCGATAAAACTTTACTCTCATTCCTTATATCTAGCTCTTCTCCAATGCCTTTGCGTTGTGGTACTGAATGTCCTATGGAAGGCCAAAAGTTCAGATACATCTTGGAGAAAATGCTCCCATAATGCTCCTTAGAAGCAAAGATGACAAAGTTTTGTCTCACATACTTTGAGATCTTGTTAGAAAGAGCTAGTCCTTGGAAAGGGACATTTTGGTTGCAAAGTTGGAGGGTTCATGAAAGAGAGGAAGACCCTTAATGGGGTGGACTGACACAGTGATTGCTGTAATAGGCTCAGGTATGTCAAAGATTATGAGAATGACACAGGGTAGGACAGGGTTCACATCTGTTGTTCATAGCATTATTCGATTCAATGTCATCTATCAACCACAACAATGACAAAATTTATAGGGCACCAAAAATTAGTGGCTAGATGACTGGGGTGATGGGATAGGCAGGGGACAGTGAAAATTTGATTATAGATTGTGTTAAATGCATTGATTATTTCTAATTAACATAAAACAAAATATATATGAATCCATGAAAACTAATGGAAAAAGAAGTTAGGATGGCTAGAAAGCATACTGAACCGTAAATTCATGCATAAATAAATTATGAGAGAATCCCTCCAAAAATAAAATTTTAAATTTATAGCAGCCCTATTTTACCATTGTATACCATTGAGAAGAGGGAAGAATTGAAGATACTAAAGAGTTGAATAGAAGATTTCAAAAGGCAGCACGGAATGACAAAGTAAAATATTACAATGAAATACGCACGGAGTTGGAGTCAGAAAATCAAAAGGGCTGAACTCCCTCAGCATTTCTTAAGCTCAAGGAACTGAAGAACAAATTCAAACCTCGAGTTTCTATAATCAAGGATGCTTTA
>NW_006399809.1:17261608-17271385 GCF_000299155.1 Elephantulus edwardii
TAAGGCCCCAGGAATAGATGGTATACCAATTGACATATTTCAACTAACAGATGCTGCCCTGGACATGCTCACTAAGTTGTGCCAAGAAATCTGGAGAACAACCACCTGGCCAACTGACTGGAAGAGATCTATATTTGTTCCCATCCCAAAGAAGGGTGACCCAACAGAGTGTGGAAACTATAGAACAATCTAATTGAATTCACATGCAAGCAAAATTCTACTGAAGATTATCCAAAAACGACTGGAACAACACATCTGCAGAGAACTGCCAGAAGTCCAGGCTAGGCTTAGAAGGGGTCGTGGTACTAGGGATACTATAGCGAATGTTAGATGGACCTTAGCTGAAAGCAGGGAGTACCAGAGGAATGTCTATCTGTGTTTCATTGACTATGCAAAGGAGTTTGACTGTGAGGATCATAACAAACTGTGGCTGAGTCTGAGAAGAATGGGAATACCAGAGCACTTGATCGTGCTAATGAGAAACCTATACTTGGACCAAGAGACAGTCATCAGAACAGAGCAAGGAAACACTACATGGTTCAAAATTGGGAAGGGTATACGCCAGGGATGTGTCCTATCTCCATACCTTTTCAACTTGTATGGAGAACAGATTAGCTGAGAGACTGGGCTCTATTGAGAAATGTGGGGTCAAGATTGGTGGAAGATCTATCAACGATCTGCGTTATGCAGATGATACAACCGTGCTTGCTGAAACAGGAGGACCTAAAGCTCTTGCTGCAGAGGATCAAGGACTGCAGCCTCCAATATGGATTGAGGCTCAATGTCAAGAAGACAAAAATTCTCACCACTGGGCCAATTGGTAGCATCAGGATGGATGGTTAAGAGATTGAGATTGTTCACAGCTTCAGTTTGCTTGGCTCCACAGTCATCACTTTCGGCACCAGCAGCCAGGAAATTAGAAAATGTATTGCCATGGAAAAGTCTGCTATTAGGGACCTCTCTAAAGTACTGAAGAGCAATGGTGTCTCTTTGGAGACTAAGGTGTGTCAGATACAGGCCATGGTCTTTGCTATCACTCGTTATGCATCAAAGAGTTGGAAAATGACTAAGGAGGATATAAGGAGAATTGATGCCTTTCAGCTGTGGTGTTGGAGAAGAGTATTGAGGGTACCATGGACTGCTGGGAAAACAAACAGATTCATCCTGGAAAGGGTCAACCCGGGCTGCTCCTTGGAGGTAAGGATTCTGAGGCTCCTTCTAACATACTTTGCACATGTTGCAAGGAGGGAGAGGTCCTTGGAGAGGGACATCATGCTTGGTAGGGTGGAGGGACAGCACAGAAGGGGAAGGTGCCCTATGAGGTAGATTGATTCTGTGACGGGTAATCGGGATGGGTGTGTTGGAGGCGGTGTGATTAGCACAGGACAGATCAGAGTTTAGGGATGTTGTACATAGGGTCGCTGTGAGTCACAAGCGACTCAATGGCACGTAACAACAACAACAACAACAATAACAACAACAACAATACCATTGAGTCAGAATCAACTCATCCTCCAGAGAGGCAATAAATTGCACAGGAGGCCATTGCCTATTCTTCTTCTATAGAGTGGCTGGTGAATTCAAACCACGTGCCTATAGGATTGCAGTACAAATTTCTTACAACTAGACCACCAGGGATCCTTCTAGAAGGGTATTTCTGGGGAGCAAGTTTCTTTAGAAGGTTAACAGAAGAAGAAACAGTGAACTGGGACCTTTAAATGATACTTGAAGTTTGAATGTGAAAAAGAGACTGAATGCAGATACCCTGAAAAGAGAACAATGTAGGCACAGTGAGGAATGATGGGGGACACTGAGCAGTTTAATTATGTTCATAGTGTGTCATCAAAGTGAAAGTGGGTCAGTAAAGGTAAAATGAGACTAGAAAGGACCTTTGATTTCCATCATAAGAATATTAACATTGATCATATATATATGTAATTAAGGGAGATCAATTTTTTAAAAATAATTACACATGAACATCCTATGTAAATAAAAGGTGAAATCAATTATAGGGTTTTAGCTATAGAATTTAGCATAAAGAAACTGTCCTTTTCATTTGATGGGGCAAATTCATTTGATGGGATAATACCAGGCTTCTTACTATTGGAACACATTCAGTCAATTAAGAGAAGTACTGATTGCCGGCTGCAAAATATCCCCATGGTGCCAAAATGTCTGTGGATTGGGTGGGGAGGGGGAGGGAAGGTGTGATAATTAAAAGAATTGTTACTTGCTATGTCACAGGAGCCAATGTGTTAACTCGGCATGCTGGGAAGCTTGAGTGCTCCCAGCTGCCATGGGGAGGGAGGATGTGGTTTGATCCCTGGCACCACTCATTGGGACAAGATGAATCACAAATGTGTTAATAGTAAGGTTCCATGTCATAATATGCCAGATGGAGGTGGTTACATCTCTGATTGATTGCCTCCTGGCCAAGACAGGGGTTTTCCAGAAGGCAAATGTCTCCAAATTGGCTCTAGGGATCAGCAGGTCTTGATTTGGGTCAACATGGACCTGATAGTCTTGACTTTATGAAGTGTTGCTACCCCTAAGACATGGGCAGCCAGAAACCATATCTGGATAAAGAAAGATATGATGAGGATGTGATATACAAATGAAACAGGGTTTGCGCTGACAGCTCCTGTGGCTAAGAGGGCTGCTAATACATTTGTGGGTACATTTGAAATTAGAGGTTGGGAGAGATGCAGTAAGCACCCAGTTTGTGAATAGAATAAATAACTACAGAGCAAAAAGGAATGAAAAAAGAAGGTGAAGCACAGGAAGAATCAGTTTCGAGGCTCATACACCAAATCCCCACAGCAGATGAACATGGATGCCAGTCGGAGGACACTGGGCAGGAACACAGAGTGGAGAGTTGCTGGATGACCTACCCTCTCAGACCCTTTCACTCACCCCAACTGTAACCGCCCAGTTCTTTGTTGTTATATTTTCCCCCAATGGAAGCTTCCAGCTATAAACAGCCAAGTACAAGGGCAATAACTGTGGCATCCTACTGGGAATGAACGCAGCCTCTCGTGCAGGCGCTGGGTCCTACTTCAGGACAGTGAATAAAGCTTCATTACAGAACAATGGAGTTAGCTGCCAGAGCCTACAGATTTGAATAAACAACAAATAAGCAACATCTGCTCCAGCATATGTGTATGGTAAAAAAAAAGTCACAAAATAAAAGAATTTGTAAATGCCAAAAGCAACACTAAACTGCCAATGCTACTGTAGAGTGAATTTTTAATTGCACATGCAAAGAGGCAGGCTGTGCGTATTAGTCTCACATATGTCTTGTTGCTGCCAACCTGGGAGTATAGATGAATTTAATTAAATAAGGATTATCCCTTCTCCCCAGTACAATTACTTATTTATAACAATGATAAAATTGCCTAATAAAAAATTGTAATATTTTAAAAACAAGGCTCGAAAACACACTGCTCTCTGTGTAAGTTGATCAGGGCTGTTTGAGTTTGAGTGTGTCTTTTAAAATTAAGTCTTTGCCTACTGCCAAGGGGAAAAAACCCAAACCAGCTAACAACAACCCTTATCATAAAGTCTGCTGCAGTTAAACAGCCAGAAACTACATTATGGAGAAATATAAAGAAGACACAGAGCAGTATGGGATTTGGCTTTCATGGGGAGTGCGGAAAATTAAGCAATTGGACTCAAATTGGGGCCAAGCAACTGAGCCAAGGGACAGGGCCACCAGGACTCGTTCTCCACCAATGTCCCAGTCCTAATCTGTCTTGTGAACAGGCAGTTGCTGGTGTTCAGTTGTGATCCTATTTTTTTCCTCTCTGAATGCTTGAAAACAACACCACCAAAATCAAACAGACGACAAAAATACGGATCGTATATTATGCTAAAGAGTTAGCATCAACAATAGTAACTCACGTATGGATCTATGGCCACATAGGCTCACATACTGAAGGAACTAGGTCTCATGACCTGAGTCTTTTTGATCTTCTAGGGATTTTGCAGAGTGAACTGACTTTCTTCATTAGGGTTTAAGGCACATGCAAAGAAGGTATGGCCAAGAGTATCCTCTCTAAGTCAATTTAGAGGATGACTGGACACAAGAAGCCATCAGAAGGCTAGAATGTGTTGTGTGAGCCGTTAAGCAATCTCTGCCTCAGTTTCCTGGTGTGTATAATGGGGATGATGGTAGAATCAATTCACAGCCAAAAGAAGACTATAGGGATTAACACACAGGAAATGCTTGGAATTATGCCTAGCACAGATTAAACATTCAAGAAACATTGCCTAACATTTAAAGGACACTTTAATGAAAGATTTATGGCTTTTCAAGAGTGATAACAGCTCTTTATATATCATTTAGTTCTTCTACATGCTTATTGTTGTTGTGGTTGTTGTTAAGTGCTGTTGAGTCGTAGATGACTCATATTGACCATATGAATGAAAGACCTGAGCACTGTTCATAGAATTCCAAAGACAAGGCATTTCAGAAGTGGATGCCACTCCTGCTTCCAAGCTTGTTTTAATCAGGATATTCCACCAAATACTGTCCATCATGAGTAACCATTATCACATTTGGCACATCAGTGTCACAGTGTTTTGCATCACAGCAACCACAAGTTACCTCTGTACAGCAGTGCACAGACCAGTCCTATACCACTTCGAAGAATGTTTGACGAAAAAACATTTAAACCAGGTCTGAGGGCCACAGATTTATCACCCACTTTCAAACTCGTCTCCTGCACTATGCTGTCCACCAAAAGGGTTTTTTTTTTAAATAGGAGGCTTTATCACATCTCCTCACTTCCCTTAGAGAATCAACATTCCACCCTACTGCCCACCAAATCCAAGCCAACAGCTTCTTCATGGTACATAACAAAATTATAACTGATAATTAGTGTCTCATGATATATGTGGTGTGAGATTAAGTCCTGTTTGGTCCCCTTTCTATCCCCAGACCTTAGAGAATTGTACCTAAACCCAAATTCACTGCCTTTGAGTCAACACTGACTTGTGGGAACTGTATAGAGTGCTCATTAAATATTTGTTGAGCAAATGAATTCAGCATGAAAGGAGGGCAAGATTTGAATTTTTAATTTTCTGAACTATTTTGAATGGATTAAATAATAATAATAATACGATGATCACAAGTAATGCCATAGAAACTTCTTTAGAACACTACAAATCTATGTATGAAAGTGAATTTCTAGTTGACAGTGATGTGTGCCCCAAGAACAGTTGTAGTTGATCAGATATACAGGAAAGCGAGCCTGCATATTGATGAAGATAAACCAGCTTTCAGAGGGATGTTGCTGGCTATGAACTGAACCAAAGCAAATGAGTATATGCTTTTTTGGAGCAAATTTTGGAAAGACCTTAAAGAACAAATAATTGACAAAATACAAAAATAAAGCAACAAGACAATAGACATTCTTAAACTACAGATATTAAATTCATGCCTGTAAAAAATCTTTAAAAATTTCATGTGGCATATTTTTAAGTGGTTATTATTATATTCACTGTTGGCACCAGTAGCCAGGAAATTAAAAGGCACATGGCCATGGGAAAGTCTGCTGTTAGGGACCTCTCCAAAGTACTGAAGAGCAATGATGACTCTCTGGAGACTAAGGTCCGTTTGATACAGGCCATGGTCTTCACAATCATTTGTTATGCATCAGAGAGTTGGACAATGACAAAGGAGGATAGAAGGAGAATTGATGCCTTTGAGCTGTGGTGCTGGAGAAGAATATTGAGAGTACCATGGACTGCTAGGAAAACAAACAGATTCGTCCTAGAAAGCGTTGAACCAGGTGGCTCCTTGGAGGCAAGGATTCTGAAGCTCCGTCTAACATACTTTGAACGTGTTGTGAGGAGAGACCGGTCCTTGGAGAAGGACATCATGCTTGGGAGGGTGGAGGGACAGCGCAGGAGAGGAAGGCCCTCTATGAGGTGGATTGATTCAGTGACTGGGATAATCGGGATGGAAGTGTCAGCGACAGTGCGATTGGCACAGGACAGAGCAGAGTTTAGGGATGTTGTACATAGGGTCGCTATGAGTTGCAGGTGACTCGAGCGCACATAACAACAACAACAACATTATTATTATATTGCACACAAGGCATTGCTAAAAGATTAAATTACCACTGGAAAATTAGAATGGCAACTCTCTGGTTTGGACAAGAGTGTTCAATTGTGACATGTTTGATTTATAGAGACAAGAAGTATGTAGGACTTTCCACCATATGTTTGGTATTATGCTAGACCTGAGGACATAGAGTGAATAATACATGATTTCTGTCCTCAAGAAGAACACAGTATAGAATGAAAGAGAAGTCTAAGAAAATAGCTTCTTCAGATGAGTTCTGTAGAGATATAGTTTATTAATAGTAAAAGCATAAGGTATGAAGTTAAAGTTAGAGATAAAGAAGAAGAAGAAGAAATCAAGGATGAGTAATTTGTTTGGTGAAGAAAAAAGAACAATGTCAGTCTGGAGACTCAGATGCACCTGATTCAAACCATGGCCTTGCAATTACTTGCAATGAATGCATCAGAAAGCTGGGCAATGATTAGGGGAATGATAGAAGGAGAATTTATGCCTTTGAGCTGTGGTGCTGGAGAAGAGTATTGAATATACCATGGATGGCTAGAAGAACAAACAGCTTCATCCTAGAGAGAAAAACGAGGCTGCTACTTGGAGGCAAATATTCTGAAGCTTCATCTGACGTAATTTGGACATGTTGCAAGGAGGGACCAGTCTTTGGAGCGGGATGTCATGCTTGGGAGGGTGGAGGGACAGCATAAAAGAGGAAGACTCTCAGTGAGATGGATTGATTCAGTGACTGGGGTAATAAAGATAGATCTATCAAGGATAATAAGGTTGGCACAGGATAGAACAGGCTGTTGTACATTGGGTCGCTATGTATGAGTCGAAAGCAACTTGATGGCACATAACAACAAAAACAACAAATCAGTAAACCTTTGAAGCCCCTTTGAAACAAAACAATAATCTAAATGGAAAAGGGTAAATAGCATATACTATAGTGGTATTCTTTGAGGAAGAAGGATTTAAAGACTAGCTAGGAGAGGGAATAGAAAAGTTCTGAATCTGTTACTTTTTCCAAATGTATTTTGGTGTAAAAAAATCTTACTAGCAAAACCTTAATAAGGTTGGATCCTTTCTCCATACATCTGCAATCCATATAATGAGCAAATTATTTTATAAACTGGGTCACATAAAGCAAAATTAGCATTAGAATTGAAGAGACTCAACAACCCACATTATGAAAATGACACAAACTTGCTTGTAGAAAGTGAAAAGACTTGAGACCTTTTGCTACAGAATATCAAAGACTAATCTTCAATATGGATTACATCTCAACATCAATAAAACATAGATCCTCACTACTGGACCAATACACAACCTTGTGATAATGGAGAGAAGTCTGAAGTGGTCAATGATTTCATTGTATTTTGACCCACAATCAACACCCATCAGTCATGTAATCATTATATATATTGCATTGTGAAAACCTGCTGTCAAGGACCTCTCCAAAATGCTAAATAGCAAGGATGTTAGTTTGAAGACTTGTTGTTATGTTGTTGTGCACCATCAAGTTCCCTGTGACTCATAGTGACCCTGTGTATCACAGCTCTGAAGCCTGCCCTGTCCAGAGCTAGTTTTACTAACTCCAAAACACCTATCCTCATCACCTCAGTTATTCTACCAACCCATTTCATCCGGGATCTTCCTCCCCTGCACTGTCCCTCCACCCTTTTGAGTATGATGTTCTTTTCCAAGGATCAGTTCCTCCTGGCCACATTCCCAAAGTTTATGAGATGGAACTTCAAAAACCTAGCCTCCAAGGAGAAACTTGGTTTCACCCTCTTCAAGACAGACCTATTTGTTTTCTTGGCAGTTCATGGTATACTCAAAACTCTTCTTGAGCACCACAACTCAAAGGCATCAATTCTTCTTCTGTCATCCTTAGTCATTGTCCAGCTCTCTAATGCATAGCAAGTAATTGCAAAGACCATGGCCTGGATCAAGTGCACCTTGGTCTCTAGACTGACATTGTTGCTTCTCAGTACTCTGGAAAGGTCCCTGACAATAGACTTACCTAATGCAATTCATCTTTTGTTTCCTGACTGCTTGTGCCAAGAGTGTTGATTATGGAGTGGAACAAACTGCAACTGTTAACAACATCAATCTCTCCTCCATTCATCATGGTGCTGCCAATTGGCTCAGTGGTGAGAATCTTTGTCTTCTTGATTTTGAGCTTCAATCCATATTGAAGACTACAGTACTTGACCTTCTGCAGCATGTGTTTCAGGTTTGCTTCAGTATAAGGAAGAAAGGTTGTGTCATCTGCATATCACAGGTTGTTGATAAATCTTCCTCCAGTCCTGATGCCGCATTTCTCCTCTTAAAATACAGCTTCCCAAATGATCTGTTCTGCATATATATTAAAAAGTATTGACACAGGATGCATCCTTGATGCACGCCCCTCCTGATCTTGAATCATACAGTGTTTCCTAGCCTTGTTCTGCGGACATGTTCCTGGTCCAAGAACAGAATTCACATAAGCAAATTCAAATATTCTGGGATTAGTATTCTCCTCAAGGTTAACCACAATTTTTTGTGATCCACACAGTCAAATGCCTTTGTATAATCAATGAAACACAGATAGATACCCCTCTGGTAGTTTATGCTTTCTGCCAAGATCCATCTGACATTGGCCATGATATATCCACAAACTCTTCTAAACCCTGCTTGTATTTCTGGTAGTTCTCTGTCAATGTACTGTTCTGGTCGTTTTGAATAATCTTCAGGAGAGTTTTGCTTATATGAGTGATATTGTACGATAATTTCCACATTCTGTTGGGTCACCTTTTTTTGGAATGGAAATAAATATGGATCTCTTCCAGTCATTTGGCCAGGTAGTCCTCCAGATTTCTTGGTACAACCTGGTGAGCGTGTCGAGTGCAGCTTCTGTTCGTTGAAATATGTCAATTGGTATTTCATTAATTCCTGGGGCTTAATTTTTTTTTGTCAAGTCCTTCAGAGAAGCCTGAACTTTCTCCTTCATCATCATTGCTTCTTGAGCATATGTTGTTTTTTAAAAAATTCTTCTGTGTCAGACAATTCTTTTTGGTATACTCCTTACATCTTTTAATACTTCTGGATCATTCAAGATTCTACCTTAAGTACAGAAACTCGAGGTTTGAGTATGTTCTTTAGTTCCATTAGTTTAAGAAATGCCAAGTGTGTATGGCCTTTTTTTTATTTTCAGACTCCAATTCTTTTCACATTTCTTGATAATACTTTGCTTTGTCTTCCTGTGCTGTACTTTGAAATCTTTCTATTCAACTCCTTAACCTCTTGATTTCTTCCCTTTGTTTCTTGGTGCTCTAGTACAATAGACTCGTTTGATGTCCATTTTGGTCTTTTCTTCTTTTTCTGTGTTCGTTATGACCTTTTTCATTCTTAATGGATGATAGTATTGATATCCTCCCAAAGCTCATCTGTTCTTTGTTCACTAGTGTTCAAGTCTTCAAACATGTTCCTGAGTTGGTTTTAAAATTCAGGTGGGATATATTCAAGGTCAAACTTTTATTTCTATGGATTTGATCTGTCCTCCTTTAGCTTTAATTTGAACTTGCTTATGAGTAGTTGATGGTCTATTCTGAAATCACCACTTGGCCTAGTTTTTCACTAATGATACTGAACTTCTCCAACGAGTCCTTCCATAGATGTAATCAATCTGATTCATGTGCATACTATCAGGTAAAATCCAT
>NW_006399809.1:17276385-17284318 GCF_000299155.1 Elephantulus edwardii
TTTGCATTCCAGTTACTCATTATAATTAACACATCTTGGTTGGATGTTATATCAATTTCTAACTGCAAAAGGTGGAAGAAATAATTTATTTCCTCTTTGCTCTGGTTGTTAAAGAATTAGATACACATAATTCAAGTCAAGGGAACTCTGGTAGCGAATGGTAAGAAGCTATGCTGCAATCCCAAACGTATATGGCTTGAATCAACCAGCTGCTCTGCTGAAGAAGGGTGAGCAGTCTCTCCTCCCATTAGATTTACTGCCTCTGAAAACCCATTGGAGGACGGCTATAGATCGGCTCCTACTCAATGGTACATAACAACAAAAATAATAACAATAATAATCCAAGTTATGGTGTTTTCAATTTCTTCCTATGTATCTTAAATGTGGATAATGAGTAAGAATAACAGAAGAATTGATGCGTTTGAATAGTAGTATTGGAGAAGAATACTGAATTCCCCATCGACTGCCAGAAGAACAAACACATCTGTCTTGAGGAAATTACTATTTCCCTCAATGTGGCTGCTCCTCAGAGGGAAGTATGGTGTTACCTGGTCTCATACACTTTGGACATGTTGCCAGGAGAGGCCAGTCCTTGGAAAAAGACTTCAGGTTGGGGAATGTGGAGGGTCAGAAGACAGGAAGACTATCAACAAGATAGACTGACACAGTAATTGTAACAAAGGACACAACACTTCATTGATCCCAAGGATAAGACAAGATTTAGATCAGCAGTTTATAAGGTTGCCAGGAGTGGTGGTTAAATTGACAGTACCTAACAACAATTGTATAATTATTCACAAGCTCTGTTAAATCTTCACATTTTTATTAAAAAGAAATACACAAACATAGCAGAAGTCCTCGGATTATTCCACGCTGATTTCATTTACTCCTTTTTTTGCTTTCAACCAGGAAGTCCATAGGGTGTTGCACTGCTAACCCAAAGGCCTTGTCTCTTTGAAGTTTGAGTACACCAAGGGCTCCAGAGGAGAAAGGTGAGTTTTTTAAAAGGTGTGTGTTTTAAAGCCTCAGAAACTCAATGAAGGATTGACTATGGGTCAGCTTCCACTCCATACCAATGAGATGTAAAAGAGTTTTTCTTCCTACCCAGAGTCAAGTTGGATTTGTTTGCTATATATTTTCTAAAAAAATTTTCCACTAGTTTATTTACAAAATTCAAATATATTGTTTTCAAGAACAAATTATTTTCATTTCCCTCACTCTCCCCATCAAATTATACAACCCCATGATTAATTCCCTTTTCCCCCTGCACATCCTCGTCCCTCTGCTTCCAACCTCTCTTACCCCTCTTGGATCCTTACACTCATTCTATAATAGTGGTTTTATACAATATTTATCCTTGTGGGACTGTGTTAGTTAGTTCCCTCAGCATAATGCTCTCTAGTCCCTCCCAAGATATGTAAAAATTTACAAAATTATTGCTCCTGCATGCTGCATAGTACTCCATTGTGTGAATGTACCATAATTTCTCAATCCATTCGTTTGTTGTTAGATAGTTGGGCTGTTTCCATGTTCTTGAGATTGTGAATAATGCTGCTTTAATTTTTTGTGTGTGTGATTTTACTTTATATAATTATTAACACACAATGAATGTTCTTGTTGTTGTTGTTGTTGTTAGGTGATGTCAGGTTGATTATGACTTGTAGTGACCATATGAAATAAAAGATCTGAACCCTATTCTATTCTGTGCCATCTTCACACTTCCCATTTCAAACACCAGAAGCATCACCTGCAGCTGACAAGTTCTAGCAGAGCCTCAAGACTAAGGCCAGAGAGAAAAGCCCAGCAAGTGCCTCCCACAAATTGTTGTTGTTGTTATGTGCTGTCAGGTCGCTTGCGACTCATAGCGACCCTATGTACAACAGCCCTAAACTCTGCCCTGTCCTGTGCCAATTGCACTGTTTCCGACACACTCATCCCAATTACCCCAGTCGCTGAATCAATCCACCTTAGAGAGGGCCTTCCCCTCCTGCGCTGTCCCTTCACCCTATCAAGCACGATGTCCCTCTCCAAGGACCTGTCCCTCCTTACAACATATCCAAAGTATGTTAGACGGAGCCTCAGAATTCTTGCCTCCAAGGAGCAGCCCAGTTTAAGCCTCTCTAGGATGAATCTCTTTGTTTTCCTAGCAGTCCATGGTACACTCTATACTCTTCTCCAGCGCCACAGCTCAAAGGCATCAGTTCTCCTTCTATCCTCCCTAGTCATTGTCCAACTCTCTGATGCGTAACAAGTGATTGCAAAGATCATGACCTCCAGAGAGACACCGTTGCTCTTCAGTACTTTTGAGAGGTCCCTAACAGCAGACTTTCCCATCACAGTACATCTTTTAATATCCTGGCTGCTGGTGCCAAGAGTGTTGATTGTGGAGCCTAGCCGACTAAACCTTTAAACAATCTCAATCTCTTCACTATCCATCCATTCATAAAACCTATGAAAGTGCTCTTAAAAGTCTTAAAAATCCTTTTGATGATTGTGATGTGCCTGACTTGGGCATATTGAAAATACCCTGACCCAAACATGTTGAAAATATCATGGCATTTTCAATTGTCTCATGTGCATATAAAAGATAGAAAATGAGTAAAGGAAACCAGAGGAAAATAACTATGTTTGAATGATAGCATTGGAGGATAATATCCAATATGTTATGGACTGTTAGAATAATAAACAAATCTGTCTTGGAGGAAATACATCCAGGATGCTACTTGGAATGAAGGTGACAAAATAATGTCTTTTTCTTTTTTTCCTTCTTTTAAAAAAATACTATTTTATTTCATTTCCAATTAAAGTTTTCCCAGTAAATTATATTTCCATTTGACAATTTCTACAGAAGTTGTTCAAGAATACACTTAACCTCTCTCTCAAAAAATTGAAAAGAATCTGGCACATAGCATTGTTTCTCATTTCCTCATTGCTGGTCTCCGTAGAAGTTTATGATAAACCTAAATTTTGTTGTTTGCCCACATGAGATTTCTTTATTAGAACTTATCTATGACACACTGCATTATGTATATATTGATAGTTAGGTCTAGGGGCTCTGGTGGTCTAGTGGTAAGGAGTTGTGCTGCCAATCCAAAGTTACGTGGTTCTAGTCCACCAGCTGGTCAGTAGAAGAAAGCTTCTGAAAACTTGCTGGAGCTATGAGTCAGTTCTGACTCACTGGTACATAACAACAGAACCAATTTTGTTTGTATGTGTTTTCTCTATTTTAATTCTTGGAAGTTTTGCTTTTTTTTTAAGTTTTGCTTTTTTGACAATTAACAGTCATGGATCTTCTCAAATAATTTGATATTTCTATTTCCTATATTTTTCCAATTTTCTTTATTGCTGTTCTGATGACTTCTTGAAGTAAATAATTTCATTTTTTCTTGTCTACTAATGAAAACAATTGATTCTACGAATTGACCTGTCACATCTTTTGTCATACTGCTAGGTTTTATGTGAAGACATTTTGTCATCATTCAAATAATTTGAATTTCAAATTTTAATTTAATTATTTAGAAAGGAGGATATCTACCTATTCAACTTTGCCTTTTGTGTTTTATTTTGTTTTTAGGAGGAAGTTGCTGATTTTACTTTTGTTATTATTGCATGCCAGTACTATTGCATTTTTAGCTATGATAAAATGCCCTAAATATTATCAATGCAGATGCATATATAAGGTTTTGTTCTTTGGCATTTGTAAGTTGTTAAATTTTCTATAAGCATATAAAGAACACTGAATAAAGAATGTTGACTTTGTTGTTTTTTAGTTAATGCATGTTATTAATTATAATGTATTTTCTGTTCTTTTAATTATTTTCACACTTGATCTGTAAAAATTAAGATGACTATTAAAATATTCTATTTTTATTGTGCCAATTTCTTATGGTATTGCCACAATTTTTTGCTATGTAGTGTTATGAAAATAACATATGCACATAGTAACAAAAGAAAATTTAAAGATGCCAATTAATTTAAAACATGTCAACTTACCTTCTGTTAAGGTATTGCCATTAACAGTTACTTAGTCATCTTCTCAGAAATGTTGTATATACTTCCCTCTTTTTAATACAAAGGGATATTAATATAAAAGAATCTTTTACACATAAATTCTCCATCTCATTTAACAACTCTGTACCTCAAGACCTTTCCGTATTAACTCGTAAAAGTTTTTATCATTTTTAAAATAATGACTGCATAATTTTTCATTTTAAGAGTCAGATAATTGTTTAAAACGGAGTTATAGTGTTAGCCTGTAGCCTGTTTCCAGTTATTTGTTATTACAAATGCTAGTGCAGTAAAGGGAGCTCTGGTGGCCTTGTGGCAAGAAGCTGCACTGCAATCCCAAAGTCACGCAGTTCAAGGCCACAAACTGTTCCACGGGAAAGGATGGGCAATCTCCTCCAGTGCCATTAACTGTCTCAAAAAACTGGCGGGAGTGTCAGCTATGAGTCGGTTCCGACTCTACGGTTCACAACAACAACATTGCAGTAAAAAAGCTATGTCCGACCACAGTAGAATGGATTGAGAAATTATGGTCCATTCACACAATGGAATACTACACAGCACACAGGAGCAATGATTTTGTAAATTATTCTCTAACTTAGGTGGAACTGGAGAGTATTAAGCTGAGTGAACTAACTCAGTCGCATAAGGACAAGTACTGTGTAAAACCATTTTTGTAGAATGAGTATGAGGATCCAAGGGAGCTGGGAAAGGGTGGAAGCAGAAGAGTGAGGATGGGGATTGGGTGGCCTTAATTATAAGGTCATACAATTTGATGGGGTGCATGAAGGAAATGGGAAAGATGTGGTGTGAAAAACAATGTATTCAAACTGTGTAAATAAACCAGTATTTAAAAAAACAACAACAAAGTAACAGGGTATGCATATTTCATCACATTTTTGTTATCAATTGGTATTTTTAAAAAATATTTTTAAAATCTTTAAATATTTGCTAAAATAATGGGTAAAACAGTATAATCAATGCTTAATTTGCATTTCTTTTTTAGAGGTGAGGTAGGTAGATCAAGCTTTCCTATTTATTTATTTATATAGAGCTTTTATATTTCTTCCTTGAACTGCTTATGTATTTTCATTGCCAATTCTAATATGGTCTAATATGATCTTACCTATTTTTAAAAAGTTATTTTGTAAAGGCTGTTTACAAATTAATAAAATCAGTCATTTTTCCTTTTGTTCATAGTGTTGGTATGAGTCGTGGTCAACTTAATGGCACTTAACAACAACATATTGTATTACCTACCAAATTTTTTGGTTGGCAGTGGTACTGTGAAGTTCTAAGTTTTGGTTTATTATTTTTATTAATTTGTTACTCCTCTTTTATATTCTATGAGTCATACTTGACTCAATGACACATAACAACAACAACAACAACTTATTTTAAGTCTTCATCATCGCTGGTTTTATTTTTCTTTTCTCTAATTTTTTCTTAACAAACTTTTCACATTTAAACTTCCTAAGTCTGATGGTATAGTACATTACATATTGGGCTATTAACTAAAAGTCAGTGGTTTCAACTCACTAGCCCTTATTCCGTGAGAGAAAGATGAGCAATTTCTTTCTGTAAAGATTTACAATCTTGGAAGCAATCTCAAGGACAGTGGATTTTGTTGGCAGGGACAGTGGTTGGGGTTCAAAGTTAACATTCCCAATCCTTCTCCAGATGGTGTAATGTTTTTGGTAAGTTGGAACAAACTCATAGCTGACCCTCTGATGGGTTTTCAGAGGCAGTAAATCACATGAGAGGAGATTGCCCATCTTTCTCCAGTGGAGCAACTGGTGGATTTGAACTTTGCCTTTGGCATTGCACGGTAGCTAGCGTCTTACCACGAGGCCACCAGGTTTTCCTGACAAATCATAATAATACTTTGTCAATGAAATCTCCACTACATCTTCTCCTTTTCACTGTGATTATCTTTATGGAAAATCATGATGAACAGAAAGGTGGGATATTTGTCAATCCTTACAGTTCTTCAGAAGAGTTCACCTGTAGATTTATCACATATTGCCTTTGTAGCACTTTATCTGTCTCTTAAGACCTCATTATAAACTAAGGTGGGTACCACATCAAGCATCCTGTTATTCCTACATATTACTTCCTCAATCTGTCAGCCTTGAGAGTTTGTTTACCATATTCATTTCTTTATCTCCATCTTCTCCATTCTTGAAGAATTTCTCATGATGTGGCTCATGTTTATCATGCTCACTTATCCACAGTATTCAATGCTGGTTCTTTGCTTTACTGTGCTTTATCGGAATTGAATTCCAATTTTTCTATTGATATTTTGCTATAATGATCTGCAACTTTTTTCAGGGATGGCTTTTTATCTTTACTTTTTCACTGTTTAAAGTTAATATTGTACTACCTTATGTGAGACATTTACAATACATTCTTCTATTTGCTATATCCCCACTGTCAATGTGATAATTGCCAAAGTGTTATATCTACATGCAGCTTAAACATGGCAGTGCAACTGTTACAATATTTCTCTAAATAGTTGCATGTTGTTTAAAGATGTTTGGGCAAGAAACGTCCTTCACACTGTCCTTATATACACCTTAACATTATTCTTCATTCCTCTCAGAAAATCTTCCTTTGTTCTGAAGAACTTATTGTAGGCTTGTTTGCTGGACAGGTATGCTTACTTGTAACGAATTGTTTTAGCTTTGTTCATCTAAATTTGTCTTTGAAGATACTTTCGCAGTACATACTGATGCTCATGGTTTCAGTGACTAGACTGATGCCATTATTATTCTCCTGAATTCTTACATGACTAGTCATTTCCTGTGACTGCTTTGAACATTTTTCTCTTCATCCAATTTGTATCAGTTTGACCATAAAGCTCTGTGTATGTGTATGTGTGTTTTTTCTGTTTGAAGTTTGCTGAGCTTCTTGAATCTGTAAAGCTACACATTTTAAGGAAATTCAGAAAAAACTCTGCTGTTATTTCTTCAAATCTTTTTGTTTCCTCTTATCTCTACTTTCTGTAAGACTGATGTAATTTCACTTTTTCCTCAGATAGTTTGTAATCTCTTCTTTTGCTTCTTCAGATTGTTTAATTTTTATTGGCATTTTTTTCATCATTTCTAGTTTGTTGTAAATTTGGCCAATAATTTTGGATTTCAGAAATTATAGCTTCTATTTCTAGAATTTCTATATCACTCTTTATTTTATTTTATTTTTCTCTTATGGAATTTTATTTCTTTTCATAAAGCATGAGTGTATCATCCTATAATCCTAAATCAGGATAAGAATAACTCTCTCAAAGCACTTATTTGTTAATAACACCATCTGTATTATGTAAAAAATTGGTCTCCATTAATAGCTTTTTTTGGATAATATTCTTTTGTTTTGGATTATATTCTGAACAGTGTGAGCAATAAGCTATTTTAGCAGGCAAAAAAATTTGTCAGAAATCAAGCTCTAAATGGAAATATTACTTTATTTCTTTTATATTTAAAAACGTCTTTCAAGGTATTTCATATGCATGCTTAGACCCCTTGGTCTTGGCTAGGCATCTGGGCTATTTCATATCCTCATCTTTTTATTGTTGTTAGGTGCTGCCTACTTGAGTATAACCCATAGCAAACCTGTGAACAACAGATCTGAACCCTGTCTTATCCTGTGCCTCACAATCTCTGACACACTTGAGTCCATTGCTACAGTCACTATGCCAATCCACCTTGTTAAGGCTCTCTTTCTCTTGTCCCTCTATCTTCCCAAGCATGATATACCTCTCAAAGAAATAATCTCTCCTAGCAAAATGCCCAAAAGTACAGGCAATGTAGCTTTATCATCTTTGCCTGCCAGAAGCACTCTGGCTGCTTTGAAAAGGTCAACAAAATCGATAAACCACTAGCAAAACTCACAAAAGAAAAGAGGGAGAAGACACAAATAATCCAAATAAGAG
>NW_006399809.1:17289403-17294422 GCF_000299155.1 Elephantulus edwardii
TATATATATTGCTTATTATCAGAGTCATGTGCATGAATAGAAAAAGCACAATTACAAGAAGTGACTTTTTGTTTTAAAGGTGAATGTGCTTACATCTATTTTCACAAGTGGGGGGAGTGTGGACAGTAACTTGTAAACATTTGCATTTCTGTGAGCTGATTCACTTCGGCTGAGTGCTTACCACTTCATTCTCTTATCTGGTTGCACATTTTCAGTGTCTTGGACTCTACATGTCTGAAGATTGGATTGGAGCAAATGTCCAAGATTAATTATTTACATGGAGGTCAGTGAGGTTTCTCCACTAGAGTGGCTCCAGGTGGCCTCTGTCTGTGGTTCAGAATTTCTAAATATTGTGAATGGATTCTTCAAGGTAGTGTTCTCAGAGTGAGTATCCAGATATGTCAAGGCCTTCTTCCATACTCTTTTGGCCAAAGTCGTTCACTCTTTGGTTGAATTCACATATAATTTCACACGCACACATGATATTGAGGCATCTATTTCCCACTTTCCCCCATTAACTGAGCTAATTTTACTTATTTTCTGATTTCTTAGCTCTATATTTTTCCCCCTTAGGATAAAAGTTCTGTGTATGAAAGCAATAAAATCTCATATTCTGTACTGTAAGTTATGTTTTATCTCTTAGTTTATCTTTTGACTTTCTCACTTGACTTTTTGAATTTGAGGTTAAGTATATATTAGTTCTTTTTCCTAACTTCTCAAATAATATCTGGAGTTACTTAAGTGACACCAGCAGACTTCTTAACTGAATGTTGAGGAAGGCACTTTCTGTTGGCAAGAGAGGCTCTGGCTTCACTGGGAAGCGTTCAATTAGATGGAAAACAGATGCTTGTTTTTGCCTTGTAAACCTCAATACAGGTTATGTGGTAATTACTTCGATGAGCAGGATAACAATTTATTTAATCAGTAAGACCCTATAATTACTAATGCATAATTTCTGAACAGCATTTAGCAAAATGAGACCCATACAAATAATTTGTAATGAAAAAGATGTGTTTGACATCACACTAAATTAAATTAAAAATTTGCATATTTCCTTCCAGGAAATGCACTAGCTTCATGGGCTTTATTTTGCTTAACTAATCCCTGTCTACTTGTAGCTTGCTGAGGGATCCTAGAAATGCTGAATCACAATGATGGCTGAGTGGGGCATATGAACAAGGCATAGGGGAAAGATTCCTCTGTGGTCTAGGAAGCTATAGTATTGTGCTCTGAGGTGACTTAGAAAGTATATCAAGGCAACTATTTTTGACTATAGAGATGAAGCTACATAGTCTTTCAATTTAGAATGTTTAGCAAAACACTTAATCTACACTAAAGAAATTAAAGTAATTAATTAAATTAATCTATACTATCTCCTTTTTACGTATGAGAAAACCAAAGCCCAGAAAGTTGATACTTTGTATTATACCATCAGCAAGAAGCTGCACTGCAATCATGAAGGTATGTGGTTCGAGGCCACCAGTTGCTCCACGGGAGGAGGATGGGCAATCTCCTCCTGTGCTATTAACTGCCTCTGCGTCAGCTATGGGTCAATTCTGAGTCTACGGTACACAACAACTGTTAATCTTTACATTGTGCTGGTCAGATCACATAGGCTGTATTAGAAACACCACATACTAAATTTGCTCAGGAATGTTCAACTTTTTGGTAATATTTTAAAATGCATACATACATTTGAAATGCTAGTGTGTTTATAACATCCTAGATCATGCATAAATAAATGGAATCTCCTTGAGATAATTTAAGCTCTGATCATATTAAGAATATTGATTATCAGTATACCTTCTCTTTTCTAAAAGACAATGGAATTTAAGGCCTTAAATTCTTACCTATTGTTCCTGAAGTCATATCAAGAGAATGACCCATGTCTTCTTCAAAACTCTGGACCTGAAACACCAAAATACATTAAAAATTATTTTCAAGATATATTAGCTTCATTTATTTAATTAACCTGCACCAAGTGCCTACTGACTACTGCTGCCAAGTATAATTTTCTAGCTCCAAATCGTTTCTAGTTTACTGCAAAGGACTGATGTTTACAATGTGTCCATGATACAATATCATATCAAAAGGGTTCAGAACAAAAGGTTTTAAATTCTGGGTAGTAGGATCAGAGAATCTTTATAGTACACAAAGCATTTGAATTAAGTTTAAATAATATTATTCTAGGTTATCTTTCAATGTCTTTTTATTTTTCTTCTTTTTCCAATGGACTTTAAGTCATTCTAGAAAAAGAAATGATTTTTCAATTGTGAGCTTAATTTTCTCAGGGATTTATTTAGTACTTGGTAAATTTATAGAAAGCCATTCAGAGAATTCATGACCAATTGATATCCAGGGCTTAGGTTTGTTAAAGCTAATTTACCTTCAAAATTGATGGATCCAAATTGATTTTGTTATGGTTGGAAATGAATACTTATCTTTTAATGAGAATAAGGCTAACGTGGAAATAAAATTACGTTATTACTTTTAAAATAGCATTGCGTGCTCACTATAGAAACAATAAAATGTTAAAAGTATAAACAGTGTCAATATTTTGGGTTATTTCTTGGCAGATTTTCTTTGTAATAAGTTCACTACAGATAATTTATGTAGTCAAATTTTTCACTCCTAAATTTGAAATAAGAATATATTCCCATGTTATAAAATATTTAAAAACATAGTCTTTAATGATTATACACCAGTCCATAGGAGGTATATTAATTTACTCACCAATTCTACCGCTGTTGTAATTAATGCTCTTTGAATTTTGCAAATAGAGAAAAGGCCCAAATAAATACTTAGTACACAAATTTAATTTTATATTATATCTTTAAGATTACTGTATTGAAAACTCAGTCAGAGAACAGAAATAGTCAAACACTGTGGTGGTTTCATGTGGTTCAGAAAGACCATTAACTCAGAAATAAGCTGAATTATTGAGGACAGACTTCATTAACTAAGCCCAAACTGATTCATGGTGTCTCCCCATTGAGTGTCTAAGGCTATAAATCTTTACTGAAGATTTCCCCTCTTCTTCAAAGTGGTTGGTGGATTCCAACAAACCCAACTTTCAATTAGCAGTCCAACACAGAATTCACCAGCCACAAGACTTCCTTATACTTCAATATGTGAGAAACATATTTAAATTCTTTTTTCCAAAGAAGTTACTGCTCACTTGACTTTTGATAGCATATACTCCCATGTACATCCCACTCAGTGTGGTGTAAATTTCACAGTTGTTCATTGAATTAAAAGAACAACAAAAAGTTCCAATGATTTAAATTGGAAGCCAGGCATACTACTGGGCTATTTCATCTGAACCAAACCTATTAATTGATTAATTTTGTCATCAAGAACTTTATTATAGTTATAAAGAAATCATCTTTCTTGTGTTTGTAATTGTACATTTAAATATTAAATTTGGCCGACAGGTCTGGGAATTTTAAAAGACTCAATTCTCCTTTGTGTAAAAGTAAACATAAAAATATGCTGATTTTCACGTCAAAATCTATGCTCAATTTTGTTGGAATCATAATTTTGAGAAGCGAGCCAATTGTGGCCAAATTCAGTGTTTAGTAGGACTTTAGGGAAAACATCATAGATTGGTCTGGAGGCAAAATTTGGCCACCTATATTTGATATTTTGATAGCTAGATATTTAAGCACATTGGCTCACACTTTAAATGCCATGAAAATCTGCCAATTTCACACATATTTTTCATTTCTTATAATTGGATTTTAAAATTTACTATTGAAAAATAAATATTAAATCTGGCATTAGTTATTTTTAACATGCAACTGGTCCTAACTTCATTTACTCTTCCACTGGTATTGAGTCAAACAAATATTTCCCCCCCAGGCTGTGTGGTGAGGATGTAATATTCCAAATACATATTTTAAAAAGACAAAATACAAGTAGTATGATTCTTTTATATCATTTTTAGGGCTATCTTCCCTAACACAAAAGCACATACATGTGTGTGCACACACTCCCACACACATCGATATATGCTCTCATCCCCCAACATTAAAGAACTGCCATAAACAAGTTTGACTATGAAGTTCAACAGAATATTCTATTTTCTCGAAATATGAAATCTATTACTACATTAAATTAACATCATCAGAACGTCTTTGTATTAATTGATGCTTGTTGTTGTTGTTATGTGCCGTCGAGTCATTTGCGACTCATAGCGACCCTATGCACAACAGCCCTAAACCCCGCTCTATCCTGCGCCAACCGCACCGCCTCTGACACACCCATCCCGATTACCCCAGTCACCAAATCAATCCATCTCATAGAGGGTCTTCCCCTCCTGCGCTGTCCCTCCACCCTCCCAAGCATGATGTCCCTCTCCAAGGACCCGTCCCTCCTGGCAACATGTCCAAAGTATGTCAGACGAAGCCCCAGAATCCTTGCCTCCAAGGAATATTTCCTGAGTACCTTCTATGTGACAAAAGTACTTGTGAGATTATTTTCTCTCATTTTGGTATGGGAATATGCCCTTGGTCATTATAAACACACACATCCATATATATTTTTATTTACTATTTGTCATTTACTTGAACTATTTAAAACATATCAAAAAAAAGCTGTTGACTTTGAGGTGTATCTATAATCTCTGTACTCATATGTTGTTGTATTTGTTAAGTGTCATTAAGCTGACTACAACTCATAGTGATACCATAAATAAAAGGTTTGAACCCTGAGCTATCCTGTACCATATTAACTATCTCTGACATACTCAAACCCATTGTTGCAGTCAAAGAATCCTTCTCATTAAAGCTCTTCTCATCCTTCACTGACCCACCACTTTTCCAAGCATGTGTCCTTTTACAAGGACTAGCTTTTCCTAACGACATGCTCAAAGTACGTGATGTTTGTTGTGTTGTTGTTGTTATGTGCTGTTGAGTCGCCTGCAACTCATAGCGACCCTATGTACAACAGCGCTAAACTCCGCTCTGTCCTGTGCCAATCGCACTGTCTCTGACACTCCCATCCCAATTATCCCAGTCA
>NW_006399809.1:17296247-17308910 GCF_000299155.1 Elephantulus edwardii
TGTAATTTTTAGAGTCTCTTCTGACATCCATTGTCAGTAAAGTTATGTGATACAAAGTTTTATTTTCCTTGCCTCCAAGGAGCATGCTGGTTGTACATTTTCCAAAACATATTTGTTTGTCCTTTGGTCAGTCCATGGGGTATTCAATACTCTTGTCTAATATCATAACTCAAAAACATTGATTCTTCTGTTATATATTTTTCATTGTCCAACATACATCTGCATAGAAAATAATTGAAAAGATTATGATTTGAGGGTGTGAGTCAGGTGCACCTTACTCTGCAAACTGACATCACTCTCTTCAGCACTTTGGAGAGGTCCCTGACAGAGGACTTTCCTAATGTAATGTGTTTTTTTTGCCCTCCTGAGTGCTAGTGCCAAGGGTGATTATTGTCAATTTAAGCAAAAGAAAATCATTGACAATTTTTATTGTTTCTTAATCATGATTTTGCCTATTGGCCCCGTGGTGAGAATTTGTCTTTCCTCTATGTTGAGGTGTAGCCCATATTGAAGGCTGTGGTCTTTGATCCACTGGAACAAGTATTTTAATTCCTCTGCACTTTCAACAAGCAAGGTTGTGTCATCTACATAACACAGATTGTTGATGAGTCTTCCTCTGATCTTAATCCTACATTTTTTTTCATAATGTCCTGCTTTTAGAATTATTTGCTCTGCATACAGATCAAATAGGTATAACAGCAACACACACCTTTCCTGCTTTGGTGATGTGCTTTTGGATGGTGATTTGCTTTTAGATATGCAGTGCTTCCTTCTCTGTTCATACAAAAGCTTCTTGGTCTAGGTATAAATTCTGCATGAAAACAGTTAAGTGCACTAGGATTTCAATTTTCTCAATATCAGCCATAATTTTTATGATCCACACCTTCAAAAGTCATTGCTTAGTCAATATATCCTCTGCTTTTTGCCAAGATCCATCTGACATTAGCAGTAACATCCCTCATGCCATGGCTTCTTCTAAAGTCAACCTGAATTTCTGGAAGTTCTCTGTGGATGTTCTATTCTAGCTGTGTAAATAATCTTCAATAAGATTGTACTTGTATGTGATATTAATGATATTGTTAGTAATTTCCACTATGTATTGGATCACCTTTTCTTGGGGATGGGAATAAATATGGATTTCTTTCAAGCAGTTGGCCAGATAGCTGTCCTCCAAATTTCCAGGTAGAGCCTGGTGATCACATTTGTTCACCAAAGCTTAATTTGTTAATTGAAACATGTCAGTTGGTATCCCATCAATTCCTACTGCCTTATTTTTTAACTAATGCCTTCAGTGCAGCTTGAACTTCTTCTGTCATCACCACTGGTTCTTGATTATATGTTACGTCCTGAAATAGTTCTGTGTCAGCCAAGTCTTTTTTAGTAGAGTGACTCACTGTATTTCTTTCATCTTCTTTGGATGCTTCCTGGACTATTCAGAATTTGATGCCTTTGAGCTGTGGTGTTGGAGAAGAATGTTGAAAATACCATGGACTGCTAGAAAACGAACATGTTTGTCCTGGAGAGGGTGAAGCTAGGCTGCTTCTTGGAGGTAAGGGTTCTGAAGCTTCTTCTGACATACTTTGGACATGTTGCAAGGAGGAACCCGTCCTTGGAGAAGAAAGTCATGCTTGGGAGGGAGGAGGGACAGAGCAGGAGAGGAAGACCATCTATGAGGTGGATTGATTTAGTGACTGGGGTAATGGGTTTAGGTGTGTCAGAGATAGTGAGATTGGCACAGGATAGGGCAGAGTTTTGGGCTGTTGTACATAGGGTCACAATGAGTCGCAGGTGACTTGATGGCACATAGCAACAACAACAACATCTTTCAGAATTGCACCTGGAGGTTTGAATTTGTTTTTAATTCTTTCTTGAAAAATGCCAAACAGAATTCCTCCCTTTTTGTTTTCCAGCTACAGATGTTTGCACATCCTTCTTAATAATATTCTTTGTCGTCTTAAGCTGCTCTTTGAAATCTTCTGTTCATCCCTTACTTTAGCAATTCTCTCTTTTGTTTTGGGTCCTTGATGCTCTAATAAAATTTTCATTGTATTTTTTGAAACTCATTTTGGGATTTTATTTCTTTGTAACAACCTTCTGCTTTTTTAATATATTATATCATTCCATAACTTATCTAGTTTTCTATCTTTAGAACTCAATTCCTCAAACTTATGCTTGAAGTGATTTTTAAATTCAGGTGAAATTGACTCAAGGTTGTATTTTGGTTCTTGTGGACTTGTTTTAATTTTCTTCAGGTTCAGCATGAAGTTGCACATGATTAATTGATTGCACATGGTCTAGATTTGACTGCTTATATTGAACTTCTCTAATGATGGATGTTTTTGTCCTGTTGGTCAGACTGATTTGAACCAGAAGAAACTTAATGACTTTAACAATAGTAGATATCTATAAGTCATATAAAGTAGCTGACGTTTGGCAAAAGTTTTGTTGGAATCCTAGATAACATGGCAGCTTAACTAGTGAATTGCAGGTATATTTGATATCTTTTGGAGTAATTGAACTGTTGTTATTAGATGCCATTGAGTCAAGTACAATTCATCATGATCCTCTGCCCAATAGATACCTGAAACATACCCATTCTTGTGCCATCCTCATAATCCCTGCCATCCTCAAGCTCATCATTGCACTCACTCTATCAGTCCATCTTATTGAAGGTATCTCTTTCTTTTGATGATCCTCTGCCTTTCCCAGAATGGTATCGTTTCCCAAGGGCAGACCTCTCTTGAAAACATACTCCAAATGTTTAATTTTCTTCATTTTAATTTTTGTTTTATGATACTATTTTTAACTCAGTTTGATATTTTGTAACCCTCAATTCAACTTTTAAAAAATATTGACGATTACCTCTGGAAAGCAGTAATAGCATCCTCTTCCTAAAAACCAGGCCTCTAGAAACTCAATGAACGTTGATAAATGTTCAGTTATAGAAAAGCTTCAGGCCTTTTGTTCATATGAGTTGTGCTTAACTTGAAGGCAATCAACAACAAAAACAGCAACAACAGGAACGAGTGAGACAGTTGAAACTTGAGTGAGGCTGTAGAGCCAGTTCTCAAAGGGAAAACCAAGGCTTCTTAGTTTTCTATTCAGGTACATTGTGGGGATCATTGCTGTTTGACCCTTGGCTCTGGGGGGGGCCTCAGGTTAAGAAGAAAACACAAATATACAGGTCCTTTACAAAACACTGCCATATTCTTGGTCACTATATAGTTCTAATGACTTAACATCTACTCAAAAAAGACTCACATAATGTCAAGAAAGCATCAGTCTGCCTCAGTTATCATTTAAAAACTCCCCAAATAACCCATCTTCTAAAAAAGAATACCCAATGAGTACACCAGATGGAGAGAATCAGAAGAAATATATTGACGTGAAGTCATTTGAACAGCTACAGAAGAAGATGGAAATGATGGAAGAAGCAATTAAGAAAGCAAATACACCAGAAAAAAAAGTCCAGAGAAATATATTGACTAGAAACAATTTGGACAAGCATGGAAGAAAATGCAAAAGATAGTAGAAACAATTAAGAAGGCAAATACCCCAAAGACAACAATCCAGAGGAAAGATATTGATGAAGAGCAACTTGAACAGCTATGGAAGAAAATGCAAAAGATGGAAGAAAGAATTGATAGAATAGATAAAGAGGTACAAGAACTGAAGATACAGTCAACACAGTGCTAGAAATAACAGAAAAGCATAAAAATGAAATCTAGAATATTAAGACAGAAATGGTTGACATGTCCAACATGCTGGTAGCACAAAAGAGTAGAACTGGAGAGATGGAATAGAGAGTCAGTGAGTTGGAAGACAAGAAGCTTACTGAAAACATGCTTGAAAAAAAATCAGAGATGAGACGTAAAGAAAATGAAGAAAATATTAGAATTCTGTGGGATGACATCAGACAGAATAACATATGTATGATTAGAAGTCCAGAACAGGAAGTGATAAGGAAATTACTGAAAAAATAGTGGAAGAAGTACTAGAAGAAAACTTCCCAGGTATTTTGAAGAATGGGGAAATCTACCTTCAAGAAGCACAGTGAATACCAAGTAGACTAGACTCCCCCCCAAAAAAACCCACCAAGACATATCATAATCAAATTTTCAAATTAAAAGATAAGAATAGAATTCTAAAAGCAACATGAGAAAAAAAGAGTCACCTACAAAGGGAAACAATTAGATTAAGTTCTGATTTCTCAGCAGAAACCCTATGAACTAGAAGACAATTGGATGACATATACAGGAGGCCAAAAGTAAACAATTTTCAGCCAAGGACCCTGTACCCAGCCAAGATCTCCATCAAATATGAAGGAGAAATTAGATTCTTTGCAGAAAAGAAGGAACTTAAGGGCTTTGTGAAAACAAGACCAAAAGTACAAGAAATTTTAAGTGAAGTCCTTCTCACAGAGATGCCAAAAGAAAGTGCATAGACAATAGTAACCAGAAACAACAGAAAAAGAAACACAGAAAAATGGCAAAAATAAAACCTGACCTGACAATAATCACACTTAATGTGAATGGACTAAATACACCAATTAAGAGAAAAAGTGTAGTAGAATGGATTAAAAAAAAACAAACCCAAACACCCCAAACCCATCAGTATGTTGCCTACAAGAGACACATCTTAAAAAAAAGAAGAAAAAGACAGATTCAAAATCAAAGGCTGGAAAAAATATTCAAGCACATGGCAACCTCAAAAAAGCAGGACTGGCAATATTAATCTCTGATAAAATAGATTTCAGAATGAAAACCACCAGAAAAGAAAAGGAAAGGCATTACATACTGATTATAGACACAACAGATCAAGAAGACATAACCTAAGTCAGTGTTTATGCACCAAATGATAGCTGTGCAAAATATATAAAACAATGGTTAATAGAATTGATGAAAGAAATAGACAATACCACAACAGAGATAGGAGATTTCAGGACACCACTATCACCAAAGGATAGGTCAACCCAAAAGAAACTCAACAGAGATGCAGAAGATCTGAACTAGACAATCAGCCAACTCAGCCTAGTGGATGTATTCCGGGAACTGCATCCAAATAAAATTTAATTTACTCTCTTCTCAAGCTCATATGGTATATTCTCCAGAATCAATCAAATATTAGGACAAAAGGCAAGCTTCAACAAATTAAAAAAAAACATTGAAATAATACAAAGTATCTTCTCAGATCACAATGCCATAAAACTAGACAGTAAACACCAGAGTATAAAGCCTACAAAATCATCCATGTGGAAGCTAAATAACTCTCGGCTAAAACATGATTGGATTATAAAAGAAATAAAGAATAAAATAAGAAAAGTTCCTTGAAACAAATGAAAATGAAAATACAACATACCAAAACCTCTGGGATAAAGCTAAGGCAATACTCAGGGGTCAGTTTCTAGCAATAGGCATGCACATAAAAAAGGAAGAAAGAAGAAAAATCAATGATTTAACTCAACACCTTCATCATCTAGAAAAAAGAACAACAATCTAATAATACAACTTCTAGATGAAAATAAGCTATCAGGACAAGACCTGAAATAAATGAGATAGAAACCAGAAAAGCAATTGAAACCATCAATAAGACCAAGATATGTTTTTTTAAAAGAGTCAATAAAATTGACAAACCACTGGAAAATTTAACAAAAGAAAAAAATAGAAGACATAGATAACTCGATTAAGAAATCATGTAAGTGACATCACAACAGAACCAGAGGAAATAAAATCTATAATATCAGAATACTACGAAAAGCTATCCTCCAATACATTTGAAAATCTATAGGAAATGGGCAAATTCCTTGAAATTCATGCTCTACCCAAATCGACAAAAAAAAAAAAGATATAGAACACTTGAACAAACCCATCATAAAAGAAGACATTGAAAAGGTTATAAAAAGACTTCTCCATAAGAAAAGTCTTGGACCAGATAGCTTCACAGCTGAATTCTACCAAACATTCAGAGAGGATCTATCATCAATTCTACTTAAACTATTTAAAAAATTTAAAAAGAGGAAACACTCCCAGAGTCATTCTATGATGCAAGCTTAACCCTAATACCAAATCTAGGCAAAGATATTATCAAGAAAGAAAAGTACAGTCCAATATCTCTCATGAATATAGATGCAAGAATCCTTAACAAAATCCGTGCCAATAGAATACAAAAGCATATATATATATATAATTCACCATGACCAAGTGGGATTCATAATAGGTATGCAAGAATGATTCAACATAAGAAAAACCAATCATTGCCACTCACCATATTAACAAAATAAATAATAAGAACCATATGATCTTAGCAACTGATGTAGAAAAGAATATTAAGACCATTAACAACTCTACATTACGAGGCATTTAAAAAACCCTTGGGGTTCAAAAAAGACTACTGCTAATGGGCATGTTCAATCTCTATGATGTATAAGCATCATTTCTTTACTTCTTTGAATTTCTCAGCCCTCAGCTGGATTAAGAACCCTTCTCTTACTCCCTAGATACCCCACACACATCCTGGTAGGTCCATAAACATTCATCTATCCTCCTAATCCTGCCCCCTGTATAATACTGATGTTTTCTGTGCTTACCTCTTCAACTGCACTACAGTTCCTTTGAAAGTAGACTCTGTGGAGAACTCAATATAGAGATCCATTTTTACCTTGGGATTTGTATATAAATACCTGCTTTTTCTATATTTGGATAATTTATATGAAAGGGATTTTTTTTCCTCCTCTTTGGCTCTTACTGTTCATAGTCATGATTACGCATAGAGAAATGTTCGGAATGTGTAAATAGTTTTTAGATGAAAAACAAAAAAAGGCTGAAAAGTACAAGTAAGGCTTATATCTAAATGAGGAAGCAGATGAAAGTAGGGGTGAAGAAGTAGACAGTGCATATGAAATGGAAATTGAACCATGTGACTATCAGTTAATCTCAAAGCAAATAAATATTAAGGGCTGGAAATAAAAACCAAACCCTATGTTGTGGGTTAAATTGTGTCTCCCAAAAAGCTATGTTGAAATACTAACCCTTTCATATGTAACTGAAAGATCATTGGTGGCACGGTGGTTAAGTGTTCAGTGATTAATCAAAATGTCAGGGCTTTGAACCCAAGTCACTGGAGAAAGATGTGCTTTTGGAAATCTGCTTCTGTAAAGATTTGCATCTTGGAAAACTTATAGAATTGTTCTGTTCTGAAGAGAACAGAACATGAGAATATGCTATATGAGTTAGAAACCATTCAAAGGTAATAAGCATGATGTATGTTGTTCCTGTGATGGTGATCTTGTTGGGTAATGGAACCTGCCTCTGAAATTAAAGAGTTCATATGGTAGTAATTGGAGTCCTATTCATGTCTGAGTTATGTCTTAAGAAAGCAAAGAAGATTGGGAAACAGTCACTCAGAGGGAGTCAAAGGAAGAAGGCACCATGTGAGGATCTGCAAGTCAAGTAATGCAAAGAGCTAACAGCATCCTTTAAAATCTGGAGAGACATGAGATAGCTCTTTTCTCAAAGCCCTCAGACCGAATCCACAGGACCAATGTCATGATTGAGTCTTCTAGCATTCATAACTGAAAACGTAAATTTATTTTCTGGAAAGCCATCTTCTTTTGGATAGCTTGTTCATTTAGCCGTAAACACTATGACCCTTTTGTTTCTACTTCTTTGTTCAAGTCTCTGTGTTAGATATTGTGGAGTGACTATGGTGTAGGGAATATTTCTAAGGCATACCCTTAGTCTTCAAGGAGTGACAGTCTAGTTGGAGAGATGTCATTGACATTTACTCATTGTCCATTGTCTATCATAGCAGAATTTCTCTGACAAGAACTGAGAATTCAGAGAAGGAGTAGACAGGGTATATTTCACAAAATCAGAAGTAAGCAATGTGATCCTCAAGGAAGATAAAATAGGGGAATTTGGAGAGCAAATAAAAAGCCTATTGATACATCAATAAACTGTTGAGTAAAACCAAAATTAGAGATGACTTGCATAAAAGGTACTTATACCCAAAAGAATATTTTGGTTTATATTGGAACAAATCATTTTAAAACAATGGGAAACATTAAAAAATATGTTTGCTATTGGTGGGAGTGTAAAATGGTGCAACCCCTGTGGAAAGCAGTATGGCCCTTTCTCAAAAAGTTGCAAATAGAGATACCATTTGACCCAGCAATTCCACTACTGGGAATATACCCTGAAGAGACCATAGCTGACATCCAATCAGATATATGCACACCCATGTTTATTGCAGCTTTGTTCACAATAGCAAGGAGTTGGAAACAACCTAAGTGCCCATCAACAAAAGAATGGCTAGAGAAGCTGTGGTATATTCGCACAATGGAATACTATGCTGCATTAAAAAACAAGGAACTCATGCAATATTATTCAAAATGGTTGACTCTGGAGAACATTACGCTGAGTGAAATATCCCAGTCACAAAAGGACAAATATTACATGATGCCACTGTTGTAGAATGGGACTGTCCTTGGGGTTGGGGAGAGACTGAGTAAGATGGGTTCAATAATGTATACTGCACTGAAACAGAGGAGGGAGAAAACTGTTTAAAATAGATATATAACTAGGTATTTCTGTCATCACAGGAGTCTAGAGCGAGGGCTACACGGTGGAGGGGACCTGGGGGAGGGTTTGTAAAACAATGAAAGAATCTTTTCTTTTACTTTTCCATAATTTTTGACTCATGTACTTATAACTTGTTAATCAAATTTGTGTCTTCTAGGTTGCAACCCCCCCATGATACATCTTCAAGGATATGAACATGTACAGCCAAGCACAATCAATAAGAGTGCATCTAAATTCCAAAATCAATCTCCATAATAGTCTATGTGTTTCCTACTGCCAAAGGGGCCCTTTAGAGTAGTGAGAGATCTTCACCCTGAAACCCACAGCGTCCCTTTTCAGCAGGAAGTAGCTAAGAGAATACGCCATCCCCTTTTCCTTATGAATCAGGGTGAAGTCTCTCTCAGGGAGGAGTGATAGGTAATGGCAAAGGACACACCGACAAAGGAGATTAATCAGAACTGACTTTGACAAGCACTGTGGCAATTGGACAATTAAAACAGACATTCGGATGGCGGCGAAGAAGAACAAACTGGGGAGGAGGGTGGAGAGAATGGTGCGGCAATGAAGGAGTGAAAGCCCAGAATCCCTGTGAATGTTCATTGAAACTAATAAAATTTAATAATAATAATAATAAAAAAATGTTTGCTTACTTATATTGGTATGCATATGTATACATATAGAGCGCTGGTGGCCTAGTGGCAAGAAGCTGTGCTGCAATCTTGAAAGCACGCAGTTTGAGGCCAGCAGCTGTTCGGTGGGAAGATGAGAAATCTTTTCCTGTGCAATTAACTGCCTCTGAAAATCCACGAGACAGTCAGCTATGGGTTGGTTCTGGCTCTATAGTACACAACAACAACATATGTGTGTGTGTGTATGTGCACGCATAGATTCATTTATAGAATAAAGCACTTATATAGAATAGAACAAGAGACATTTTGTCAATTCTTTTGAACAAACCTAAACAATGTATGTAATTGGTTTTCTGGATTTGAAGCATTTTAGGGGCGCAGTACCACAGAGCAACTTAGTGGATGGTCGGTCATAATATAGTTTATGAAGTTTATGGTCTACATCCTAGTTTGAGGACTGGGATCTTAAAGGCTTGTGAGCAGCCATCCTAGATACAATTATTAGTTTTCTCTTATCTACAACAAAAGAGAAAGAAGGAAACAACAGACCCAGAGAAGAAGGTGGTCTATTAGACTAAGTCCACTTGGCCTACAGTCTTATTATAATACCTTTAGATGAGAAGAACAAGTAACCTGGTTACTACAAACAGATTGGATCATAAAATACAGACAATATGAGTGGGTACTGTGCACCTTTAAAAATGTATCTTTGTTAGTATGTGCTTTTGAGTCTGAACCAGCCCACAACTCACCCTCTAGTGGATTTTCAGAGTCTGTCAATTGCACAGACGACTGTCTTTCTCTCATGAAGCAATTGCTAGATTTGAACCACATGCTTTTTCCCATGATAGCACAATACTTTACCCTACAAAAACTATCTATGTGAGACCAAATGGTCAATAATAATTCTAAAGCAAAAAATAAGATATAAGAAGGCAGGAAAATCAAGTTCCTGATTTTCCTCTCTCCTTATGTAAATTTAAGATTTGAAATGAATTCACAGCAATATTGATAAATTAAAAAAAAAATTCAACCAATGTTATTGAACAATTGATTTGTCTAATAGGTCTTGAATTGTGTGTCAGTTGTGTGCACTATTTACAAAACACTGCTTTCTCTGGTGATTCTAATGCACCCGTGACCATGGGAGAAATATGGACAACCCCTTCCTATTAATATTTATAGCTTCCTAAACTAACAAACACAATAAAATTATTTAAAGTTATAACCTGTGAATTCATTTGTGATTAGGAAAAAGGAATGACAGAAAGTAATGATTGCTTTTAAAAGAATTTCTTTTCAATTGAAGGAACTAAAATGACTTTAAGTACCTTAGACTAAACAAAAGTTATATAATAATAAGCAGTAGATAGGAAAGGTTAAAAGATGCAGTAGTTAAATGAGGGCTGAAAGGCAAAGGGTATTTTGGTGCATATACATTCCATTAGGAGGTTAGATGCATAGGGACAGTACTGACCTCTTCCATTTCAAATGAATCCAGGGCTTTACATGCAAGATGAAACAAGTTTTTGAACTTGTTAGTCTGAATCAAGTTCTCCTTTCTTATTTTGTCCCTTAGCGGCCCATCAGTCACACTGGGAGTTGAAATATTCTTGGCCAATCTGGATGAAAAAGGCCATCGCTGGTGTGTAAGCATCTGGGGAGGATGACAGGGAAGTGGGTCACCATATGCTTGTAAAGACTGGCACCCTGTCAAAGGAGGTGGGTGACTTTGGTCATGGTTGTTTGCCACTGTTGGTAACTCTGTGGCACACTTTTCTGACTTTTCAGAGATGGTGAAAAAGTCATCCTTCATCTTCAGTGCCTCCCATACTTCCAGATTACTGTCTCTTCTTATGCTCTGTTTTGAAGCGATTCTTAAGAGTTCAGCCATTCTCCTCCGATGATCTATAACCCCACTCACTGAGATTTTCTCCAAATATGTCCCTCCATTCGCCTCTTCTGCTTTGTTCTGTAGGATGTTAACCTCATTCAGCAAGGATGAGAAGGCATAGGTCACATGATCCAGGACTTCCAGTTGTCTGAAACGTCCTGAACAAAGCAAGAATCAGACAATTCTTAGACTTACTCAGTTAAAACATATTAATATAGACAACTGCAGATATCAGTTAACATGTGTGATTTTCAAGGAGAAGACTTTCAGTCACTCAAATTCAAATTTTTGTTAGTATATATTATTGTTACAATGATGATTCCCCCATAGAATGACAAATCACTATGTTCTATTACAAGCAGTTACCTTTATGCTTCAGACAATATCAGGAATGTTCAGGGTGACAGGGCCATGTTACAAGCAACAACTCATTATTGTTCAGTTGAAACGGACTCACAGCTGATCCTCTAATGGGTTTTCAGAGGCTGTAAATTTCATGGGAGATTTTCTGTCTTTTTCCTCAGAGCAGGTGATGGATTCAAACTCCCTGCCCTTGGTTTTGCGGTTGCAGCTCTGCCCTCTAGTTTACCAGAGCTTCCGCTCAGATCATAGATATATTTTATAATTTGAAGATAAATAGCTCAATGTCATCAAGTCAGAACTGACACAGAGCTGACTCTCCAGCAGGTTTTCATAGGCAATAAATCACATGGGAGGAGATTGCTGATCCTCCTATAGAACAGCTGGTGGATTTGAACTTTGTGTCTTTGTGATTGCAGCACAGCTTCTTACCACTAGGCCACCAAAACTTCATAACAACTCAATAGATTCATATAGACTTAAAAATTTTATATGTGCTAATCTATAGAGTATCAGACATGAGAAATATATATAAATATATATGAAACTAAATGTAAGAGAGTAAATCCAACTATTTTACATAAAGTGACTTTGAGTATTCTACAGCATTGTGCTGTAGCTAACCTCCTCACCCTCATCATCATTATCATCATCATCATTTCTACCTATACTGTCCCCTGAGTAGTATGCAAAGATCATGGCATATGGGATCAAAAAGTTCTGGATTAAAGTACAATTCATAAACAAGTCACGGTCACTATATCATAAATTAATCAATATATAGATATAAATATAGAGTGTTCGGTCATGTGCCAGATCTATAGTAAGTGATCAGTTTTTTCAACTGGAAAATGAGAGAAATAGTACATATCCCATGCATCTCTCACTTCTGTTATGAACATCAGCTCAATCCAGTTTTTCAATTTGTAAACCTTTCTTGGATTATTTGTTTTCCAGAATATAAGTAATATGTACTTTCCCCTCTCAATAAGTATCTTGAAAAGACTTACTGCAGCAGGGCTAACTTGGGGACACCTTGCCAGCTTGGGAAAGCAATGCTGAAAAATATGTTTTGCTCTGTGGTTTAGTGGTAAGGAGTAGCTAGTTCAAAGGAACACAGATCAAATCTGTCAACTTCTCTATGGAAGTAAGATGGACAATCTCCTCCTATGTAATTTATTGCCTCTGAGAACCTACTAGA
>NW_006399809.1:17310462-17360627 GCF_000299155.1 Elephantulus edwardii
TGTTATTTCTTTAAATTCCCCTGTATCTGCCTATTCCTTTCTATATAATGACTCAGTATATTCCTTCAACCTCATCGATAACATTTAAGCTATATCATAAAGCAATGGACAAGAAATACAAGTGAATCAAAAGGTTGTTCTCTGCTTTGCTGTTTTGCATTATTGATGCATCTATAGTGGTATCCTTAAGACCACTCATTCGTTCTCCTGCAAAGGAAAGATATTGCCTGATTGTTTTTCTCTTCTCAAAATGTGATGCCTTCCTCACAGAGGACTGCTAGGCTTTCAAGGGCTTTAGGATTTCTTGACTGAATGTTTGCAGGAGGAGAATATTGATTACATCTCTCTCCCCTCCTAAATTCTAACAAGATGAAAAAGAAATCTTTCTGGTGAGCCAGAGGGTACAAATAAATAAAAATCCAACTTTTAAGATGGTCTTATACCAATTTAATTGCACTTTTAAACTCTTAGACTAAATCAAAACCTATCAGTTGAAAGAATCATTGCCTTTTAGGTAGATTGAACAATGGACCAATTGATTTTCATGCCCTCAAGTTTTAACACTCTGGGTTGACTTTGACTGAGACACAATTTTCCAATCTACCCTTTGAACAGCTAGTTAATTTCATTATTGTTGTTTGTTATATAACCTCCTCAGATTCTTTGATTGCAAACGTGTGTAGGTATTGAGTGAGGTGGGGGGCTGTGCATTATCTGCACCATGTAAGTCCTAGAAGCAGGAGCGGGCCAGCAATCACAGGAGCAGAGATCAATTCTTGGTTCCACAATGTGCCAACTTCCTCTGCAAAATGTTTACTTCACAGACCAGCTCAAACACTACTAAATGTTGCTAAGGGCTATTACTTTCCTCATGTAAAGAATTGATCAAAGAGATTGCATCTCTGTGCTACTGGGAAGAGAAGAGCACAAAGGAAAATGTTAATTTCTTCTAAAAGATAAAGAAACGTACTGTAACACCTTCAGGGTTATAAAGGCTTTCTGAAAAAAAATCTCATAACTGGGCTTTGGAGTGTCATTTAACACCCAAAAGTTTGACATAAAGGGAACTAGGAACTAAATGGAAAACTCCAGTCAAATTTTTTTTAAAAAAAATCTTTTCATCTCATTTAACTTTTCATTGATGAATTTATATGTTAAAAATATTATTTCATTATCCAGAACAAAACAGAGTGGAGTGGGACTAGGGAAGGTAGGGGGAGGGAGGAAAATGTGTGACAACGAATGACTGAAAACCCAATATTTCCATAAACTTTAGTTAAAAATAAAAAATATAATTTTTCAGAAAAAAATATTTCAGAAACAGATTCAGTGTTTTCTCAAGTCCAGAATTTCTCTAGCTTTCTTTCATGGAATATGTTCTTCATGGGATCTGTAAGAGAATTTCTGCATTCATGAAACATTGTATTGTATTTATCTTGAATATATTGAGAATTAAATATTAAACATATTAAATATATTCTACAAGAAATCAGATTAAATTGCATCTTTCTACCAAACTATTTAAACACAACAGCATCTTTAGGAATGTTTTGAAGAAAGACAATTTACTAGCCAGAAGTTTGTAAGCATCAGCAGCATTTGTAACAATTATGAGGTTTAAAAAGACCTGTTGCTATCAAGGTGATTTTGATTCCTGTTGAGTTTATTGGGTATAATAGAACTATCTCATAAGTTTTTCAACTCTGTAGTCTTTATGGAAGCAAAATGCCACATCTTGCATTAGAGTAGCTTGTGGGTTCAAACCATTGACCTTTTGGTTAGCTGTTCCAGACTTCACTATTGTGTCATGGAAGTTCACCATAATATTTAAGTCATATTCTAAGACCTTTCCTTTCTGCAGAGTTAATGTCACCATGTGACTGATTGGACAATGATATTGGTACATCTCTGATATGTGTGAATTCTGAAAAGAAGAATTTGGTTCCCTTTTTATACCATTCACCAGTCATGGCAGCCAGTGATGTTCCAGATGGTGGAACTACAACCCTGAGTGAGGTTTACATGAAGCAGACACCACTCCTCATCCTCAAACATACATACCATCCTCCAGGGTACATGCGAAGTGATCAAGAAACAAGCATTTTTCTGTTTCCAGCCACTGAGTTAAAGGAGTTGTTCACTACTTCGCGTGACCTCCTATCCTGTCTATGGGCCCATTGGACCACATATTGCCACTGTTGAGATGTGAATACCATACAATTCTCACTTACCATACAGGTTAGGATTCTCAGTGTCCATCCGCTGTTTTTGAGCTTCAAGGAACACACGGATATTGATCCCTTCGGCTGCAGAGCCACAGTTAAGGAACCTCGCTGGGATCTGTGTACAGATGTCTGGCTCGTCAGTGCCAAAACCCAGATCCAGGAGAATCTCCACTGGGTCTTTTTCCCAAAATTCCAACCATTCAGGAATGCTGCAATGAAAACAGAAGATCTTTATCCAATAACCATTACTTTAAACTAAAGTTGTTTTTTCCAGCTATATAAACTACCTAAATTTTTAGAAATTGAGTGAAAGAACTAAATAGACAAACAGATGATGTAGCTACTATGATTTATGTACAGTGTAAAGAAATGCAGATGGCATAATGATTAAACTATCTCCTGTTAACCAAAAGGTGAGGCACGTAAGTTCACAGTTGCATGGAAGGAGAAATGACCTACTTCTGTGAAGACTGCATCCAAGGAAACACTATGGACAGTTTTACTGTGTCCTGTAAGGTTGTTGTGAGTCAGAATACATTTTATGGGGAAGATAAGCCCCTTCTGTTAAAATGAACTTAAAATTCAGAGTAGCTGCAACAGCACACTGGCGTGTCCTGAATATGAAGAAGGTACTGGAGCAGACAGCCTTTCATTCTGCTGTTCACGGTGTCTCTGAGTCACAGGAAGTTTGTTGGTAACTAACAACGACATTAAATCAATACTTAAAGACTAGTTCCTCTACGCCCACTTGGAGACTGCTTGCTCTTAACTTGAATGAAATAGCACTATGCTTATTTGCCTGGGCTTCCATTCACAACTGTTGTTAGGTGTTGTTAGGTGTCATTGCTTTGGCTGTGGATCAGAGTGATCCTGTGACAACAGAATGAAAGCCTGCCTGTCCTGCGCCCATTTCATAGTCTTTGCTCTCCTTGTTACTGTCATCATGTCAATCCACGTCACTGAAGGTAATGACTCTCTCATTGTTTAGAAGCCAGCTAGACTCAGAGCTGACCTTCTACCAGCTTGCCAAAGCTGTAAATCATAAAGGAAGGACCTGGCCTTCTTTCCCTTGAGGAGCAGCTGTTGGATTTGAACTGACAGATGCTGGAGTCAAGCTAACAGAGAAGCATGGCCTCTGAGTTCGTAGGACAAGGATAACCCATAGAGCAGATCTAATGGATGCAATGACAGACAACAGCCAAAGACAGTGCAGTGCTATTTTAGTCCTATGCTGTTGGGTTTGGGTCGGAACCAATTTTCACTGATCATAAATCACACAGGAGATTGCTTGTCTCTCTCCTGCAGCGCAGCTGGTAGATTTGAAGTATGTGCCTTTGGGGTGGCAGTGCACCCCCTTACCTTACTTCCTAGAGACAATGTGCTGACCACCGTAAAGAAGTGAAGGTTAATGGCAAAGATAGCAAGTGGAAAAAGTCATTAAGTGACTCAAGAAGTATATTTTTTCCTTTTCTTTTAAAAAACACCCCCACTTTTTATTGATAACTACCAGACTCTATCAGAGTAAGCATTCAATATATTTTTATATTATTTTTCAAAGCTTAGCAAAGGAATGAATAGAAATGTCAAATGCACTTGATAAGTAGTAGAAAGATTCTTTCCTTCCTTCCTTCCTTCCTTCCTTCCTTTCTTTCTTTCTTTCTTTCTTTCTTTCTTTCTTTCTTTCTTTCTTTCTTTTCTTTTGAAATTAGGACCAGAAAGTTTTATTATCCTGTCTTTTCCTTTATCTTCTTAACAAAATTATTCTGTCTTTAGTCTTGGAAACGTTTCAATGACTACATAGTGTTCCATTGTATTTATGCTTTTATTGTTGTTATAAGCTTTTGAGTTAGAACTAACCCACAGCTGACCCCGTAGCCAGTTTTCAGAGGCAGTAAATCACATTGGAAAAGTTTGTCCATCTTTCTCCTGCAGAGTGGCTGATGGGTCCAAACCACTTGTCTTGGGTTGGAGGACTCCTTGAAGATATACTTAATGCTTTTTAAAAAACCAGTTTTTTTATTCTCCTTGTTGTAATTTGCTATCGAGTTATAACCAATCCATTGCTGACCTTTCAGTGGGTTTTCAGAGGCAGTTAATCACATGAGAGGAGATGGCCCATCTCTCTCTCACAGAACACCTGGTGGCCTTGAACCATGTACCTTAGTGATTGCAGTGCAGATTCTTACCACTAGGCCACTATATATATTTTTTTTTAAATTTTTAAAGCATCTATATATGACCTTAACTGTCAAGCCCACTGCATTGAGTGAAATGTGTACTTACTCAAGGTGATTCTTCCTCAGTTTTCCAAAGCTGTAAAGCTGTCTTTTCTCCTGGAAAGATAGGAGTAGACTGTCCATCTTTCACTAAGAGCTTATGCTGGATTTCAACTGCTGATGGTTTAATTAGCAAGTCCGACATGTAACACACTATGCCACCAGGACTCCTTAACTACACATGTTCATGAATGTAGACTATGAAGACTATGTTCACAAATAATACTTTTAAGTCCTTGGATAAAAAAAGAATTCCCTGCTGTTGGTTCCAACTCATGCATACCCTCTTTTGGATTTTCGAGGTAGAGTTTAAATGTGTTTATATTTTCCCCCCTTCTTTACACTTTATTGAGAAACAAGTAATTCTTTTGACTAACTCTTCTATTCAGTTTGGATACTTAAAATGATAAACATCAGTTACCTAAAAATTACACCTATATGTCATAGCCCATTTCCTAACTATTCCTCTTCTGTTACACTGGTGGCTTAGTGGTAAGGAATTGCACTGTCAACTCAAATGCAAATAGTTCAAATCCACCAGTTAACCTGAGAGAGAAAAATGGGCAATTTTCTCCCATGTGATTGTCTCTCAGAACCTACTGGACGGTCAACTATGAGTCGGCTCCCACTCGATGGTACACACCACCACCAACAACAACCTCTGTTACTAGGATATTGCTCTTTTAACACTCATAGACTTTAGGAGAGTCAGAATTTCCCCAAGGTTTTACTAATTCTGATCAGCTCATTTGTGAGGTTTGCATTATCTTTACTGCAATGTTGGCGTGCTTATTTGAAATGAATTACACAATCTTATTTCCATGGATCCATCATTTGAAAAGGACTAATTACAATTCATTAACTTGACCGTTCACTCAATTCACAGCAGGCACTTCTACCCTGATGGGCAGGCCCTCTTATTAAATACCATCCAGCATCATGGATCTAATGTTTAATTTCTGATTCAAGTAAGGAGGAAAAAGTAGTTCAGAGGCTCTTGTTGTAGACTCTGAGAGGCTCAACTTGAATATCTTAATAGCTTGAATTAACTAGACTATTGGAGGTGCCATCAGTTCATTTCATTCATACATTCTCTCTCTCTCTCTCTCTCTCTCTCTCTCTCACTTTAAAAGAGGTTTAACAAAGAAAAAGGACTTTCTTGCGAGACATCTACATTATACCTGAAAGGTTTAATCTGCTATCATATAAACTTCATTGTAAAAATTTTTATTCTAGTCATTTATACAAATATTTGCCGAACATCTGTCATGCTCTGTGGCTGTGCTCAGCATTCGAGGCACAAAAAATGAACAAAGACGCTGTCCCTGTCTTTCATGACTCACAGTCTCTGGCCAAGAATGTATTTGTTGATTGATTTATCCTTAAATCTCATTTTAATGTTATTAATTCTTTTTAATTGTATTATTTATGCAAGAAGTACGTAAAATACACTATCCTTGTTGACTATTGTAACATTACATTTAAGGATAACTTTTCATTAGTCACAGCCCCTCCTAACCCAACTATACAAAAATCCAAACCCATGTGCAGCTGACCCAGTTGTGACACAGACAGACCCTGTAAGACAGAATGGGTAGAATTTTACCACAATTGTCCCAAGGATGTAATATTTGTGAAGGAAAACGACCAGCTCTTTTTCCCAAGGATTACTAACCTCTTTGTTAGCAGCCAAACTCTTAACCGTTGCAGCACCAGGCTCTTTTCCCTTCAACCCCTTCTGATCCCAATCTTCTTCCTGTTAAATGTATGTGAACCTTTGCAGGTCGTTTCCTATGCAGTTATATGTTACATACTTTCACTTGCTTGCTTTACAGATAGTAACACACTATGTTCCTGCGTGTGTCTTTCTGATTTTTCTCTCAAAAATACGACTTTAACTTTTTATGTTAGTATGTATATTTCTACCTAATCCTTTAATCATTGTGCATTACTCCTTAAAATGGATTTGCTAGGATTTTATTTGGCTCTTTCCCCAGGTGTATAAGACAGCTAACCTGATTCCAATTTCATTGACTTTTTTATTTTTTTGCTTTTGCAACTTAGAGTTTAAAAATCTTTTATTCATTCTCTCTTCTATTCATCCACCAACTATTTCTCAAGTGCCTATTTATAATTTCATGAAATCCGTTGTTGAACAGAATGATTTCTGTGGATGATGGGTGTCTGGAAATCACATACCTTTGTGGTATACTTGCAGTAGAATGGCAAGAGTTGAAACTAGTCCCTCTGGATAGGGTGGGAATTTCTGAAAATTGATGCAGAGATCTGCAGTGGGGGGAAATATCAAGAAAATATCAATGATGAAACATGTTAACTTAGTCCCGTGGAAGATCATTATAAAGCTTTCCTTTCCAGAACAAACAATTTCATTCGCATTTAGTTTCTAATAGTTCCACAGTGGACACACCTCTGAAGAAGAGAGTGTGTACAGCTGAGGAGCTGCTCCCCTTTCTGAGAGGATTGTGCTACAGAAGGTGCGAGAATCTAGGTGTTAGGTGCCCGTTAGTGTTCATTATAAAGGTGACAGAATGTCTCACTTGAGACAGATGGCAAATCATTGGGGAACCTTTAGGAATACAGCTTTGCTAGGCACCAACTTTTGGGAAGAAGCTAAAATTATATTATGAAAAAGGTACAGTGAGCAGCCACTGAAGTGACTGTGCTTTGATTCTCACAGTGGAGAAAGATTTCATATTGCCTGACTAACAATTGCTAAGGGTGGCCTCCAGGGTTCTGGTTGTCACCCATTCATTTGTGATGGAAACCAGTTTTCTTACCACAAAAATGAATGTCAGTCCATTATTCTGAGTCCTGAATTATAACTTTATTTACTGTGGTAAGGTTCACATAGCAAAACATTTACCATTGCAACCATTTTCACTTAAACAAGTCGATATAACCTTAATTATGCTCGCCATGTTGGGCAACCTTCATAACAATCCATTGCAAACATGTAAAAAGTTTCCAAATCTAATAGAAGTTATGCTAATACAATTTGGTTCTCTGTTGCTCAGACATATCATAGATCATATCCCATTAAATATATGTTTATATAAAATTAGACTTTGTCAAAGAATATGAAGAAGACTTCAGTCGTCCCAAAGAGACCATGCTATCTGGAGGCTCTCCCTGAAACCTATTTGGGCTACTGCATTGGTCTTAGTTTTGCCCATATTTAGTAAGAATAGCTAGGCCTTGCCTCTGCTGTCATTGCTTTTTTCACATAAGTTTGAGAAAGTGAATGTTTTTGCATAATAAAAACACTCTACTTTTAACAGACAATTCAGTTTGCTCAGAGTCCTGAACAAGGGTGGAAAACATGCTTCTATTATTTCTTCTTTCAGTTTGCATTCAGCTGATCATAATTGTTTTTCACTCTGGGTTTGAGAGTTACCCTTACTTTTAAAGCTAGCTTATGTACAGAGGAATCTCATAAGAACAGCTTGAGCTTTGAGTCACCGGCCCTATGATGCTCTAGGAGCAGGAAGAGGTCCCTGAACCTAGCTTTCAATCCTCCTTAGCAAAATGAGAGGGATGCCTGGGAGATTCTGTCATCTCTTCAGGCTCTATGCTTCTATTAGTAGCAAAATCAACCAGCCAGTAACAGAGATAAAGGCAAATAACATTTCACCTGCAAATTTGTAAGAGCAGGAGGAATATTAGGCTGCATGTTTTCTAAGTTGTTGGAATCATATCTTATTTTAGACATTTTAAGTTATGCTTCAATTGAGTGTATCGCTGTGCTCCCTCGTAGGTTTCCTGATGCATATATTCCATACTGTTGGTTTTCTTTGCATGTTCTCTCTCTGGTTATCTTCCATATTCTCTTTCTCTCCCCTGCAGCTCCCTCTCACTCCTCCTTCACATCTAAATGTCACAGAAGATTTGACAAGACAACTGTAGAGAATGGCATTGGTGTTTTAATGGTATTTCAAGAAACTATTTCCTTTACAGTTCTTGGCAAGTCACAAATTTGGCAGTTTAGAGGGAAGCTAATCTGCTGAATTGGATTGCATCTCCTTAGGAACAGAGAGGAAAGTGACATATGATCTTGTCCTCTCCTGAAAACTGGCTGTGAGAACTTGGCTGATTCACTTTACCCTTCTTATTTTCATTGTGTTCACCTGAAAAATGAGCAAATTTAATTTTTCTGTGCTAAAATCTAATGAATGCTTTCTTTAAAAAGGCTCAAGAAGCAAATTTAAGGGGCCAGTCATGACTTTAAGACAGCCATTACTTTTAAGTGGTAAATAGAAAACAGTTGGTACTGTCTACATAGAAAAGGGAGGGTAGAAAAAGTTTCTTTCTCTGCCTCAAATATCCAATTTCTGCATCATCTTGGGAGGCATTAACACCTATCTGCTCGATTCACTTAAGTCCCTAGAATCCCAATTTGACAACTTTGGTGAAAATGATCAAACAACTTCTAATCTCAATGGAATGACAAATGTCTCTCTTTCCCCTTCAATGTGGTATTTGGAAATGCAATGAAAACAACATAAAATATCAAGCAGAGCCCCACATTTCAAGAGTCCAGGCCCCAGCAGCCAAGCGGGCCCTCAGTCCTCACTGCACACCAGCATCACCTCGTCACTGAGGCCCTGGCTGTGTCTAAAGTGGCAGAAACAGAGTGTCTGGGCATGAGCTTATGGTACTTGTATTTCTTGAAAACTCTTCAGTTGATTCTAATGTGCGATTGGGACAAAGTTGACCACTGTCATAGACAGTAAGGCTGGATAAGGGTAATGTGAAATGGAGACAAATCCCTTTGGAATTACATTCAGACCAAATCAGAACCCCTCCCATATCTGAACGTGCTAAGAACTCTGATTCCAGCATTATGTGGACTGTCTCCCCTCTAGTGCAATCACCCCTCAGAGTGCAATCTCTGTTGTTAGGTGTTGTTAGGTGTCGAGTCAAACACGATTCATAGCGACCCTACGAACAGCCGTCCTGAACCCTGCACTATCTTATGCTGACTTCATAACCTCTGACACACTAGAACCCATTGCTGAAATCACTGTGTCAATTCATCTCATTGGTACAAAAGATTTTTAATTTTGAGCTACACAAACTTGCTGGTTATACTACCAGATTATCCATATAAATAACAACATTGTTTTAGGCTTTATTTGTTAGAATGAGCTAAAGAATATTCTGTTCGTTCTTGGGTTATGGCTTATCTGATTATAGGACTTAAGGCATTTAATGAAATTAAACTCATTTGAAATATTTCCACACTCATAAATTGTCAAGTACAGCTCTTTAATCAATTATACTTTGAACATGTAGCTAGGCAAGGCTATTCCTTGAAAAGTGGCTTCATGGTTGGAAAGACAGAGAGAGGGTCAGTGAAGGAGAGGAAGACCTCTGATGAGATGGACTGGCACAGTGACTTCAGCAATGGTCTTTAGCTTTTCAGAGATGATGAGAATGGTACAAGATGGGAAAGAATTCAGGTCTGCATCAACAGCACCTAACAACAACAGAAACAACAACAAATGTGCTCGGTATTAGCTGTTAGTGCATTAGTGACACTGTTTCTAACTAAGAGGCCAGTGGTTTGAATACTCCAGCTACTCCATGGGAAAGTACTGTGGTTGTCTCCTTTCATAACAATTGTAGCCTTCTACTCTGACATATTGGTTTGCTATGGCTTGGAATTGACCTAATAGCAATGACAATGACATTGAGTGCTAGGCTCTGACAATGCAAGACTGACTGCAGCACAGGAAGCACTGTCTTCAACGTCAAAGAACTCATCATCTATTCCATCTATCTAAACTAGAGGGTAGATAAAAATAAACGTAAACTCTTGTAAAAACCCAGATTTCTCAACCCAGCGTGTGTGTTGTTTTTGTTGTGAAGTGCTATCAAGTATGACTCACAGCGACCCTATGAACAAAAGACCTGAACCCTGCTTCATCCTGTGCCATCTTCACACTTCCTGACACACTGCAGCCTGTTGCATCAGTCACCATTTCAGTCAACCTGGCTGAGGATTTTCCTTTTCTTCGCTGATCCTCCACCCTTTCAAGTATCTTCTCCTTCTCCAAGGAATAGTCCCTCCTTGTTCACAGGGTCGCTATGAGTCATGCTCTACTCTATGACAATCAACAAGCAGCATGCCTGAAGTATGTGAGATTAAGCCTCATCATCTTTGCCTCCAAAGAGCACTCTAGCTGAGCCCTCTCCAAGACATATTTGTTCGTTCTTTTGGTCGTCCACAGGATGTTCGGTGCTCTTCTCCAACACCACAACTCAAAGACATCAGTTCTTCTTTTATCAACCGTATTCATTTTCCAGCTCTCAGACGCATAGCAAGTGATTGGAAAGACCATGACCTGAACCAGACACACTTTAATCATCAAACTAAATTACATCAAACATCAGTACTATTCAATAATTTGGAGGTGTCCCTAACTGCAGACTTTCCCAATGCAATATGGTTCCCGATAAACTGACTGCTGGTATATCCAGGGTGTTAATTGTGGATCTAAATAAAATGAAATTGTTGATAGTTTTAGTCTCTCCTCCATCCACCATGATGTTGCTTATCAATCCAGTGGTAAGAATCTTTGCTTTTCTGACACTGAGTTGCAATCCATACTGAAGGCTGCATTCCTTGATATTCTGCAACAAATAAGCAATGTTATGTCATCTACATAACACAGGTTATTGAGAAGTCTACCTCTGATCCTGATGCTATGCTGCTCTTCGTAGAGTCCACCTTCTCTAATAATTTGCTCAGCATACAAACTGAATAGGTATGGAGAGAGAATACAATCCTGACACATTCTCCTCTTCATTTTAAACCATGCAAGTTCCCTTACTCTGTTCATAGAACAGCCTCTTGGTCCAGGTGTAGGTTTTGTATGAGCATAATTAAGTGCTCTATGACTTCCATTCTTCTCAATGTCAGCCACAACTTGTTATGATCCACACAGTCAAACGTCTTTGCAGTCAAGAAAGCACAAATAGACATTCTTCTGGTATTCTCTACTTTCAACCAGGATCCATCTGACATCAGCAAAGATATCCCTGGTGCTAAAGTCTCTTAAGAAGGGGAATTGCATTGCAATGTGTATAGGGTAAGTATATTTGTACTTATTTCAGATTTCCAGGTGATGCTGTTGATGTTATTTTGGGAACCACGCTTGAGAGCTACTCAATCCTGCTACTCAGATACCCTCACTACTTTCTACTTATATTGAGAAACATATATATTACTACCCAGCATATGTCACGATAACATTAGAAATATAATCTATGAGCTCCACTATTATATAAACAGGTTTTTAGGAACAGTTGAATTACAGTATAATGGCACTTTCATATATGTTCTAATTACACTTCCCTCCAAGTCAGCATTTTAAAATTTTAATTTGTTTACTCTTTTATTACATCTAAATTACTTCTATTTAACTTAAGACTAGTGAAAACAGTGTAGCTCCTATAGTTAAACCAATGACCTTTCACAAGATCTCAAGATTCATAGTGTTAATATAGACTTTCTCACTTTTATTTAATTTAGCAAAGCTGTGGGCTGTAAAACACTGGGAAGAAATCGTATGGAATCTGTCACATACCTCATGTAGTCTTTAACAGTCATCTGAACTATTCCTTGTTCATACGAAGGAACTGCAACAACAAAAGAAGGGAAGAAAGTTAATTTCCTTCCGCTTGGAAGATCTTCTCGTCCTCAAATGAACAAGTACAGGATAGAGCCCTATACCCAAGAATTCTATTCTGAGGATAAGGCATCTCTTCTGAATTGAGTATGATAGAGTATAATTAATGACTGAATTATGTGATGAGAATTTGAAGAAATCTGTGATTTGTTCAGCAAAGAGGTGTCAATGACCAATGAAGTACTCAGCAAAGGTTTTACGGAGGAAGTGATATTTGTCTTTAAGTTTTATTAATGGATAGGATTTGATGGGTGGAAAAGAGGCATTGCTGAGAACAAAAAGGAAATAAGGTGTCTGTCTATAGCAAGTGATAAGACTGAATGGATTGGATCATAGTGATTATGTCATGTGGCATTTGGAGATGGTCTCTCATTGTCCCTAAAATTGAGATGCAAGAGAAGATACAGACATAGGAGTTCATGAAGGGCTCAATGCTGGTTACATTTTACATGAACAGTTCTATTAATTCCTATAGCAAACTCATGATATAGCATTATTAATCCCCTCTTCTTGTCATTGTTGTAATGTTCCCTCGAGTCAAGCGTGACTCAAAGCAATCCTATGTACAACAGCTCTGAACCCTGTTTGTGTCACCCTCATTGTCTCTGCCACACCTACCCCTAGTACTGCAGTAGCTGAGTCAATCCATTTCATGGAGGGTCTTCCTCTCTTGTACTGTCCCTCCACCCTCCCAAACACTATGTCCCTCTCCAAGACTGGTCCTTCCTTGCAACATGCCCAAAGTATATCAGATGGAGCTTCAAAATCTTTGCCTAAGAACCTGGTTTCACCCTCTCTAGCATGGACCTGTTTGTTCTCTTAGCAGTCCATGGTATATTCAATACTGTTCACCAGCACCATAGCTCAAAGGCAACAATTCTTCCTCTATCATTCTTGGTCATTGTCCATCATAGGCAAAATCTGAATCTTACGTATATCAGATCAATTTCCCATGGCTGGGAGGATAATACAATGTATTTTGTTTTTGTTGTTGTTGTTATTCTTCTAACACTAATCTCCCAAACAGAATATCTTGAAAGTTGCTTAAAAGACTGAAAGAGGATTTTACTTAAATATGGAACAAAATTGAAACCCATAAAGTTTTTGAGTAAGCAAGTTGTTGTTGTTATGTGCCGTCGAGTTGCTTGCAATTCATAGCGACCCTATGTACAACAGCCCTAAACTCTGCTCTGTCCTGTGCCAATCGCACTGTCTCTGACACTCCCACCATGATTACTCCAGTCACTGAATCAATCCACCTCATAGAGGGCTGTCCCCTCCTGCACTGTCCCTCCACCCTACCAAGCATGACGTCTTTCTCCAAGGACTTGTCTCTCCTTATAACATGTCCAAAGCTATGTTAGACGGAGCCTCAGAATCCTTGCCTCCAAGGAGCTACCCAGTTTAACCCTTTCCAGGATGAATCTGTTTTTCCTAGGAGTCCGTGGTACTCTTAATACTCTTCTCCAGCACCACAGCTCAAAGGCATCAATTCTCCTTCTATCTTTGGTCATTGTCCAACTCTCTGATGCATAACAAGTGATTGTGAAGACCATGGCCTATATCAGATGCACCTTAGTCTCCAGAGAGACACCATTGCTCTTCAGTACTTTGGAGAGGTCCCTAACAGCAGACTTTCCCATGGCAATGCGTCTTAATTTCCTGGCTACTGGTGCCAAGAGTGTTGACTGTGGAGCCAAGCAAACTAAAGCTGTGAACAATCTCAATCTCTTCACCATCCATCCTAATGCTGCCAATTGGCCCAGTGGTGAGAATCTTTGTCTTTTTTACATTGATCCTCAATTAATATTGGAGACTGCAGTCCTTGACCCTCTGCAGCAGGTGCTTCAGGTCCTCCTCAGTTTCAGCAAGCAGGATTGTGTCATCTGTATAACGCAGATTGTTGGTAGATCTTCCACCAATCTTGACCCCACATTTCTCCTCATAGAGCCCAGCCTCCCGGATAATCTATTCTGCATACAGGTTGAAAAGGTATGGAGATAGGTTGCATCCCTGAAGTACGCCCTTCCCAATTTTGAACCATGCAGTGTTCCTTTGCTCTGTTCTGATGACTGCCTCCTGGTCCACGTACAGGTTTCGCATTAGCATGATCAAGTGTTCTGAGATTCCCATTCTTTTCAGACTCAGCCACAGTTTGTTATGATCCACACAGTCAAATGCCTTTGCATAGTCAATGAAATACAGATAGACATTCCTCTGGTATTCCCTGCTTTCAGCTAAGATCCATCTAACATCAGCTACAATATGATAAAAATGATGCTGAAGGTCCATTAGATTGGTAGTGGTGCTCAGCACAGATGCAAACCCCAACAAAATCTGAGGCAGTTAACTAGCTTATAGCTCTCAGGGGCCTGGCACAGCAGAGTGGAGCTGCCTCATAGGATTTTGATGGTTGTGTTCTCTTATTTTACTTTTAATTTTTATTTTATATTGATTTGCTTACAAAGTTTATGTACATTGTATTTCATACTATTCTTCATTTAGTTTTTTATACAATAATTCCCATTCGTTGTTTTATAAAATGGATCACCATTAGACTATGTCCTTCCTGTCTTTTCAGGTTCCTGCCAGATCTTTCCTTTATCCCCTCTCTCTACCTACCAAATTTCACAACCATGTGATTTCACCCCTATCCATCCTCACCTCTCAGCTTGCATTCCTCCCCTCTTTGGATTCCCACATATGTTTTACTAGTTATCCTTCTATTTTTACAATAATGGTCTAATGCAGTATTTGTCCTTTTAAGACTTAAGTTAGTTCACTCAACATAATGCTCTCCAGTCTCTCCCAAGTTGTACCACATTCTTTTTAAATCATTGCTCCTGAGTGCTGTATAGTATTCCATTGTGTGAATGTACCTCAATTTCTCAATCCATTCAGTTGTGGTTGGACATTTGGGCTGTTGCCATGTTCTTTAAGGAAGATAACTGATACATCTTTTTTTCATGCAGTGGCTGGTATGTTCAAGTTGCTGGCATCTCAACAGCTTACTAAGCATTTAACCACTGTGCTACTAGGAATCTTAAGGACAAAGTAGAGGAGGTGAATATTATCCAGACCTTTTGTCTTAACATAAACTCAGCATTGCAGCAGTCACAGCAGAGAGAAACGTTCAGGATCTGGGCACATTTCTCACCAGAGTCACTGGTCTCCTCACTTCCTCATATGCCTGGTCCTTCTAGGTGTGCAGATGTTTGACTTGTACCCTCCTAAATTATATGAGAACATGAAATTTTTCATTATAAGAAAAATCATAAAGATTGAGAAAAAATGAGGCTGAGACAATTGAAATAAGATTAAGGAGGGCTGAAAATAATTAAGGGCTCTTCGTTCTAGAGTCAGAGTTCTTGTCAGGATTGGTGTCTATCTATACATATAGACCTCAAAGTACCTGTGAACTTCTCTCTGAGGGATAAACGTAGACTCATAATAAGGAACACCTGCAGTTTTTAATAGATTCATAGATAAAATTCAATGAACCTGCTAAATGGAAAAGGAATCCTGGTTTCAACTGATAAAACTTGGAGCTACCTTAGTGAAATCTGAGGAAACAGTGGATCCTCAAATAAACCCAAATAGACTCCTTAAAGAAGTAGCAATTGTCCTACAAAGCAAATAGAACTCTGTCATATAAAGGGGAAAATAGAAATCTGCTTTAATGGTTTAAATACGGGGTAGGGTTGTGGGTGGCTTATGTGCTATCACTCCCAGGACCCCTTCCAGTGCAGTACCAACATCAATCAATTGCATCACTTTCTCACTGAGCACAGATGGGCTCTCGAACCATCAGGGAAGCCACTAAAGCTGATTAGAACTGTTATGTGAGATGGAACTTATTTGCCCTCTTTTGTTTGGCATAAACACAAAAGAGGATTTTTTTTCTTCACAAAAGCAGAGTAATTTGTTACACTGTTGGTTGAGTGGCAAGAAGTTGCACTGCAACCCTAAAGGCACATGGTTTGAGGCCATCAGCTTCTCTGTGGGAGAAGGATGGGCCATAAAAGCCCACCAGAGGGTCAGCTATGGGTTCGTTCCAATTCTTTGGTACACAACAACAATCTTGACATCAGAAATTAATAACTCTGGGAAAAATATAACTTCATGTAATTTCATGGGACCACTGTCAAAGAGGTTGCACTGGTGGCCTAGTGTATAAAGATGTAAACTCAGAGATAAGCAGTTCAAATCTACGAGTGGATTCATAGGAGAAAGATGGACAGTCTCCTCCCAGGAGATTATGGCCTCTGAAAACTCACTGAAGGGTCAGCCCTGAGTGGATTCTGACTTGATAGTGCACAACAATGACAACAAATAATTGTAAATGATAGAACATGGAGGTGAAAATATTTTTACCACAATACAGTGTGACATTTATTAAATTTTCCCTACATCTGGTTACAAATACCCATATTATTGTTGTTGTTGCTAAATGCTGTGGAGTCCAATACTACTGATAGCAATCCTCTGAACAACACAGCTAATCTCTGTCCTATCCTGAACCAGCCTCATCAACTCTGACACACTAATAAATTAGGACAAAGTGTCAGATTGAAACTTATGCATCAACTCAATACTGAACTTAGAAAAAGAATCACCATTTTGCCCCTCACACCAGTGCATTTAAAACATAGGGATTAGCAGAAAAATACCATAATCATATGAAATTTTTACAAAATTCTCATAATGTAAATAGGTTAGAAAGGAGCTGTTCTAGGTGAAGTTGCCCACTTAGTTTTTCCTTCACCTCTTAAGGTTTTTTTAGGATCTGAAGTGCAGAAAACACTATTCAGTCCATAAGGGTCCTCTTGGCAGCCAGTGTTAATGTATCACAGCCTCTTCCTCATGGAATTCTGCAAAATTTCAGAGCTTCTTAAATTCATGAAGCTACTGTCAGTTGATTGAAGTTGTCAGATGAGAGAAAATCTATTTGCCACCTTATTAATCATGTTATTGATGCAAACACAATATAATTCTTAGCAATTATGTTGCAATGACTTCATTCCATGATGGGATATGTGATAAGCTACCCAAAATGCAAAGTAGAATAAATAACTATCATTTAAAGCAGACATTTTACATTTTGGCCACTACCACATCTATCTATTGCTTTGCACAGAGCTGTCAAAAGAAGACTCAATTTGGTTTTGGCGCAGCCAACCTGAGGAATTCTGCAGACTTTCTAAGCACTTGTCTGAAAATATCTGCTGGCTCTCGGCCCTTTTGATTGCTTCCTCTGTCACTCTCGTCCCTCAGCTCCTCCTATTCTGGTTGTCCATTATTGTTTTGGTATGAATGAGTATGTATGGGCTGTGTCAAGAGCCTGTCAATGTGGACACAGTAAATGCTCAAATGGCTGGAAAGGAAATATCCATTTCAGATGATGATTAAAGTTGGTTCAACCTTGCTGAGTTTTCAAAATCATAAGTTTAAAAAATTATCTGTCAAGAAAAATCTACAGCCTGTCACTGAGAGCATCTTCATGGTATTGCAGTGCTCATAATATGTGGATCACATTCTTAGCCCTGTCAGGGTTTTTTCAGGTCAGTCTGACTACCACAAAAGCAAGAGTGTGCACTCAGTGATGTATATTGACTAGATTAGCACAAAGAATCATTGGACTCACACAGTCAAAACCACACCAGGTGCTGATTGTGGAACAGACCGACAATTACTCATGTGCACGTATAAATTGAAGCTGAAGAAAATGGAAACTAGTCCACAGGGACCAAAATATGACCTTGAGTCTATTATAGTTGAATTTAAAAATATCTCAAAAAATAGTTTTGAGGAAAAAAGAAAGAGTAGGTTTGAAGCCTTGAACACCAATGATCGATTGAAAACCAAAGCAACTGTGGAAGGATATCAAAGATACCATTCATGAAGACAGCAAAAAGTCATTATAAAGATGGAGGAGAAAGGGGGGGAAAAACAACCCAAAATGTGTGTGTGTGTGTGTGTGTGTGTGTGTGCCATCAAGTCTCTTGTGACTCATAGCGACCTTATGTACAGCAGATCTGAACCCTTCCCTATGCTGAGCCAGTCTCACTAAATCTGACACACCAACTCCCATCACACCAGTTACTTTATCAGTCCAACTCATCTGGGGCCTTCCTCTGTTGCACTGCCCTCTACCCTCCCAAGTATGATGTCCTTCTTCAAGATCTGGTCTTTCTTGACCCTGTGCCCAAAATATGTGAGACAGAGCTTCAAAATCCCAGCCGCCAAGTAGAGACTTGGTTTCACCTTCTCCAAACAGATCTATTTGTTTTACTGGTGGTCCACGGTATGTTCAAGACTTTTCCTAAGCAACACAACCCAAACGCATTAATCCTTCTTCTGTCTTCCTTAGTCATTGTCCAGTTCTCTGATGCATAGCAATTAATTATGAAGATCATGGCCTGGATTAGGCACACGTTAGTCTCTAGACTGACATCATCACTCTTCAGTACTCTGGAGAGGTCCCTGACAGCAGATTTTCCCAATACAATGAGTCTTTTGATTTCCTGACTGCTGGTGTTAAATGTGTTGATTTTGGATCCTAGCAAGCTTTAACTGTTAACAACCTCAATCTCTTCTTCATCCATCATAGTGCTGTATATTGGCCCAGTGGTGAGAATCTTAGTCTTCTTGATGTTGAGCTTCAGTCCATATTGAAGACTATGCAGCAAGGACTTCAGGACTTCTTCAGTTTCAGCAAGCAAGGTTGTGTCATCTGCAAATCATAGGTTGTTGATAAATCTTACTCCAATCTTGATTTTGCATTTCTTCTCATAAAGCCCTGCTTTCCAAATGATCTGTTCTGCACACAGATTGAAAAGGTATGGGACAGGATGCATTCCTGATATACTCCTTTCCTGATATTTAACCACACAGTGTTTCCCTGCTCTGTTCTGAGGACTGCTTCCTGGTCCAAGTATAAGATTTGCATAAGCAGAAGCAAGTATTCTGGGATTCTCATTTTCCTCAAGATTAGCCACAGTTTGTTAAAGAGTACCAGCAGAATGTCTATCTGTGTTTCATTGACTATGTAAAGGCATTTGACTATGTCAGTGTCAGAAGAAACCATGAAAATTGCTTAGAGAATCAAGAAGCCAAAACAAAAGGAAGAGATGCCAAAGTAAAGATCTGAACAGAAGATTTCAAGGGGCAGCTTGATAAGACAAAGCAAAACATTATAACAAAATGTGCAATGAGCTGGAGAAAGAGAATGAAAAGGGAAGGGCTTGCTTGAAATTTCTTAAGCTGAAAGAACTAAATAATAAATTCAAGCCTTGAGTTGAAATATTGAGGATGCTTTGAACAAAATCTTCTATGATTCAGGAATCATCACAAGAAGATAGAAGGAATACACAGAATCACTGAGTCAAAAAAGAATTATTTGACACTGAAAAATTTCAGGAAGTACTACATGAACAAGATCCAATGGTAATGAAAAACGAAGTTCAAGCTGTACGAAGGCACTGTAAAAAAATTAAGCCCCAGCAATTTATGGGATACTAATCAACATGTTTAAACTAGCAGATACAGCCCCGGATGTACTCACCAGTTTATGCCAGGAAATATGCAGGACAGCTACCTGGCTGACTGACTAGAAGAGATTCTTATCTGTCCTCATTGCTAAGAATTGTGATCCAACAGAATGTGGAAATTATCAAGCAATACTATTAATCACATGCAAGCAAAATACTGCTCAAGATCATTCCACAATGACTAGAACAGTGTATTGACAGGGAACTGTCAGAAGTTCACGCTGGGTTTAGAAAAGGAACAAGAGATATCATTGCTGATGTCAGATGGAGGCTGCCTGAAAGTGGAAAATACCAGAAAAATATCTATCTGTGCATTATTGACCATGCAAAAGCATTTGAGTATCATAGCAAATTGTGGTTACCACTGAGAAAAATAGGAATTCCAGAACACTTAATTGTGCTCATGAGATATCTATACCTAGAGCAAGAAGCTATTGTCCGAATGGAGCAAGGAAACACCACATAGTTTAAAATCTGACAGGTATGTGCTAGGGTTTCATGCTTTCTCCATACCTATTCAATCTGTGTGCTGAGCAAATAATTCAAGAATCTGGACTCTAGGACGACTCATCAACAACCTCCATTATGCAAATGACACATTTGGCTTGCTGAAAGTGAAAAGGATAGGAAACACTTGCTACAGAAAACCAAAGATTATAGCCTTCAGTATGGATTACATCTCAATGTCAAGAAAACCAAGGTCCTGACTACAGAACCAACAGTCAACAAGATAGATGGAGAAAGAATTAAACAACCTTGGTACCACCAGTCAGGAAATCAAGAGATATATTACTTTGGGCAAGGCTGCTGTCAAGGATTCCTCCAAAATATTAAGGAACGAAGATGACAGTTTGAAGACCAACGTGAGCCTGATTCAGGCTAAGGTTTTCTCAGTCATCTACTATGAATCAGAGAGCTGGGCAATCAATAAGGATGACAGAAGAAGTATCCATCCCTTTAAGTAGTGGTGTTGGAGAAGAGTGCTGAATATTCCATTGACCACCAAAAGAACAATAACAACGTGCAGACAGAGTGCTCCTTGGAGGTAAAGATGGAGAAGTTTTGTTTCTCATATTTTGGACATGTAGTTAGGCAAGCCAATCTCTTGGAAAGAGACATCATGCTTGGAAAAGTAGAGTCAGCAAAGGAGGGAAAGACCCCAATGAAATGGATTGACATGGTAACTTCAGATGTCGACTCTAGTGTGTCAGAGATTATGACAATGGGACAGAATAGGCAGAGTTCAGATGTGTTCACAGGATCACTATGAGTTATACTTGACTTGATGATACTTAACAAAAACAACAAGAAAGATAATATATTTTCATGGGAGCATGCAGAGGGCAGACTAGATACAATGAAGGGTATTTTGGTATGAAAGTTTTACATTATTTTAGCACTAGCTGTGGAGGAAGAACGTCATGATTCCACCTACCGCAAACACTTAGTCCAGGGTTTCATCATGCCTTGGGGACACCTGACAATATCTTGATAAGGCCTGACCACATCCTGGCACGGTAACTAGCCAGCCAGAACCTAACTGAATCCCTAGACCCAGTCACATCCTGACAAGGCCCTTACCCTCAAATTCCTGAGCAAACTACCATACCCTCTAAATCCCTGTAATAGCCCCCATAAAAAGCCCCTATTGTCTGTCAACACGCAATTCTGATCCTCTCTGCGTGTGGTCAACTGGTGTCCCTCTCAGGTCTATTTAATAAAGACCTGTTTGTTACTTAGGACCAGCTGCTGCTTTTTTCACTCTCTCAGGTCTTTTTCTAACAAGCTGTAGAAAAGTTGTTGTTGCTATGTGCCATTGAGTTGTTTGAAAATCATAGCGACTCTATGTACCATAGACCTGAAACGTGCTCTATCCTGTGCCAACTTTACTGTCTCTGACACACCTACCCCAATTACCCTAGTCACTGAATCAATCCACCTCATTGATGATCTTCCTCTCTTTCTCTGTCTCTCTACGCTTCTGAGCATGATGTTCCTCTCCAAGGACTGGTTCCTCCTTGCAACATGGCCAAAGAATCCTTGCCTCCAAGGAGCAACCTGGTTTCACCTTTGTGGATAGCTCTTCATAGTGATAGCCGGGACACAGCTGAGATCAGAGTCCAGGCTGAACTGGGCACCCTCTGCAAACAGAAAATTCTGCCCAGCTGCCAACTGGAAGAGATACTGTTCCTGAACTTTGGAATCATCCTGCTCTTGGTTTAAGAACTGACCTTACTCTTTGTTATGTTGGAAACACTTACGTATAAGGAAAATGCAGCCTCATGGGACAGGAATTTTTTCATTGTCGGTTTAAACTAAGAAAACCAAACCAAACCAAAACAAAACAAAAAATCAAAATAAAACATGAGACAGCTAAGTCCTAAGCTGTGGGGACTTCTGCTTGGCTTTCCTCTTTTTCAGAATTCATCCCTCATGTCTGTGCTTTCTATTTTCATCTGCTTAACAACACACCCTCTCTAGGATAAACTTGTTTGTCCTCCTGGCAGTCCATGTTATATTCAATGCTCTTCTCCAGTAACACAGCTCAAAGGCATTAATTCTCTTTCTATTATTCCTAGTCATTGTCCAGCTCTCTGATGCACAGCAAGTAATTGCAAAGACTATGGCCTGGATCAGGTGCACCTTAGTCTCCAAACTGATGTCATTACTCTTTAGTACTCTGGAGAGGTCCCTGACAGCTGAATTTCCCAATGCAGTTCATCTCTTGATTCCTGGCTGCTGGTGCTAAGAATATGGCTGTTAACAATCTCAGTCTCTTTATCATCTATCATAATGCTGCCAGTCAGTCCAGTGGTAAGAATCTTTGTCTTTCTGATGTAGAGCTTCACTTCATATTGAAGGCTATAGTCCTTGACCTTCTGCAGCAAGCACTTCAGCCCTCCTCAGTTTCAGCAAGCAAGATTGTGTCGTCTTCATAGTTCAGGTTGTTGATGAGTTTTCCTCCAATCCTGATGCCGCATTCCTCCTCATACAGCCTGGCCTCCCGGATCATCTGTTCTGCATACAAATTGAAAAGGCATGGAGGTAGGATGCATCCCCAGCATACACCGTTCTCGATTTTGAACCATACAGTGTCTCCTTGCTCTGTTCTGACCACTGCCTCCTGGTCCAAGTACAGGTTTTGCACAAGCACAATCAAGTGTTTTATAGCCATCTTATTTTGCCCACGCAGATACCTCTGAGAACCACCATTCAGGACATTATGTGTGGGAAGAATGTTTGGCCAGTCCCCCAATCCTGTTGTTCCTGAGTGATAAAAATAGTTAACACGCTTGACTGTTACTGGAAAATTGGCAGCTCAAATCTATGCAGAGGGTGTCTGACAAGTCCAAAAATCAATAAACTTACAAAAATGTATTCCTTGCCAAGCTCACAGAACACTGTGATACCCTGACAGAAACAACCAGGTCATCATGAGTCCTGATGTCCCCAAGTCTAGCTGTAATGATGTACAGCTTTTATATTCTTTACTAGACTCTCAGTTTTAAACACTGATCTTATTCACATATAATACCTTTAGACATAGAGACCTCTCTCTTGCCAACCTGATATTTTGTGAGATGTGTTTTGTTTCACCAAGGATCACTTTGATGTTTTACCACCAAGGATCTCTGGTGCCATGGTGCTAACCCGGAGGTCAGGAGTTTGAATCCACCAGCTGCTCTGAAGGACACAGATAGACGGTCTCCTCCTTTAAAGATTTATGACTTCAAAAACCCAGAAGAATAGGTTTGGTGTATTTTAATTGCTGGTAAACCTAATTTACAAAATTCTTAAACTTTAATTAGCTGTGCTGCTTGGTTTTTATGTAATAGTCCTTGACTCTCGGTAACATGATAGACCCGGTAGTCTTTTCACAGCATCACTGGTGGTTTGGGAGCCAGTGGGTGGCTATACACTCCACTGCTAACTGGAAATTCAGATTCAGATTCAGCCAGACTTCACTTGGAATTTTGCTAACAAAGGGTCACACCCTTGAAAATTCTATGAAGCAGAGATTTAGTCAGCAGGAGTGAAAATCAATAAAGCTATTTACTTGATGTTGCAGAACCAGTAGATCTTTCTAGGATTTGGACCCAGACAAGTGAAATTCTTGCACAAGGTCCAAACCAAACCTGATGTCATCACTGATTCTGACTCATGAAGTGTTGCTGTTTTTGTTGGTTGCCATTAAGTTGAACATGACTCACAGTGAGCCTATGAGCAACAGACCCTAACCTTGTGCCATGCTCAAAATCTCTGGCATACTGAGTTTATTGCTGCAGCTCCTGTGTCAATCTCTCTGGTTAAGGATCTTCCACTCTTTTGCCATCCCTTGAGCTTCCCAAGCATGATGTCCTTTTCTAAGAAGTAGCCTGTCCTAGCAGCATACTCAAGGTATGTGAAATGCAGCTTTATCGTCTTTGCCTCCAAGGAGGACTCTGGCCGTACCTTCTCTAAGACTTTTCTGTTTGTTATCTTGTCAGCCCATGAGATCTATAGTACTCGTCTTCAATGCCACAGTTCAAAGGCATAAATTCTTCTTTTAACACCCTTATTCATTGTCTCTCAGATGCACAGTTGTTGTTGTTGTTGTTATGTGCCGTCAAGTCACTTGCGACTCATAGTGACTCTGTACAACAGCCCTAAACTCTGCTCTGTCCTGTGCCAATCGCACTGTCTCTGACACTCCCATCCTGATTATTTCAGTCACTGAATCAATCCACCTCATAGAGGGCCTTCCCCTCCTGCACCATCCCTCCACCCTCCCAAGCATGATGTCCTTCTCCAAGGACCAGTCTCTCCTCACAACATGTCCAAAGTAAGTTAGACAGAGCCTCAGAATCCTTGCCTCCAAGGAGTCACCCAGTTTAACCCTTTCCAGGACGAATCTGTTTGTTTTCCTAGCAGTCCATGGTATTCTCAACACTCTTCTCCAGCACCACAGCTCAAAGGCATCAATTCTCCTTCTATCCTCCTTGGTCATTGTTCAACTCTCTGATGCATAACAAGTGATTGTGAAGACGATGGCCTGTGTCAAATACACCTTAGTCTCCAGAGAGATATCATTGCTTTCAGTACCCTGGAGAGGTCCCTAACAGCAGATTTTCCCATGGCAATGCGCCTTTTAATTTCTTGGCTACTGGTGCCAAGAGTGTTGACTGTGGAGCCAAGCAAACAGTAAGGGATTGAAAAGAGAATGACTTGAATCAGATGCACCTTAGTCATAAAAAAAAATCATTGCTCCTCATTAATTTGGATAGATAAGAAGTTATTTGGAAGCAGGAGTGGCATCCACTTCCTAAACAATATGCCTCTGGGAAGTCTACAAACTTTGAGAAACGATGATAGTTATAGAGAGGCTTCAGGTCTTTTGTTCATAGGGTCACTATGAGTTGTGCTCAACTTGATGGCAATCAACAACAAGAAGAAGAAATTACTATTATTTCTTTCTTGAAAATGGATTGCTTTTTCTTCCTATTCTGTTATTGTTTTTATTGTAATTTTAATAAAAGTTTACAGAAAGTCGGATTTTCATTCACACATTATTGCACGTGATCCTCCCTTCTCTCTCCTCCACTTTCACCAGTAAATTTTCTTTTTTAAATATTCATTCATTGTTGCACAGTTTCCTGCCCCCTTTCCTTTCCCCTCCTCTGGTCTACTTTATAATGCATCTTATTTTGGATTATTGTCATACAAATCATACCTAATTATATATTCCTTTTAAACAGTTCTTTCCTTTGTCTGTTCCAATGAAGTGTTCATTACCTATCCTTTGTTTTCCTAGTTTCCTCCTGAACCCCCTATGTCAATTCTGTTTTATAACAGTGGTGATATGTAGTATTTATCCTTTTTTGACTGAGATACTCGACTCAGAATATTGTCTTCCAGGATTGTGTAATGTTTTATGAGTTAATTTTTAAGGTAAATTTCCTGGAACCTAAAACAAGTTTACAGAGTATGTTCACTGCTTTCCTTTGCCTGTTGCAGTAATGACCCTGAAAAGCCAGCTGGGGGCACATGTGCCGGATCTCCCAGGCATTGGGATTGGTAGGTTCTCACAATAGGGGAGACTCGATAGTACAGCTAAGTTCTTACTCTTCAGGGCAGTGGCCTATCAGAGGTCAATCCTCCACAGTACTACTAAACTGTTTCACTCATCAGCAGTTACCTGTCCAGCCATGGAAAAATTGTAGACACTTACTCACTTTGTAAGAGTTTCAAGCCAGAAAATACTTAAATGGGACAATAAGACTCCTCCGTCTTGTTGTTGTTAAGTACTGTTGAGTCACCTGCGAATCATAGCGACCCTGTGTACAACAGCTCTTAACCCTGCTCTATCTTGTTCCAGTCTCATTGTCTCTGACACATCTGTCCCCATTATCCCAGTCAATGCATCAATCCATCTCATCGAGGGTCTTCATCTCTTGTGCTGTCCCTCCACCCTCCCAAGCATAATGCTCCTCTCCAAGGACTGATCCCGCCTTGCAACATGTCCAAAGTATGTCAGACAAAGCTTCAGAATCCTTACCTCCAAGGAGCAGTCTGGTCTAACACACTCCGGTACGAACCTGTTTGTTCTCCTAGCAGTCCATGGTATATTCAATACTCCTCTCCAGCATCATCGTTTAAAGGCACTAATTCTCTTTCTATCATCCCTAGTCATTTTCATTTCTCTGATGCATAGTAAATAATTGCAAAGTGTGCCTGTATCAGGCACACTTTAGTCTCCAGACTTACATCATTGCTCTTCACTATTTTGGAGAGCTCTCTGACAGCAGAGTTTCCCTAATGCAACTAGTCTTTTAATTTGCTGGCTGCTGGCTCCAAGAGTGTTGATTGTGGAGCCAAGCAAACTAAAGCTATTAATAATATCAATCGCTTCACCATCTATCATGATGCTGCCAATCGGCCCAGTGGTGAGAATCTTTGCCTTCTTGATATTGAGCTTCAATCCATTTTGAAGGCTTCAGTCTTTGACCTTCTGCAGCAAGACTCCTTCTTATTACCCCAAATTTCTCCCTGTTTCTGCAGGCACCAGTCTTCAAGTTGCTCCAGGTAAGAGCTGAGAACTTAATCAATTGACTTGTGTTTTCACTTAGGCTTCATCCTTCTTAATTCAACATTTGCTACTCTAATTGCTGATATTTTCTCCATTTGTTTTTCTTCCCAGTAGGGTGACTTAATCCATAAAGAGTTCCCATCCTGTGATCTCAAAAACAATTGCCAGGCCTTTCTGCCAAGGTATTACTGGGTAGGTTTGAACTGTCCACCTTTCTACTTGGAGTCTAGTGTCTAACCATTTATAACAACTGATACTCTAAACCCAAACCAAACCCTTTGTCACTGAGTCAGTTCCAGCTGAAGATGACCCTATAGGACACAGTAGAACTGCCCGGGAGGTTTCTAAGCCTGTAAATCTTTGCAGATGTGGATTGCTCACTATTTTCCTCCATTGAATAGCTGATGGATTCAAACCACCAACCTTTCAGTTAACAGTGATTACTTGTACCCACTGTATCACTGAGGTTCCTCAAGTCCTTCTATGCCCAAATTGTCCAAGGGTTGACTTAGAGAATGAAAGTGAGGGGGAAAATCTCTTCGCTGCTCAATGCACTCATTGCACACTGTTCCTTGGGTTAAAATGGTAGCTCTGATTCCCTTTTGTGTACTTGATTCTCCAGTCACCCTCCCCACTGCTAGGCGGACTTCTGCCATCTGAAGCAGCAGACACCACATTTAACCCTGCAAAATGTATTACTGGAGAAGATGTAGCTAGATGTGCAGAAGGCACTAATTAGCACCTTTATTGGCTTAGAAAGCATTTTTTATTTTGGTTTTCCTAAGCATTTCTGACTGATTCATGGAAGACATTTGGTTCTTTGGAATATCGTCCAATAGACTAATCAAATTACATTTTCACAGGGCTCTAAAATAATAGCATTTTGCAGCTTTCTGTGTATTTAACTCCTGCATGACTAGAACACTGTGTAGAAGCAATTAGCCTTGCTTATTTCTTTCAGTTGGCATGTTATGAGCATATCTTCTTACAAAACCAAGCCTTCGACAGTTTCTGTGGCACTGAGACTCAATGACCAGCAACTAACAGTGATACTTTGCTCTTTGTCATGCACATAGCTCTGTTGATTCTCAAGAGACTAGTGGTTCTCTGTCCCTGTGCTGCCCCTCAGTCCATACCTCTTTCCATTGCCAGTTTAAACTGTAGAGTCTGACATTCAAAAACCTCACATAATTCATTATGATAGACATGGGAAACAGGTAAGCACACTTACTTCAACCTTCCACTCCTGTTTTTCCCATGGTTGTTGTTGTTTTTATGTGCCACCCAGTTGAGTATATAACTCATAGTGACCTAGTGACCCTATGAATAATGGATCTTAAACCTCTCCTATCCTGTGCCATCTTCACCACACCTGATAGACTTGAGTCCACTGGAACAGTCGCTGTGCCAATTCATCTTGTTAAGGGTCTTCTCTTACATTGACCCTTCACCTTTTCAAGTATGATGTCCTTCTCCAATGATTGGCTCCTCCTAACATTATAGAAGAAGAATCTATGCCTTTGAGTTGTGGTGCTGGAAAAGTGTATTGAACATACCATGGACTGACAAGAGAACAAACAGATCTGTTCTGGAGAGGATGAAACCAAGCTGTTCCTTGGAGGCAAGGATTTTGAAGCTCTGTCTCACACTCTTTGGGCATGTTTCCAGGAGCCACCATCCTTGGAGAAGGAAATCATGCTTGGTAGGGTGGAAGGACAACACAGGCAAGGAAGACAGATGGATGGATTGACATGGTAACTGGGCTAATGGGGTTGGGTGTGTCAGAGACAGTGAGATTAGCTCAGGAAATGGTAGGGTTCAGAGCTATTGTACATAGAATTGCTATGAGTCACAGGTGACTCGACAGCATGAACCAACAACAATAACATGCCCAAAGTGTGTGAAATGAAGTTTCACCATCCTTGCTTCCAAGAAGCACTCTGTTATCACTTCCTCTGAGACAGACCTGTTTATTCTCTTGACAGTTCACAGGACACTAAATACTCAATTCTCCAACACAACAACTTAAAGACAATGGTTCTTCTTTCATTCTTAGTCATTGTTCAAATTTCAGATGCATAGCAAGTAATTAAGAAGACTATAACTTCAATGCAGCTCTCCTTAGACTTTGTCGTTGTTGTTATGTGCCCTTGAATTACCAGCAACTCATAGCAAACCTAAGTACATTAGCTCTGAATCCTCCCCTTATCCTAAACCAATCTCATTGTCTCCAACAGACTTAATCCCATTTCTCCAGTCACAGAGTCAATCCATCTCTGTGTCTTCTGTTCCTGTACTGTCCCTTCACCCTTCTAAGCCTAAAGACCTTCTCCAAGAACCGTTCCCTCCTGGCCACATGATCAAAGTATGTGAGACGGAGCTTCAAAATCTTTGCCTCCAGGGAGATGCTTGACTTCACCCTCTCCAGGACAGACCTTTTGTTCCCCTGGCAGTCCACAGTATGTTCAATACACTTCGTCAGCGCCACAACTCAACAGTATCAATTCTTTCCCTTCTATCATCCTTAGTTATTGTCCAGATCTCTGATGAATAGTAAGTAATTGTGTTATTGCTCTTTAAAACTTTGGAGAAGTCCCCGACTACAGATTTTCCCAATGCTACAAGTCTTTTCTTGCCTGTTAGTAATAGATCCAAGTAAGATGATATCATTAACTTTGGTCTTTTCTTTATCATGATATTGCCTAATGGCCAGAGAGCGAAGATTTTTGTTTTCATGATGTTGAGATGTAATCTATGAAGGCTCTATAGTCTTTAATCTGCAGGAAGAACTTCAGACCATTCTTGTATTCAGCAAGCAAGGTCATCTTTTTGAAAAAAATAAAATTTCTACTAGTTTATTTATAAAATTTGAATACATTGCTTTCGAGAACAAGATTTTTCAGTTTCTCTCACCCCCCCCATCAAATTGTACAACCCCACGGTTAATCTCCCTCTCTCCCTGCGAATCCTGATCCCTTTGCTTCCAGCTTCGCTCACCCCTCTTGGATCTTTATATTCATTCTAAAATAATGGTTTTATGCTTTATTTATCCTTGTGGTACCCAGTTAATTCACTCAGCATAATGTTCTCCAGTCCTTCCTACATTAGGTAATAATATACAAAATCATTGTACATGCTGCATAGTATTCCATTGTGTGAATGTACCATAATTTCACAATCCATTCACTTGCTGTTGGACACTTGAGCTGTTCCCATGTTCTTGGCTGTGGTGAATAATGCTGCTATGAACATTGGTGTACAAATCTCCATTTGTGCCTCTATTCTCATTTTCTCAGGGTATATTCCAAGTAGTGGTATGGCTGGGTTGTATGGAATTTCTATGTTCAGCTTTTTGAAGAAGCGCCAAACCGCCTTCCAGAATGGTTGTACCATTTTACAATCCCACCAACAATGTATAAGGGTTCCTTTCATGCCACATCCTCTCCAACATTTATTACTTGCTGCCATCTTAAACTTTGCCACAGTTACTGGAGTGAGAAGGGAACTCATTGTGGTTTTGATTTGCATCTTTCTTATTACCAGTGATTTGGAGCATTTCTTCATGTGTTTATTTGCCATTCAAATATCTTCCTCTGTGAAAATTCTTTCCATGTCTTTTGCCCATTTTGTAATTGGGCTATCAGAGAAATTAACAAATTTATTTGGAGAAGCAAGAGATTCTGAATAAGCAAAACACTTCTGAGAAAGAAAAATGAGATGGGAGGCATAGTACTCACTCCCTGAACTCAAAACCTACTACACAGCAGTAGTAACCAAAACACTATGGTATTGGTACAATGACAGGCACATAGGCCAATGGAACAGAATTGAGAACCCAGAAATACACCCAAGTATCTATCAACTGATATTTAACAAAGAAATCAGAACTATCAAATGGGGAAATAATAATTTTTTCAACAAATGATGCTGGCAAAACTGAACTTGCACCTGTAGAAAGCTGAAACAAAAAACAAAAAAAAAAGAAAAGAAAAAGAAAGCTGAAACAGAATCCACATCTCACACCCTACACAAAAATCAACTCAAAGTGGATCAGAGACCTGGGATATAGCACAAAACCATAACATTCATAAGAGACAAAATGTGATCCAGCTTAGAAGCACCAGTCCAAAGTATAAAGAGACTGACAAATATAACCAGGAATGCACAATCTGAAGAGAATAAAATTGATGCATGGGACCTTCTAAAAATTAACTCCATGTGTGCGTCAAACACTTTTTCTAACAGGGTGAAAAGAAAGCCTACAGACTGGGAACAAACATCTCAGACAAGAGTCTTAGAAGTTTATACAATATTCCTGTACCTCCACAAGAAAAAGGTTTATCTTGTGATAAGTCTTCCTCTGAACCTGATGCCATATTTTTCTTCATTTAGTCCAGCTTCTCAAATTATTTTTAAGGACACAGATTGAATAGATACAGAGAAAGGATACCACCCTGCCACATCTTTCTTGATTTTAAATCATGCACTGTTTCCTTGCTCTGTGCAATAGACTCTTGGTCAAGGTTGTGCAGGAGTATAATTAAATTCCTCTTCTTCTGTATGCTAGCTATAATTTGCTGTAATCCACACAGTCAAATGCTTTTGTATAGTCAATAAAACACAAATAGACATTCTTCTGGTTTCCTCTTCCAAGATGAGATGTCAAACACATCAGCAATAATAACCCTAATGCCATTGCCTCTTTTATGTCCAGCTTGAATTTTTTGGCAGTTCACTGTCAACATATTGTTCTAACCATTTTTTAATAATCCTCAGTGACATTTCACATGCATATTATATTAACAATATTTTTTATAATTTTTAAATTCTGTTATATCATATTTATTTTGGGAAACAAAGATGGATCTCTTCAAGTCATTTGACCAGGTAACTGTTTGCCAGATTTCTTGGCACAACTTGATGAGCCCATCTAGAGCTCTTCCTGTTTGTTAGAATGTATTAGTTGGTAAAGCCTGGGGCTTTATTGTTTGCCAATTACTTCAGTTTGCCTTGAATTTCTGTTATTATCATTAATTCTTGATCATATGCTACTTCTTGAAATTCTTTTTTGGTACAGTGACTTTGTGTATTTTTTTCCATCTTCTTTTGTTGCATCTTGGATTGTTCTAGCTACAATACTTCAGTATTACAACTCAAGGTTTGAATTTGTTCATCATTTATTTTTCAACTTAAGAAGTTCTGATCAAGTTCTTTCCTTTTTATTTTCTGACACCAGTTCTCTGCACATTTCATTATGTTTCTTTACTTTGTCTTCTTGTGTGTCTCTTTGAAATCTTCTGTTCAACTCTTACTTCATCATTTTTCCCTTTTGTTTTGCCTTCTAGACATTCTAATGTAATGTTCAGGATCTCCACGTGCATCCATTTAATTATTTTCTCCTCTGTCTTTGTAATTATCTTTTGCTTTTTCCTGGATAATATCCTTGATGTCATCCTACACCTCACTCATCTATTCATTTTCTCAAACCTATCCTTAAGATGGTTTTAAATTCAGTGGGAATAGACTCAAGGTTGTAATTTGGTTCTTGTTTTCATTTTCTTCAGTTTCAGTTTTAACTTGTACATGAGTAGCTGACGGTCTGTTCCACAATCAGCACATGGTCTGGTTTTGGCTGCTGATTTGATTTGCTTTAGTTTTACTTCTTAGAGAACCTAGCCTAAGATACTATCTTTTATATAGTTTCATGCATACGTTTAGTTTTCCTTTTATTTCTGTGTCTTCTGCTTTCACCAAGTGTCATTTTCATTTCCTCTTCATTTGCTCAGATCTATAGACTTCTTTCAATGCCCAACTCAAATCTTGCCTCTGATGACTTCCTAATGTGACTCTGTCATCTTCTTTATGAATTAGTTTTACCAAGATCTTTTTATGGACTATCTTTGGAGAAATCTGTTGGATTAGACAGGGTTCTTTCCCAGTGGAGTCTTATTTATTAGACAGATCATCTCAATAATAATAATATGAGCCAGCACAGGCCACAGATCACATGGGCAGAATGCGTGCTGGATGTTAGCAACAAAACAGATTCATTGTCTTTGGGTCTATTTGTCTAAAGCATAGACTCCATAGGGATTTCTTGTTTATAAGCTTTACACACATATAATACAGTCGTTCTTCAACAGGACTCTAGATGGATGTGAATTGTCAACAGTTTGGTTAGTAGATGAATGTAGAGCTTTTGCACAATCTAGGCACTAAATAGATACTCTAAAACTAAGCCAAAGCCTCTGCTGCCAAGTTAATTCAAATCCCTAGCTACTCTGTAAAACAGAGTAGCAATTCTCCTTAAGCTTTCGAAGGCTGTAAATCTTTATGGAAGGAGATTACCAAGTGTTTCTCCTTCAGCTCACTAATGAGTTTGAACTGATGACTTTTAGATTAGCAGTCAAGTATTCAACCACTGCATCATCAGTGTTGCTTTAATGTGCATCACTGGTGTGTTAGGAAAAGTGAAGCCTCCTTGTGCTGAAGATGTCAAGAAGTGCTGTAAGTGTCAGGCCTCAGAAGAATGGCGAGAGGAGTACAGAATGAGAAAGACTTTAAGGCAGGAAGAGTTAGAAGAAGAAAGACAATGAGCTAGAAGTGTAATGAGAAGGCATATGAGGCCTCAGCTGATGTAAGTTATATTCAGATAGTAATGGTCCTGGAAAAGGACAATTACATCATTGGGATCAGAGTCTTATTTCCCTTATCCTTATAATCTCCATTGAGCATAGTTGTTTACTGTGAATCCTTCATTTGACAAACATTGAGGGAATATTTATTATCCTTAATTGAATTCACTTTTACCTTTCCATGCAAGATAAAGCACTAACTTTATATTTTCATTAGCAAATTTTTAATATTAATCTGTTTCTGAAAACATGCTGCTGTTGTTGATAGGCACTGTTGAGTAGAGTAAAACTCATAAAGACCTTTTGAACAACAGATTAGAATCCTGTCCTATCCTGTCTAATCTTTTGGGACCTGTCCAGCATACGTAGAAGTAATTTTTAACAAATTATTTATCACCCATGAAGCAGTTAATGGTAACAATCATATCCTTCGACAAAAACCCTCTTTTTACTCTGTGTTTATGATTATGTACTGTCAAGTTAGATCCACCTCATAGCTGAGCCTCCGGTAGTTTTTCAGAGACAGTAAATAACATGGAAGAAGCTTGTCCATCTTTTGGATTGGCAACACAACTCCCTACTACTAGGCCACCAGATTTGGTTAAGATGTGAGTAGATAATTCACTACATGGGTAAGTTCTATATTTCTTAAAATCAATTAAGCTCATCTATTTTGTTAAACAAGTGCATAGTCTAAGGCTACATTGTTGAAATATGCATTCACTCTATGTGCATGCTTGGAGTATAATGAAAAGGCACTTTCCTAGTCAGAGGGCACTGATGTTTAGAGAAGGAATTTGCCAAAATCCAGTTATTCTCTCCAGGCTTTTGATAGTATTTGAGATAAGAATAAGTCAGAAGTCTTGTAAGAGAGACTATCATACTCCCATTCACTCGATTTCCATAGCACTGTGTTTAATCCTAGCTAAGCTTTGAATATTTTCTTGTCTTTGTGGTTATAAGAAGGCTTGTGGATTCTGGATGAGTTTAAACCAAGACTCAAATTCGCTTTCCTATGCTGTTGGTGACCACTCACAGCCCTGGTGGTGTAGTGTGCTGTACATTGGATTGCTAAATGAAGAGATTGGAGGTTTGAATCTACTAGTAGGAGAAACAGGAACCAATCTCCTCTCATCGAAATTCAGTGTAGGAAACTCTATGGAGGGTCACTGTGATTTGGAATAAACATTTTCAGAGTTTATTTACATCCTGTTGTATGAAGACTCTGGCATGATTCATAAGGGAAATCAATCTCAGAAAGAATTTCACTTGTACTGAGTAAGTGGTTTCTCATAATACACCATCCACCCTCAACCTCAGACTATGACCTTATTTGTAAATATTATCTCTGCATCTGTAAGTATTGCTATATTTGGAGGACCCCAAAATCCAATTACTGGCGCCCTTATTCAAAGAGAACACATGCATGAGTCTAGACAAGAAGAAGACAGAATGTGAAAACAGAAGCAGAGGCTGGAGGGATGCAGTTACAAGCCAAGGAATTCCAATGACTGCCAGCAATTATCAAAATCTGGAAGAGACAAGGGAGGAGCCTTCCCTTCAACATGTGGAGAGAGAATGGCCCTGCCAAGGTCTTTATTTTTGACTGATGGAGATGTGCTGCTAACCCAAAGGCTGTACTGCTTTAGCAGTTTGAGTTTATCGGTAACTCCAAGGAGGTGGGCCATCTGCTCCCCTGTGATTTACAGCCTCAGCAAACCCCTAGAGTTATCTTTGGGATGGTGCCACCTGGACAGCAATGTGGATTTGAGTTGAGAGCCTCCAGAACTGTAAGGAACAAGATGTTATTGTTTTTAGTCATCATCTTTGTGGAAATTTATAATAGAAGCTCTAGGAAATGAATAAGCTCTAAGAAATTAATTGAAATTAATTAATATTAACATCACAGAAAAATGTTTTGCTGTTGAATTGAATTTTTTTCCGATGACTCTTTCATCTTTATTAATTAAAAAAATAATTTTTTTCCTTTCCACCTATTTTTTTTATCTCTGTTACCCTTTCCCTGACATGTCTATCACCTGCTTCTGTTAGTGTCCTGTCCTTCATATTACCTAGTGGGATGCTTTGCTACCTGACACTCTGTGTGTCTAAGTAGGCACAAAGCAGGGCAGACAGAATGGCTGGGCCTCAAGTTCTCCCTCCTTCCACCAACCAGCTGTAACCACAAATCATGGCCTTTGACTATTCTATGGCCTTGATTTTTCAGTGACAAAACAGAATTGGGAACCAGTCTTGCTACGACACACACAGGTTACCATGTTCAAAATATGATAGATGAGAGAGTGTCTTGTAAAAGCGACAGCTCAATTAAGCCTGTAAGAAGCATTCCATTATTATTAACAACCTTACTGAAGATAAAGTACTTGACAAAATGAAACTGTACGTTTCTGCTGTTGGAACCCTGCTAAGCATCCTTCTTTCCTCCAGGTATTTACCTCATGTCTGTGCCTTTACAGTTCATTGACTTAACTCACAGGGGCAAGACCTAGGTTTGTCTTTTCCTTCTGAAGAATGAAGCTTTACATACAGCTACTGAAAACACCAGAGCCAGTGTCAGGCCTCACATCAGACCCAGGCAAGAAGAGAACTCAGCAAGGTGGGAAATGCTGGCTCTATTTCTTAAGTTCTTGCTTTCCTTTGAATTTGACATGTAATTAACAGGGCACTTGAACTCAATTTATTGGTGCAAATTTTAGTATCATAGAACATTTGTATTAGAAAAACCAAAGTATTTGACTGAAAAAAATTTTGATGGTGCATCTACTTTAAAACAAACCAAAAATTAACAGATTCTAAATTGAAATGAATTTGTAGCTAACGGTTAATCTTAGTTTAAGATACTAGTAAAGGCAATGACATAATTAAAACCAGCAAAGTAGGTAAACCATACAGTAAAATTATTTTTATTTAAATAGATTGTTAATGCTTGTTAATGTTGTTCACACATTATGGTATTTCATCACTTTTAAGAAACACTTCATTTCAATATCTATGGATCAAGATGTGTTCTCTTTCATTCTTAACTGTAGGCTTTTAAAATTCTAGCTGAATTATAGTTAAAATTTTTGTGTATCTTGTGTGACAACAGTCAAAATAAGAGCTTCATAGCAAAGTGGACTGGGGGTGGGGGAGGAAACTATGCAACAGTGAAAGTTTTTTTTCAGGAAGGGAGGAACATGTGCAACAATGAATGAATGAAAATCCAAGTTCTCTATAAACTTTCATAAAAATCACAGTTAAAATAAAAAAAATTATTAGTGTATCTTATGATCAAGAGATTTTAGTATCTATGAAATATAATAGCCCATTCAATAAAGGTAAAAACGATTATCTTTACAATTAGATTGCTTTTTATTTTTAAAGTTACAGTGAAACAAGTGTGATGCATTTTCTGTCGTGGAAATATTTACATGGTTTGCTCTAAAATTCATCATTTCTTGCTCCTTGAGAACAAAAGCACCCTAAGAAAGAGAAGATATATGTATGATTCTGGAGACCAATGAGTAGATAAGAACTAGATTTAGATAATAAGATTGTAGTACAGTCTCAGGAAAAATTTACCAACTCAATTTTTTTAAGATCCCAGAAATATCTCTCATAGAATCTAGCAAGTTTTTACAGTCTTAGTTGCCTGATGATTTAGCAAATTCTCGTTTTGACCTGGGTAAATTGTCCTTTTTTGGCTGATTTTATATATTAAAGGAGAGGATTGAATTTAGTAGATTTTGGTGGTATTTCTTCCATTCCTGGGAACCTCTTTTTTTTAAAAAATATTCTTTTTAAGATTTTCTTATTTGTGTGTGTGTGTGTGTGTCTGTGTACTGTCAAATCTGATCTGACTCGTTCAGGAGGAGATTGCTTCTCCTCCAGCACAGTGGTGGATTCAAACTGTGTACCTCTAGGATTGCAGTGCAGCTTCTTGCTACTAGGCCACCAGAGCTCCCTATCCTGGGAGCCTCTTAACTATGTCCATTTAAAAACAAACAAATAAACTGTGCATCAGGGTGCAGGACTGCATAACAGGAAGCAGGACTGTGCTGCCTGTGTTGCTCCCATAGTTATTTAAGGGAAAAAACCCTGCTATCTAGCTTAACCACTTGGGATCCCTTAACTCAAGCAACAGGGAGGTCCTGGGCACCTCAACGACTGCAATAAGTCACTTCCAGAAGGGAATAACAGGCTTCCTCCTTTGTCTTTCAGGTACTTTGGGGGGAAAAACTGCTGTCTAGCTTGACCACGTGGGACCCCTTAACTCAAGTAACAGGGAGGTCTGGCATACCTCAATGGGGACTAGAAGCCACTTCCAGAAGGGAACAACAGGCTTCCTCCTTGGTCATTCATGTATTTTTGGGGGGCGAGATTGTGGAAACTGCCGTCAGGCACTCAGCCTTGCAGGCCTTGTGCCAAGAAGGTAACACAAATATATAGGTGCATCACAAAACATTGCTGTACCCTGGATAATTTTATAGTTATAACAGCCTAATATCTACTAAGAAAAGACTCCCATAATGTCAAGAAAACATCAATCCACATCAGCCATTATGAAAAAAAAAACCCAAAACACAAAACCAACAAAAAACCAAAAAGAAGACCCAAACAATACCCCAGATAGAGAGAACCAGAAGAAATATGTTAGCGTAGAGTTACTTGAACAGCTACAGAAAGAAATGCAAATGTGATAAGAAACAATGGAGGTCAATAAGAGAGCAAATACTTCAGAGACAACAACCCAGAAGAAATATATAGATCAGGAGAAACTTGAACAGATATGAATGAAAATACAAAAGATGGAAGGAAAAATTTATAGAATAGACAAATAGGTACAAGAAATTTAAAAAATCATCTGGGGCTTCGTCTAACATACTTTGGACATGTTGTAAGGAGAGACAGGTCTTTAGAGAGGGACATCATGCTGGGTAGAGTAGAGGGACAGCGCAGGAGGGGAAGACCCTCTATGAGGTGGATTGATTCAGGGACTGGGGTAATCAGGATGGGTGTGTCAGAGGCAATGCGATTGGCATAGGATAGAACAGGGTTTGGGGCTGTTGTACATAGGGTCGCTATGAGTCGCAAATGACTCAACGGCACATAACAACAGCAACAACAGGAGAGGAAGGGTAAAGTTAACCCAGTACTGGAAATAACATGAAAAGCATGAAAATAGGGGAGCTCTGGTGGCCTAGTGGCAAGGAACTGCAACTACAATCCCAGAGGTGCACGGTTCAAATGCACCAGATGCTCTGCCGGGGAAAGAGGGACAATCTCCTCCTGTACCAGTCAGATCTGATTTGACAGTACACTCACACAAAAATAATAAAAAAAAAGAAAAGCATGAAAATGCAATCCAAAATATTAAGACTGAAATGGCAGAACGGTTCAACACGCTGGTAGGACAAAAAAGTAGAAGTGAAGAGATGGAACAGAGAGTCAGTGAGCTGGAAGACAAGAGCCTCACTAGAAACATACCTGAAGAAAAATCAGACATAAGATGAAATAAAATGAAGAAAACATTAGAATTATGTGGGATGACGTCAAACAGAATAGCATTCATATGATTGGAATTCCAGAATATGGGAGTGAAAGGGAAATCACTGAGAAAATTATGGAAGAAGTGCTAGAAGGAAACTTTCAAGGTATATTGAAAAGTGGGGAAATCCACATTCAGGAAGCACAGAGGACACCAAATATACTAGACCCCAAAATAAAAAATACCAAGACATATCATAGTCAAATTCTACAAATTAAGAGATAAGGATAGAATTCTAAAAGCAGCATGAGAAAAAAAAAAGAGTTAACTACAAAGGGGAAACAATTAAATTAAGTTCTGATTTCTCAGGAGAAACCATTCGAGCTAGAAGGCAACGGGTTGCCACATACATAAAGTTGAAAGATAACAATTGCCAGCCAAGGATCCTAGATCTAGCAAAACTATCAAATTTGAAGGGGAAATTAGATTATTTGAAGAAAAGAAGGACATTAATGAATTTGTGAAAAAAAAGACCAAAACTACAAGAAATTTTAAGTGAAGTCCTATACACAGAGATGACAAAGGAAAGGGAATGGACCATAGTAACAAGAAACAACAGAAAAAGAAACATGATAAAGTGGCAAAAGTAAACTTGGTCTGACGATAATCACACTTAATGTAAATGGACTAAATGCACCAACTAAGAGAAAAAGAGTAGCAGAATTATTAAAAACAAAAAGGATATAAAAACCAACAACAAAGCCCATCAATATGTTGTGTAAAAGAGACATATCTGAAAAATGAAGAGGAAGACTCAAAACCAAAGACTGGAAAAATATTTACCAAGAAAATGACAACCTCAAAAAAACAGGAGTGGCAATACTAATCTTTGATAAAATGGATTTCAGAATGAAAACCACCATTGAAGATAAGAAAAATTATTGCATACTGATTTGGGGCACAGAAGATCAAGAAGACATGATATTTGTCAACATCTATGCATCAAATGGTAGACTTGCAAATTACATAAAACAACAGTCTACCAATTTAAAGAGAAAAATAGCACCACAGTAGTGGCAGGAGATTTCAACACACAACTCTCACCAAAGGGATAGGTCAACTAAAAGAAAAACCAAAAAAGATGCAGAAGATCTAAACTGTACAATCAGCCACCTTGAACTTGTGGATGAATTCGAAGTACTTCATCCAACTAAAACTCAATTCACTTTCTTCTCAAAAGCACATGGTATATTCTCCAGAATTGATTATATATTAGGACACAAAGCAAGCCTCAACAAATTAAAAAAACATTGAAATCATAGAAAGTATTTTCTCAGACCACAGTTTATTACGTTTTACACAGAAAAGTAAAACTTACAAAACCACCCATGTGGAAACTAAATAACTCTCTGCTTGAACATGATTGGGCTATAAAGGAAATAAAGAATGCAATAAAAAAGTTCCTTGAAACAAATGATAATGAAAACACAACTTACCAAAAGCTCTGGGACACAGTTAAGGCAGTCATCAGGGGGCAGTTTATAGCAATAGGCACACACATAAAAAAAGAAAGAAAGAAGAAGAATCGATGATCTAACTCCATCAGCCAATAGAAAAAGATCAACAATCTAATCCTACAACCTCTAGAAAAAAAGAAATTATAAGTACAAGAGCTGAAATCAATGAGATAGAAAACAGAAAAACAGTTGAAACCATCAATAAGACCAGGAGCTGGTTTTTCAAGAGTCAATAAAATTGACAAAACACTGGCAAAGTTAACAAAAGAATAAAAAGGGAAGACACAGATAACTTGATTAAGAAATGACAGAGGTGACATCACAACAGAGCCAGAGGAAATTAAATCAATAATATCAGAATATTATGAAAAGCTGTTGACAGCATTTAACAACACAGAAAGGAACCAGTTGGCCCAGTGGACCAAAAATGATGCTACAAAGCCAAAGGTGAGTGACTCTAATCCTCAGCCCTAAGGCTTGTTTTTCATTTATTTTATTCAAACAATCTTATAGGTTGTATAGCCCTAGTGTGTCCACTTGCTGTACAGAGGTAACTTGTGCTGCTGTGAAGCTGAACACTGTGACACTGATGTGTCAAATGCAATAAGTTACTCATGGTGTACAGTGTTTGGCGGCACTCCCCGAGTGAAACAAGCTTGGAAGCAGGAGTGGCATCCACTTCCATAAATAGCTTGCCTCTGAAAACCCTATGAACTTGAACCTGGAGAAAAGATGAAAGTCACACGCACAAGTGTTGAGGACTTTCATTCATAGGGTCGCTATGAGTTGTCTATGACTCGACAGCACTTAACAACAACAACATACTCTGGTAACTTTGTAAACCTAGAGGAAATGGAAAAATTCCTTCAAAAGCATCCCCTACCCAGACTGACAAGATCAAATATAGAACACTTGAACAGAACCATCACAAGAGAAAAAATTGAGAAGGTCATAAAAAGACTTTCCCATAAGAAAAGTCCAGATGGATTCACAGCTAAATTCTACCAAACATTCAGAGAAGATTTAGCACCCATTCTACTAAAATTATTTCCAAAAATTTGAAAAGAAGGAACATCTCCAGAGCCATTCTATGAAGCAAGCATAACCCTAATACCAAAACCATGCAAAGATAATACCAAGAAAGAAAACTACAGACCAATATCTCTCAGGAGTATAGAGGCAATAATCCTTAAAAAATCCTAGCCAATAGAATCCAAAAGCACATAAAAAATAATTCACCATGACCAAGAAGGATTCATAACAGGTATGTAAGGATGGTTCAGTATAAGAGAAACAATCAACATAATTCACTATATTAACAAAGTCAATAAAAAGAACCATACGATCTGAGCAATTGATGCAGAAAAGGCATTTGACAAAATCCAACACTCCTTCCTGATAAAGACAATCAGCAAAACTGGAATAGAAGGGAATCTCCTCAAACATAGTGAAAAGTATATATTCTAAACCAAGAGCAAACATCATTTTCAATGGAGAAAGACTAAAATAATTTTCCTTGCAAACAGGGACCAGACAAGGATGCCCACTGTTACCATTTCTTTTCAAATTGTATTGGAAGTGGTTGCTAGGGCAACACGATAAGAGGAAAAAATAAAATGTATCTAGATTGGCAAAGAGATGGTTAACCTGTCACTATATGTAGATGATATGATAATGTACACAGACAACCTCAAAGATTCAACAAAAATACCTGTCAGAGTTAATAGACCAGTGTAGTAGAGTGGCAGGATTTAAGATCAATATCCAAAAATCAATAGGATTCCGCTACAGTAAAAAAGAGAACTCAGAGAAGGAAATCAAGGAGGCAATATCATTTACAATAGCCAAACACAAACTGAGATACTTGGTAGTGAACTTAACTAGAGATACAAAAGACCTATACAAAGAAAACTACAGAGCATTTCTGCAAGACACAATAAAAGACCTAACTTCTGCAAGACACAATAAGAGACCTAAAGAAATGGAAAAATGTACCCTGTTCATGGATAGGAAGACTCAATATTGTGAAAATGACAACACTACCAAAAGCAATCTACATGTTCAATGCAATCCTAATCCAGATATCAAATTAATTTTTCAAGGATATTGAAAGGGAAATTATCAAATTTATTTGGGGAGGCAAGAAACCCTGATATTGAAAGGGAAATTATCAAATTTATTTGGGGAGGCAAGAGACCCTGAAAAAACAAAATACTTCTGAGAAACAAAAATGAGGTTGGAGACATATCGCTCCCTAACCTCAAAACCTACTATACAGCAGTAGTAACCAAAACACCATGGTACTGATACAATGACAGACACATAGAACAATGGAACATAATTGAGGACCCATCTATCTACGTTCAACTGATATTAGACAAGAAAATCAAACCTATCAAATGGAGAAATGATAATCTCTTCAACAAATGGTGCTCGCAAAACTGGAGTTTCACCTTCAGAAGGCTGAAACAGGATCCATGTCTCACACCATATACAAAAGTCACCTCAAGTTGGATCAGAGACTTGGGATTAAAGCGCAAACCATAACATTAACAAGAGACAAACTGGGATCAAACTTAGAAGCACTGGTCTGAGGTATAAAAAGACTGACAAATACGACCAGAAATGCATAATCTGAAGAGGATAAAATTGATACATGGGACCTTCTAAAGATTAACTCGATGTGTGCATCAAAAACTTTTTCCAACAGGGAGAAAAGAAAAACCTACAGACTGGGAACAAACATTTGGTAATACCATCTCATTCAAGAGTCTCATAGCAAAAGTTTACAGAATATTCTTCCACAAGAAAAAGACTGATAACCTAATTACAAAATGGGCAAAAGACATGGAAAGAATTTTCACAGAAAAAAGATATTTGAGTGGCAAACAGATTCATGAAGACATGCTCTAAATCACTGGCAATAAGAGAGATGCAAATTAAAACCACACTAAGGTACCATCTAACTCCAGTAATTGTGGCAAAGTTTAATAGGGAAGCAAGTAACAAATGTTGGAGAGGATGTGGCAAGAAAGGAACTCTTATACTTTGTTGGTGGGATTGTAAAATGGCACAACCATTCTGGAAGGCAGTTTGGTACTTCCTCAAAAAGCTGAACATAGAAATTCCATATGACCCAGCTATTCCATTACTTGAAATATTGTTGTTGTTGTTGATTGTCATCAAGTCGAGCACGACTCATAGTGACTCCATGAAAAAAAGATCTACTGCCTTTCCATAACTATCATCGTTTCTCCAAGTTACAGAGTTTCCAGAGGCATGTAGTTTAGAAAGAGGATGCCACTCTTGCTTCCAAACCTGTTTTGCAACTGGGAGCTCTACCAAACACTGTTCACAATGGGAAACCATTATGGTATTTGATACTTGAATGGCACAAGGTTCAGCATCACAGCAAACCCAAGTTACTTCATACAGCACGTTGACAGAGTGATATGCAAAGTGGTAGTTTTCCTCGAGATATAATAGCACTAAGTCTCATTTAGCAGTGGTTAAGTGTTGTCTAATCGAATACGACTCAGAATAAGTTCTGCACAAAAGACTTGAACTCTGTTCAATAACTAACATAATTTCTGTACATTTATAGAATTTAGAAAGTTTGTAGAGTTTCCAGAGGCATCTAGTTTAGGCAGTGGATGCCACTCCTGCTTCCAGCATGAATCAATCTGGAAGCTCATCCAAACATTGTACATAATGGGTAACCATTATGGTATTTGACATGACTATGGAAACCCTATGAACCTGGAGAGAGGATGAAAGGCACCCAAGCATCGAGGACTCTCCTTCATAGGGTCGCTATGAGTCGCCTGCGACTCGATGGCACTTAACAACAATAATATCAACATACAGAGAGAGATCAGCTGGTCCAGTGGACAGAAAGTGATGCTACCAAGCCAAAGGTGGGTGACTTTTAATCCGTGGCCCTCGGACATGTCTTTCATTGTTTTTGTTCAGACATTCCTCTAGGTCATATAGCCCTGGTGTACAAGTTGCCGTACCACGGTCACTTGTGGTTGCTGTGCGGCTGAACACTGTGACACTGATGTGTCAAATGTGTTAATGGTTGCCTACCCAATGTGGACAGAGAGTGGGGTGGAGCTCCCTGATTAAAACAAGCTTGGAAGGAGGAGTGGCACTCAATTCCATAATAGCTTGCCTCCGGAAATCCTATGAACCTAGAGAGAGGATGAAAGGCACCCAAGCATCGAGGACTCTCCTTCATATGGTTGCTATGAGTTGCCTGCTACTTGATGATACTTAACAACAACAACAATGGAACAGTGTTCAGCATCACAACAAGTTGTTCAGTAAAGCAAATAGACAAAGATAACTAGGCTGGCCCACAGACCCATCGCCTCATTATGGATTTTAAAGCCATACCTTTTAGCAGGCCTCCACCCTTGGTGAAAGTCTCAAGGGCCACCTGCTTTGAAGGTGGGGGGAAGAGCAGTAACAAACATCAAACACACCCCAAAAACTTCCCTTATGTGACCACCATCAAGACGAGACCACTATCGAAACGCTAGCTAGCAGCCAATTCCTAGAGTGGAGAGAGACTCGAAGGTCCCAGGCCCCAGGCTGGCCCACAGACTCATTGCCTCATTTTAGATTTTAAAGTCACACTCTCTAGCAACTTAGAACATACCCTGAGAAAATGAGAACTGAGGCACAAACAGACATTTGTACACCAATGTTCATAGCAACATTATTCACTTTCACAAAAACATGGAAACAGCCCAAATGTCCAACCACAAACGAGTGGATTGAGAAATTATGATACATTCACACAATGGAATACTATGCAGCACTCAGGAGCAATGATTTTGTAAATTATTATCTAACTTGGGAGGGACTGGAGAGCATTATGCTGAGTGAACTCAGTCCCACAAGGATAAATAATGTATACAACCATTATTGTAGAATGAGTATAAGGATCCAGGAAGGGTGGCAGAGTTGGAAGCAGAGGGATGAGGATGTGCAGGAGGAGGGGCTATTAATCATGGGGTTGTATAATTTGTTGGGTGGAGGGATGAGGGAAATGGAAAGAATTTTTTCTTGAAAGCAATGTATTAGAATTTTGTGAATAAACAAGTATAAAATTAAAAACAAACAAACAAACATTCATACAGACTTTAAAAAAATATATCCTCAGTATAGGAGTGAAAATCGTACTGCTTCTCCTCCTGTGGTCTTACCAGTGTGGCCAACGTTGGGATTCAAGTTTTCATTTGTGGAGATGCTGCAAAGAAACAAAATTACCTTGAGTCAAACAATTGCATGCCATAGATGATAGCTAATTACTATCTAATTAAACAGAAGCAAATGCAGTTAGTCTTCACTAAGAAAGGGCTTTTGGAAACCAGTGAATGATTGTTGTGGTGGTATTGTGTGCTGTCAAGTTGGAACTGACCCATAGCTGACCCTCCACTGGGTTTTCAGAGACTGTAAATCACATGGGAGGAAATTGCCCATCCTTCTCCCTTGGAACAGCTGGTAGATTTGAATTGCATGCCTTTGGGATTGGAGCACAGCTTCTTAAAACTAAACCACCAAAGTAGCATTCAGTTGTGTGCTTTGATACTAATTGTACAGCTTTAGCCTTAGTTAGGATCATCACTCAAGCAGACAATTTAATAAGAAAAAAATCCTCTGCATGTCTTCCACTTCCATGGCAGAGCACCTCATGTGATTGTCATACACCTTTGTGACAGAACAACCTGAGTGGACACTGGGGTGAGGACACAGAGTGACCACTTCTTCCAGGGACTTCCCAGTAGGGTGAGCCTGGGTAGGAAGCAGGAGAATTTCAGATGTAAACCACCGGATGACGTGATAGTAAGGGCACAATGAGATACTTACAAGAATCCTGAGTCCAGCCATTGCTGTATACTTTCTTGTTTGGAATCTTCTACAAATGAGAAAGAAACAGACGAGTCAGCCAATGAATGCATAGTCGAAATCACACTACCCCATCATTCCATTCAGCAGTTCTGTTTCCTGCATATTTAGTCTCATGTTTCTATAAGTATATTCGTTTTCCCCCTCAAGGCAAAACCTCCTGTTTTCCATAATCAGCCTCTCCTAAGAATGAAATGTAAACTTGCCAAAAGACTGTAACTTTAAAAAGCACACACCACATTGAAGGGGAAGACACATACATCACTGAAGAGCAAGAAATGCTCGAGTAATTTTTAAATTACCACACATGAATGTGAAAGGTGAAAAGGCCTGTGAGACTTTTGTCTTTTTTCTTGTTGGGTATAAATCACCACAGAGCCTCTTCTTATTGAATCACGACATTTACCTAAGGCAAGCAGCCAGCAATGTTTATTTGCAAGGAATTCTCTGCCAGGTTAGAAACCAAATTTGCATTCATTCCAGGGACAAATTGCACTAGGGTCCCAGGTTGCCAAAGGCAGCCTGTGTTTACAAGACATGGGTCTTTTAAGGGAGATCTTTACCACTGGTTCAACTAATAGTCAACCAGCAAAAAGGGAGGAGATGAAGGTTGATTTCCCAGTAAATCTTTGTTTCTATCCTGTTTGGCTCCAGGGTGCTCTGGACTAGTTTCCTTTGACTTAATAATACCAAATAGTAAAAAAGTTAAATTACCACTTCCCAAGGTGTCAGCAACCTTGCTTGCTGAAAGTGAGGAGGATTTGAAGAACTTGCTGCAGCCTTCAATATGGATTGCATCTCAACATCAAAGAAACAAAAATCCTCATCACTGGGCCGACAGGCAATGTAAGGATAGATGGAGAAAAGATTAAAACTGCCAAAACCTCATCTTCCTTGGACCTACAAACAATACATTTGGTACCAGCAGTCAAGAGATCAGGAGACATATTACACTGGGAAAGTCTGCAGTAAGAGACTTCTCCAAATTATTGAGGAGTGATGATGTTAGTTTGAAGACTAAGGTGCATCTGATTCAGGCTATGTCCTTTTCAAACTTATTAAACATCTGAGAGCTGGACAATTATAAGGATGACAGAAGAAGAATTGATGTCTTTGAACTCGTGTTGAAGAAGAATATTGAATATGGACTGCCAAAAGAATAAACAGAAATGTGGAAAGGTGCAGTTAGAGTGCTCCTTTAAGGCAAAGATAACAAAGCTTCATCTCACATACTTTGGGGATGTTGTTAGGAGAGGCTCATTCTTTGGAGAAAGGCATCAAGATTAGAAAGGTAGATGGATGGCAAAGGAGAGGAAGACCTTTAACCAGGCAGATTGACATGGTGACTGCCACAGTACGTGCTAGTGTGTCAGAAGTCTAAAGATGGCACAGGATAGGATGGGGTTCAGATCTGTTGTTCAGAGGTTTGCTATGAGTCATCTTAGACTCAACAGTACCTAAGAATAACAAGGTGTCAGCAGATCTGAAAAGGCAGTGACATAGGCTGTATCTGTGGTTGCTGAGTCATCTCTGATTCACCTTGTATGTGGCATAGAACTGCACTCCAGAAGCTTTCATGGAAGTGGATCATCAGGCCTTTCTTAAACTGCCAAGCTTTTAGTTAGTAGCACAACAGTAACTGTATATACCATCTATGGACTTCTGTGGATATGGTGTTTCTTAATTTTCCAGTGGAAGCACCGAGAAAGACTAAAATGAATTCAAGGACCAGCAAGGAGGCAAAACCATCAAGCAGTTATTGAGTGGGTTGATGGGGGGAGAAATATTTTCTTACTATTTTATAAAGTCAACAAAACAATATCAAAGTTTCATGTAAGATCCAGTAAACAAGAGGCTTCCCAATTTATTTTCAATGCTGTAGAAGTCGCCCCATACCTCTGACAGGACTCTCAAATGGATTCAGGGGTGGGATGGCTCTATAATGAGGGAGATTGGAGTGTTGGAAAGAAAGTTTCTGGCATAATGCCAGGAGCACTAATCCCATCAAAACCAAGTCTCTGTCCTCAAATCATCTGCCTCCAACAAAAGCCTCCACTCAGCTCACCAGCCCTTCAAATAGCCCTGGGGCCCCTCTCACCCAGTGTGGGGTGGGCACAAGCCTGGCTGTCCTCTTCTGAATCAGGAGGTAGTTGCTCATCCAGGGGTGTCCATGCCCTCTTGGTAGACCTCAGGATCTGCCTCCTGCACTTCTCCAGGCCTCCTTGAGGGTTGTCAGAACCACGAGGCTTCTCTGCCATCCTAAGAGAGTAATTCAGCAAACCAATTTAAAGCAAATACATAGAAAAGGCAGACACAATGAGACTGTCTTTCAATCCTTAGATCAGCGAGAGGAAGAGGCCAGAGGATGCACAGTGAACTGGATAAATCTACTTTCATAACCATATGTGGTCTAAATTCACCCAGCTGGACTAGGTCCCAGGTTTCAATATAGTAGAATGGCTCCTCCAAGCAGGAAGAGATCATCTTAAGTGGCACAGATACTTTGTGCTCTGCTGTTTGCTGAAATGGCATTAAAACACCCTCAGTAATACTGCAGAAAAGAGGCATGAGAATTCACTTCCATAGAAATAATAGCTAAGAAAACCCTGGGGAACACTTCTTCCATGTAACCCATGGGATTGCCAAGGGTTGAAATCAATTTCAGGGCCATGGATCTGGTTTGCATTTCCTTATTTTTTTGAATGGAGAGGTAGCTAGACATATGCACTAATGTGACCTCACAACAGCTCACAACGAGGGCTGAGGCTGCTCCACAGTGTAATGGAAAAGGCTTAGTGTGCTGGTCTGGGATGGAGATGGAAGCAAAGAAATTGGATTAAAGAAACACCCAACCCAAGGAGAAACTTGAAACACATTGATTGGTATAGTAAATATCCTTCAAATTTATCTAGTAGTTTTATACTTAGGATAACATTTGTTGTTGTAGTGTCCCATAGAGTCAGCACCAACCCATAGCTGACCCTCTGGAGGGTTTTCAGAGGTAAATCACATGGGAGGAGATTGCTCATCCTTCTCTGGAGGAGCAGCTGGTAGCCTCAAACCTCATGACTTTGGGATTGCAGCGCAGCTTCTTGCCACTAGGTCACCAAATCTTTAGAGACCAAAAATATTGGTAAAAACTATGTCTTTAGAATCAGGCTGATCTGAGTGAGTCTTATCTAAGTGACTTATGTGGTCATGAGTAGAACACTTTAATTTCAAAATTGAGAATAATCGGTACTTAATTTTAATAACTGTTGACATATATACTTGACCTTATGCTGAATTCAATGAATCCATTATATAAGTTGACAACAAAGAAACTCATGACATTCTTATCATTTTATCCTAAATTAAATAGTAGAAGTTTAAGGTGCATCCCAAACCATAAAACCAACAAGGATTGAAATCCAGTTGCTGAACTCCAAGCACATTCCTTTGACCTGTAAGTATTATCTATCCCATGGAGTTTCTGGGTGATGCAACTGGTTAATTTTATTGACTGCTTAAAAAACACAGAAAATCTGTGTCCATGTAGAGGTGACTCAGGAAAAAGTTGTGGTGATTCACTTCTAAAGCATCCACCACATGAACTCCCATGGAACCCAATTCTACCCTGACATACTTGGAGTCACCTGTATTTTTTTTTAAACTTAACACTGTAAAAATTATTGTTGTTGTTCTTGTTATGTGCCGTCGAGTCATTTGTGACTCATAGCGACCCTATGTACAACAGCCCTAAACCCTGCTCTATCCTGTGCCAATCTCATTGCCTCTGAC
>NW_006399809.1:17362817-17363420 GCF_000299155.1 Elephantulus edwardii
ATTCCTATGCATACCATCAGGTGAAATCCATGTGTATAATGTACATTTATGTCTCTTAAAAAAACGTATTTGCAATGAATAAGTCATTGATTAGCAAAATTCAATCATTCTATCTCCAGCTTCATTTCTGTATTACATTTATAGAATAAGTGATACTTTATTTACATATCACTTTTATAATGTCATGCTTGACCTCAGCTGCAACTCACATAACTAGTGAGCATCATTCTTCGCCATAAGCAGGAAGAAGTTTGCCAGAGAAAGCAGTAAACTTGATAAAAGTAAAGGTCAGGGACTGACTTGTAAAGAAAACCCCTTTTGTTCCCTCTGTCCTGGTGAATAACTTCCTGTTCAGTAAACACATCAGCATCAGTAATAGGAATTCTTCCATGCGTGAATGGCCTATGCTTGGAATATATTCAATTGGCCTTCGAGCTTATTCTTTACACGGACGGTAGTCCTAAAAAGCCTACAGATTGACAAGGCAGAAGTTACCACCTCTGTCTCCAGAACTCTGTGTGAGCGCTTGCTTTCTGTAAATGTCAGTCTGGAGACTAAGGTACACCCAGTTTAGGCTATCGTATTCGCTATTGCTTGCTCTGC
>NW_006399809.1:17375334-17376209 GCF_000299155.1 Elephantulus edwardii
ATGGGTGTGTCAGAGGCAGTGTGATTGGCACAGGATAGAGCAGGGTTTAGGGCTGTTGTACATAGGGTCGCTATGAGTCGCAAGCAACTAGAGGGCACATAACAACAACAACAACAACAACAACATTATTGTCATGACAAGAGTCTAGAATGAAAGCTGCATAGTGGAATGGGCTGGGGTGGGGGTGGGGCAGGAGGATTGTATAACAATGAAAGACATCTTTTTTTTGTTTAAAATTTTACTTTTCAAAGAGAAAAGCAAACTGGGGAGAGGGGTGGGCAGGGAAAAAAGTGTGCAACAGTGAATGAATGGAAATCCAAAGTTCTGTAAACTTTCATTAAAATAAAAAATAATCTCTGGAAAAATAAAGAAAACCTTTCTGTTGTAAAAACAAAAGACAAAAAAAGAATCTGTTCTTTCTTGCAGACCTTTTAGTTCTAAGAACTAAAATGCCATTAATCCTTATACATACAAAGATTTCCCATTAATGTGAGAAAGTGCCTATATCATTGAAAAAGAAATGCAAAACTATATTAAAAAACCAAAAATCTGCTCAGTTAAGGAAAAACAAATATATTATTGTGTATGCAAAAATGACAAAAGAGACTAAGATGTTCATAGCAACATTATTCACAATAGCAAGAACATGGAAATAGCCTAAATTTTCATTAACGAATGACTCAATTGAGAAATTGTGCTGTAAACAATGGAATACTATGCAGTACTCAGGAGTAACTTTTAAAAAATACTATACAATGTGGGGGAGTCATCTACAACCAGGAGAAGATAACGTAGATGAATGGGATCTTCTAAGACTCAAATCCCTATGCACATCCAAAAACTTCTCCAACAGGGTAAAAAGGGAAGCTACTGAC
>NW_006399809.1:17377086-17379444 GCF_000299155.1 Elephantulus edwardii
GGTTTGTAAAACAATGAAAGAATCTTTTCTTTTACTTTTCCAAGAGGGAGAGGGTAGTGTTCTGGGGTTGGGGGGAGCCTTGGGAGGGGACAAATCTACAACAATGAATGAATGGAAATCCAAAGGCTCTGTAAATTTTCACTGAAATTAATAAATTTAAAGTAAAAAAAGAATTAAGTTAGAATAAGGATGGCAATGGATTGATAACTGCTCAATCTAATAACAATGTAGGAGAGTCTAGAGAGCATTATGCTGAGTGAATGAACTCAGGTGCATAAGAAGAAATACTGTGTAAGACTATTATTGTAGAAACGGAAGGATAACCAATAAGATGTGCATGGGTATCCAAACAGGGAAGGTGAGGGGGCAGAGGGCTGTAGATTGGGAGGGGCGTGACATCATGGGGTTGCAGCATTTGATGGATTGATGGAGGGGATGAAAAAAAACAAACCCTAATGTACACGAATGAAACAATCTAAACAAGTTATTGCATGAAAACCAAAAATTTTTTAAAATTTTATCAATTTTTAAAAATGTTGAAAATGATGAAATTTGAAAAGCTTCACTTTATAACATTAATATCACATCTAGATTTAAATGGAGCAAACCAAGAATGCTCTCATCCACTCTTTCATTCCAGGGTGAAAGTATAGAGCTTGACTCTTTGATACTTAAAGGAGCTGTAGTGATCATAGTCTTAGAATCTGAAGTCCTGTATAATAGATTATTCCTACTAGGAAAACAGGTACTATATGTCTTATTTATCACTTTGTCACTCATAGCTCTCAGCACAGTCTTTTGTCCAGAGTAAATAATCGGCAAATATTAGATGATTTCTTGATTGCTACAGATAGAAATACGCAGTGGGCTTAGACAATATTCTTAGTTTTTATGTCTTTGAATGAGCAAGCATTTTGAGTAAGTTCAAAGAAACTGGATTTTAATCTTAGATCTGTATTTCCACTTCGCTTTTGGGACGTTTTTCTCAGATAATTGATGTCTTCATCTCTGTAATAAGTGTGAAACAAGCACTTCATACTGTTTCCTGAAACATTTAAGAAAAGATGCGTAGAAAACAAGACAAAAAATAAAAAAGGAACCATTTTCTGTTTTCTTCTTTCTCTTCTCTACCTTGTTATCTGCCCTTGTTCCGGTAAGTGAAAAGAGATGAATTTATATAACAGTCTTTGATGAAAATTAAAAAAAATAAGTTTGATGCTTTCAGTTTGTGGAAAACCTATGTGATCTTGAGATCACCAAGTTTGGATAATTAATGAACTTGTTTGGAGATCAAGTTAGTAGAGAATTTCAAATTAGTAGAGAATTTCTGGGACCATATGTTGTACATAGGGGCACTATGAATCACAGGCTTCTTGACAGCACCTGCAACAACATATGAAAGCCACACTTGGCTGAGGCTAGAGGACTATGCCAGTGTTTGGACGTTCTTTCCAATGTGTTTAGAAGGCAGGACTGATTAGAAAAAAAGAAGTAATAGCAATGAGGAATACAGAGAGGTAATGGGATGAATAATATTTCATTGTGGGGACTGTAATTAAAGTCATAATACAAAACATGTATGAACTGTTGAGTGGAAACCTAATTTGATCTGTTAAAAAAATCATCCAAAATGTATGAATTGTCAGTTGAAAAATTCATTTAATCTATAATGTCATTCATTTCACAATCAAAAAGTTAAAAATAAAAATTAAAAGTTAAAAAATCAAGCTGAAAAGCCAAGTCAGAAATTCCCGTCTGTGCTCCATCCTTATCCAAAATATGAGAGTCCCACAAACGCCTCTCAAGTGAAGTAAAGGAAACTCTTCTCAAGATTTTCAAATGATGCAGTGAAGTAGAGGCAGATCCTGAAGAAGAGGCTGTTCTGTCAGTAATCGGCTGGGAGGAACAAGCAGCCTGTGATGACTTGTTCTGTGGGTGGCTTCCTCCCACCATGAAATCTGTGAAGGGTGTTCACTCTGCCATGCAGGAGCAGGCTGGGCTTAAAAACAAAGCAATCCTGCCCAAACTGGAATCCAAAGTCAGTCCTTTTGAACTGGGAATTTTCATCTAGTTTTAAATAGGCAAAAGGATCTTTATTGAAGTACCATTAATACAGATTCCTAAAAATCAGAAACGATTTTGTTGATGTTAGTTGCTTTGAACTCAACTCAGACTCATGGTGATCTTATGTGTAAGTGAACAAAGCAATGTCTGGTCTCATTACTTTCTCACACTTATTGACATACTTGAGTCCAATGTTGCAATTACTACTCTCTAAGCCAAAGGGCCAATCGGTAGCATCAAGATGGATGGCGAAGAGATTGAGATTGTTCACAGCTTCAGTTTGCTCGGCTCCAC
>NW_006399809.1:17379973-17380582 GCF_000299155.1 Elephantulus edwardii
CTATGAGTCACAAACGACTCGACGGCACATAACAACAACAACAACAAGCCAAAGGGGCTCATCTCCTTCCAGCACTATGGTCCTGTGCTGTTGCTATCCATAAGATTTGCATTAATGAATTTTAGGAAGCATATTACCAGGTCTATCTTAGTCTCCATGGAAATATCCCCACCATCAGGGTTCCTACTTGTACTTGAAACACCATCAGTGACACAGCTTCCAACATCATAGCAACATTGAAGACAACAATGTAGAAGCAACTGATGGATGCAAGGTGGTGAAGTGACAAGCAGAATGGCAGAGTGGAGTTTATTTGCTTTAACTACTGCTATGTTTTGTCATGAAGAAAAACTGACTGGTGAATTTGGTTTAAAAGATTGTTGTTGTTGTGTGCCATCAAGTCACCTGTGATAGATGTCTTTGAGTTGTGGTGTTGGAGAAGAGTATTGAACATACGCTGGACTGTCAAGAGAACAAACAGGTCTGTCCTGGAGTGGGTGAAACATGGCTGCTCCTTGGAGGCAAGAATTTTGAAGCTCCATCTGACACATTTTGGGTATGTTGCAAGGAGGGTCCAGTCCTGGGAGAAGGGATATCATGCTTGGAAGG
>NW_006399809.1:17388963-17390144 GCF_000299155.1 Elephantulus edwardii
GAAGTAGCTAAGAGAATACGCCATCCCCTTTTCCTTATGAATCAGGGTGAAGTCTCTCTCAGGGAGGAGTGATAGGGAATGGCAAGGGACACACTGACAAAGGAGATTAATCAGAACTGGCTTTGACAAGCACTGTGGCAATTGGACCATTAAAACAGACATTGGGGGGAAGAAGAACGAACTGGAGATGAGGGTGGAGAAAACAGTGTAACAATGAATGAAAACCCAAAATCTCTGTAAATGTTCATTAAAACTAATAAAATTTAATAAAATAAAAAATAAAATATACAAATAAAATAAATTTATCACAAATAAGGAATCAGAAACATCAGTTAGGAGATAATGACAACCACAAAGCAAAACTTGTTCTTGTTAGTTGCTGTCAAGTACATTACAATTCATAGCATTCTTATGGACACCTAATCGGAAATTTACCCTATCCTGCACCAGCCTCATGAACTCTGTCACTCAGTCCATTGTGGTGATAACTGCATAGAGCCATCTCTATCTGGTTGAAGGTGTTCTCTTTTGTTGATCCTCTAATTTTCAGAGCATGATGTCTCTCTAAAGACTGATTTTTTTTTCTGAAAACATGTTGAAAGTGAGATAAAGTTTCACCATCTTTGCCTCTAAAGAGCAGTAAGTGTACACTTTCTTTTTAGTCAGATTTGTTTGTACTTTTGGCAGTCCTTGGGATATTCAGTACTTTTCACCAACATCACAAATAGAAGGCAGAGATTCCTGTCAGGTTTTCCTTATTCATTGTTCAACTTTCAGATGTTTAAGAAGCAACCACAAATATGAAGACTTGAATCAGATGCATCTTAATCTTTAAACTGACAACTTTACTTTTTAGAACATTAGAGAGGTCATTGACATCAGCCTTCTCCAACACCACACATCTTTTGATTTCTTGGCTGCAACTACCAAGGATGTTGATTGTGGAACCAAATAAACTGGAATCATTGAAAACTTTCAATCTTTTCTCCATCTATCATGATGTTGGTTTATGCTTGGGAGGGTGGAGGGACAGCGCAGGAGAGGAAGGCCCTCTATGAGGTGGATTGTTTCAGTGACTGGGATAATTGGGTTGGGTGTGTCAGAGACAGTGCGACTGGCACAGGACAGAGTGGAGTTTAGGGCTGTTGTACATAGGGTCGCTATGAGTCGCAAGCGACTCG
>NW_006399809.1:17390244-17401254 GCF_000299155.1 Elephantulus edwardii
CTTCTGTCTTTGCAATGACCGTTTGCACTCTTCCTGGATGATACCCTTGATATCCTCCCACAACTCATCTGGCCTTCATTCATTAGTGTTCAAAAACAATGAAATTGGCTCAAGATAGAGCAGGGTTCAGAGCTCTTGTACATAGGATCAGTGTGAATTGGAGTTGACTGCACATACAACAAACAATAACATTGACTTGATGGCAAGAAATAGTAACAGTAAAAGCAACTCTTTTTCTACTTTCCTTTCAACTTCAAAAATAGTGTCCTTTCTCAATTTTTCTTTCCCCCGAAGTACATGATTAGAATCCACAGGCTGCTCTGTGGGAGAAAGATGGGCAATCTCCTCCCACACGATTTACTGCCTCTGAAAACCCACTGGAGGGTCAGCTATGAGTCAGATCCAGCTGGCAGTACGTAATAACACCAACTCGACTCCTTGTTGTATATTGTCTTTCTTTTTATCCAACTAACTTCTTTGTTAAATTTTATTAACTACTCTCTTCCTTCTCATCCCTGAAAATCAAGGGATATTTTACTTGCATGTCCTTCCCCGCCTTCCCTTTTGGTTTCCTTTTTTTTCTTTCAAAGCTGTTTTTTAAAATTTCCATCAGCAGGTTTATATCCAGTTCTAAAATAACTAAAATCTGCTCTTAGCTCTCTGCAATCTATTTAAGCTACTCTTGGACAAATTGTTAATGATCTTTACTGCATTTTCACTCGTCTTATATCTCCTGAGCTTGAATTATTCACTTCTTTAAAATTGCTATACCACTCCTCCATTTATATACTAATGCTTGTTTTCCTCCTCCTACATCTATTTTTATTTTCTCATATTCTCTTTTAATATCTCCTTGACTTTCTATCCTTCCTATGATTATGACTTTTACTCGTTGTTTCAATCAGGATAATTTCTGCAAAGCTTCCAGATTTTTTTTTTAAAGCCAGACAGAAAAGTTCCAATCTTCTCTACCTTCAGTTACCTTTAAATCTTGCTAATGTCTTCTCTGTTGATCGTCCCTGAGTCCATTTATCCATACTGAACTTTCTTGTTTGCTTTTCATGGCATTTATAACAGAATTTCATCACAAATTTTTCTTCCTAAATTATACTCTTCATCATATTTTACACACTTGTGTCCAATGGTGCAGTTACTGTCAGTCCACATGGTTGAGGATCTTCCTCTCGTTCACAAACATCCACATTTCTGAGAATGATACCTCTTTCATAAAAATAGCCTCTCCTTGGGCCGGGTGTGAAAACTGATTTACTGTTAGAGTTACAAGCTATATTGGTTGGTTGCTGTGTTTCGAGAGAACATTGTTCTAATTGGCACAGTACTTGTCTGTCAGTTTGCTGTACTGAGATAATGTGGGAGTTACTGTTATACTGAAAGCTATGCCACCAGTATGTCAAATGTCATAAGAGTTACCAATGGTGGACAAGTTTTAACAGAGCTCCTAGATTAAGACAGACTAGGCAGCAATATTGGCTATTCACTTCTTAAACAACAGGCTTTTGAAAATCTTATGAACATTAGAAGAACGGGGATAGTTTTTGTAGTATAGTGTGTCTGAAAGTGAAGATGGCACAGGACAGAACAGGGTTCAGATCTGTTGTTCATAGATTGGCTATGAGTTGTATTCGACTTGATGACACCTAACAACAAATGTCAAATTACTTTGTTATCAAAAGACAGCAAAGTATATGAGATGAAGTTTCACCATTCTTGCCTCCAAGGAGCATTCTGGCTGTACTTAATCTAAGACATACCTATTTGTTCTCTTGGTAGTTCATGAGATATTCAGTACTCTTCTCCAACAACACAACTCAAAGGCATATATTATTCTTCTGTCATCCTAATTCATTGCCCAGATCTCAAATGCCTAGCAAATGATTAAAAAGGCCATGATCTGAATCAGGAAACATAGTCTTCAAACTGACATAATTGACCCTTAATAATGTGAAGAGGTCCCTGATAGTAGACTTTTAGAATGTAATATGTCTTCTGGTCTCCTGACTGTTAGTACCAAGAGTGTTGTTTATGGATCCAAGTAAGATTAAACCATTGACAATTTCAATCCTTGCTCCATCTATCATGATGCTGGTCCCTTCAAATATATGCACCAACAACCAGAACCAAAGAAATAGAAGAATTCTTATAACTTCAGAGATTGCTCAAACAAACAATCAAAATGCATTAATAATAATGGGTGACTGGAATGTAAAAGTTGGGAACAGAGAAGAAAACATTAGCTGGAAAACATGGGCTTGGCAAAAGGAATGAAGCTGGAGGTAGAATGATTGAATTTTGCACAATCAACTATTTATTCATTTCAAATACATTTTATAAAAAACAAAAATGCAGTTATACACATGGATTTCACCTGATGCTATACATAGGAATCAATTGATTACATCTGTGGAAAGAACCACAGGAGAAGCTCAGTATCAACTGTAAAAACTAGGCCAGGTGCTGATTGTGGAATAGACCACCAACGACTCATATGCAAGTTCAAGATGAAGCTAAGGAAAATGAAATCAAATCCATAGGAACCAAAATGTGATCTTGAGTCTATCCCACCTGAATTTCAAAACCATCTCAGGAACAGGTTTGAGGCCTTTAACACCAATGCACGGAGACCAGATGAGTTGTGGGAGGATATAAAAAACATCATCCAAGAAGAGTGCAAAAGGTTATTACAAAGACAGAGGAGGAAGAAAAGACCAAGAAGGATGTCAAAAGGGACTCTGAATATTGCACTAGAGTTCTGAGAAGCCAAAGCAGAGGGAAGAAATCAAGATATTAAAGAGCTGAACAGAAGATTTCAAAAGACAGTGCAGGAAAACAAAACAAAAAATATTGCAATGAAATGTGCAGTGAGCTGGAGTCAGAAAATCAAAAGGGCTGAACTCGCTCAACATCTCTTAAGCTCAAAAAACTGAAGAACAAATTCAAACCTCGAGTTTCAATGCTTAAGAATGCTTTGGGAAGAATATTAAATGATCCAGGAAGTATTAAAAAATGATGGAAAAGAGTATAGAGAGTCATTGTACAGAAAGGAATTGGAAGCCACAGAAGAATTTAATGAAACAACATATGAGCAAGAAGCTATGGTGATAAAAGAAGAAGTTCAAGCTGCTTTGAAAGACTTGGCAAAAAATAAGGCCCCAGGAATTGATGGTATACCAATTGAAGTCTTTCAACTAATAGATGCTGCCCTAGATGTGCTCACCAAGTTGTGTCAAGAAATCTGGAGAACAACCACTTGGCCAACTGACTGGAAAAGATTGATATTTGTTCCCATTCCTAAGAAAGGTGATCCAGCAGAGTGTGGAAATTATTGAACAATATCATTGATATCACATGCAAGCAAGATTCTGCTGAAGATTATCCCAAAATGACTGGAACAGCACAACAACAGAGAACTGCCAGAAGAACAGGCTGGGTTTAGAAGGGATCATGGAACTAGAGATATTGCAGCTAATGTTAGAAAGTTCTTGGCTGAAAGCAGGGAATCCCAGATAAATGTCTAACTGTGTTTCGTTGATTATGCAAAGGAGTTTGCCTGTGTGGATCACAACAAACTGTGATTTACTCTGAGAATAATGGGAATCCCAGAACACTTGATTGTGCTAATGCAAAATCTATATTTAGACCAGGAGGTAGTCATCAGAACAGAGCAAGGAAACACTGCATGGTTCAAAAGTGGGATTGATGTACGCCAGGGATATGTCCTATCTCCATAACTTTTCAATCTACCTGCAGAACAGATTATCCAGGAGACTGGGCTGTATGAGGAGAAATGTGGCATTAGGACTGTAGGGAGATTCATCATAATCTGTGTTATGAAACAACCCTGCTAGCTGATATTGAAGAGGACCTGAAGTGCTTGCTGCAGAAGGTCAAAGAATGCAGCCTTCAATATAGATTGAGGCTCAATATTAAGAAAACAAAGATTCTCACTACTGGGCCACTTGGAAGCATCAGTATGGATGGTGAAGAGCTTGAGATTGTTAGCGGTTTTAGTGTGCTTGACTCCACAATTAACACTCTTGGCACCAGTAGCCAGGAAATTAAAAGACGTTTTGTGATGGGAAAGTCTGCTGCTAGGGACCTCTCCAAAGTACTGAAAAGCAATAACATCACTGTGGAGACTAAGATGCACCTGATACAGGTGCAATCATTTGATATGTGTCAGAGAGCTGTACAATGACTAGGGATACTAGAAGGAGAGTTGATGCCTTTGAGCTGTGATGTTGGAGAAGAGCGTTGAATATACCATCGAATGCTAAGAAAACAAACAGGTTCATCCTGGAGAGGGTTAATCCAGGCTGCTCCTTGGAGGCAAGGATTTTGAAGCTTTGTCTCACATACTTTGGACATGTTGCAAGGAGGGACCAGTCCTTGGAGAGGGATGTCATTCTTGGGAAGGTGGAAAGACAGCACAGGAGAGGAAGACCTTCTATGAGATAGATTGATTCAGTGACTGGAATAACGGGGGTAGGTGTGTCAGAGACAGGGAGATTGACACAGAATAGAGCACAGTTTAAGATTTAGAGCAGGGTTTACATAGGGTTGCTATGAGTCACAGGCAACTAAATGGCACATAACAGCAACACCACCACCCTGGGGCTGAAATCTGTTTTGGAAATTGTCTGCAGCAGCCAGATTCTACAGAGGTTTGTTTGCTGCTGACTCTGGTGAGGATTAGATTAGAGTGGAATGTTATGCACTAAGGGGTGTGAGATTATTTGATTTGGCCTCCTATTTAAAACCACATTTGGGCACTCAGGTCTGCAGCACTCGGGCCTGATTTTTGTTTTGGTCAAACATTATTCTAAATGGAATAGCACTGGTCTGTCCATTTGCTGTACAGAGGTAACTTGTTGCCACTGGTTGCCATAGTGGACAGTGTTTGGTGGAGCTTCTCTATTAAAACAGGCTTGGAAGCAGAAGTTGCATCCACTTCTGAAATGGCTTGCCTCTGGAAACTCTATGGACATGGAAAATCAACAAAAGTTATACAAATGTTTAGGTCTTTTGCTCATAGGTTTGCTATGAGTTGTTTACAACTCGATGGCACTTAACAGCAACAACTAATATTGAAAGTTGTAGTCTTTGATCAAAAGATGAATGACATTGGGAAAGTTTGCTGTTAGAGACCACTCCAAAATACTGTAAAACAATGATATCAATTTACAGACCTAACCTGCACCTGATTTGAACCATGGTCTTTCAATCACCTGCTATGCATCTGAGAATGGCAGTAGAAATATCATGCCTTTTAGTTGAAGTGTTAAAGAAGAGTACTGAGTGTATCATGGACTTCCAAAAGAACAAACACACATGTCTTGGAAAAAGTGTAGCCAGAATGCTCCTTAAAAACAGACATCATGCTTGGAAAGGTGTAGGGTCAACATAAGAGAGGACTACCCTCAACGAGATGGATTGGCACAGATGGCTTCAGCAGTGGGATCAAGTATATCAGAAATTATATAGATGGCATAGGAAAGGACAGGGTTCAGATCTATTATTTATAATGTCACTAAGGTATACTCTACTCAACAGCACTTAACAACAGGAAGCAACTCCATGGGAGAAAGATGATAGTCCTCTTCCTATAAACCTTGAAAATCAATTGGAGAATTGTCACATGTAGGATCAACTTGACAGCCGTGGGTTTAGACTACAAAAGTCACTGATATGGAGTAATTTCTTACTCGTGGTGGTCCTCCATCACATTTCTGAAGTGTAGCTCTTAACAGTAGGAGACTGCCCATCTTTCTCCTGTAGATCCATCAGAAGATTAGAAAAATCATAAACCTTGTAGACTTTTGATTAGCAGTGCAATTTGTTAATCCTCACCAGAAGTCCCCACTTAATTTACAACAATCCTAAGAAATATGTGAGAAACCATACTTGAGAATAGATATTTGCTAAGAGTCATGATTTCATTTAAATTGTCTGCCTTCAGATCCCATACTCTTAACGATTTTGCTATAACATTCCTTAATGTAGACTGGTTTCCAGAGGTCTAATTTACCCTTAAATGTTGACCTCTGGAGAGATAGAATTGCTTTGCCCATCTGAGATGTTTGGTAGTGGTATTTCCTTTATCACCAACTGTTATTTTAAATCTCATGTTTAGAGAGATCCTAACTTGCAGTTCTTTGAGTGCTTTTCAGCCTCTAGTTTAGAACTCACCTCAACTCACCACATATTATACATTGTCCATTGTCCCTCTCTTTACTATTTTTGGATGGCTTTTCTCTCCAGAAAACTTGTGCTCATTCTTTAAGGATCAGGTCAAATGCTGTCTTCTTTTTATACATATTTTGGCTTTATAGCCTTCCAATATATTTCATTATTGTTTTATATTTTTAGTCTTATTTTTTTATAGCACTAATCAAAGTCCTTGGATGGCTCAATCATTTTAAGCTTCTCTAGTAACTTGAGCTTGTTTAGTAACCAGACTCTATGAAGAAGATTGTGGCATCAGGATTGGAGAGAGATTAATCAACAATATGTATTATGCAGATGACACAAATTTGCTTGCTGAAAATAAGGAAGATATGAAGCACTGGCTGCAGAAGATCAAGGACTACTGCCCTTGGTATGGGTTACATCTCAAAATCAAGAATACAAAGGTCTTCTTCATCAATGATGTGAAAAGTTTGATATTTAAAATGGCTTTCTTAACCACTGAATTTTATTATGCTATATATGGATGTGACCAGGGTGTGTTAGCTTTTTTTAAGGCGATTAGAGAGTCTCATCAATCCACAAGGAGATTGGCTACTTTCACCATTAAATTGGGCAGATCCAGCAGCAAAATGAGGACATTCCTTTCCCGAAAAGTACAAGCAAGAGAATACAGCTCGACCTTCAGGACACCAGACATACTAAGGAGGGGCTATAGGAGCAGCAGTGATAGGAACCAAAATAGAGAACTAGAGACCTGGCTTAAGACAAAAAGCTAGAGACCTGATATGAAATAGGACCTTAGAGCTGATTGGAACCACTGGAACCAGAGCTAAGAGCCTTTGCCAAAGTTTGTTGGACAAGTGGAGATAGGGGCTATAATTCTCAGGACTGAAAACTCTGTAACACTAGCCTAAAGCCATGAGGTTCAAGGTTGAGATGGCCATGAGCACACTTTGGAAGCTGTTCTGACTGTTTTCTGCTACTAACCTGAATTATAGTCTTTTGACTCGCCCAATATAGTTCTGTGTAGTCTGTGAGCCATCACATCAGGCTTTGGACCCAGTAAAGCAGTAAGACTGGTGTGGAGATGAGTAGAAAGAGGTGTCGGAGTGTGGGGAACATGTCTGATCTTATGATGATTGATTTTGTGGTGTTTCTGTTGATAGGGAAAATTCTCCTTGTGTATCAGAAATGGCCATCCTCATTTACTCTTGCTCTTTTTACATCATTGCAGGACCACCAGCCAATATTATGCCGGATGGAGAAAAGAATGAAGTTGTCAACGATTTCATCTTGCTTAGATAAAAAATTAACACCAGCAATCAGACTTGCATAGGGCTAGTCTGCTGTCAGGGACCTCTCCAAAATGCTGAAGAGGATTGATATCAGTATCTGGCACCTCTCGCCACTTCCAACATTGTTACTGCCCATGACTATACCAGACCAAACCCACAGCCATTAGGTTGATTCTAACTGATGATTCTGTAGGACAGAACAGAATTGTCCCACAGGGTTTTCAAGTTTATATACATTTTACTGAAGCAGATGGTTGCATCTTTCTTATGAGGAGTAGTGGATTGGTTCAAATTACCAACTTTCAGTTACCAGCAAAGTGCTTTAACTATTACATCTTCAAGATTCTTCCATTTTTTTTAAAGCCACAAACAAACATGTCAATCCAAAACAGCCAACTAACTGTAGTTGAGTTGCTTCCTACTCATAGCAGATCTCTATTTGGATTGCAAAGCTGAATACTTTAGCAAGAGAAGATTGCTATCTTTTTCCCTCAGAGCCAACTGCCAGAATTAGTTGGCCTTTTGGTTAGCAATGCAAAACTCTACAAACTACATCACTACAGCTGTACTTGACATAGTACTTACTAACTATAGTATATGGAGACTTAGTAGTGTAATAATTAAGTAGTTTGTTGTGAGTAAAAAAATGGAGAGTTCAAACACATCCAACAGTTGTACAAGAGAAATATCAGGTCACGTCCTTCCATAAAGATTACAGCCTAGAAAGTCCTATGGGACTGGTGTCATGGAGTTGTCATCAGTCAAATGAAACTTGGTAACTCAACAAAAACAACAACTCTACTCACTTTTACCCACTGATATCAAGACAGAACTGACCCATGGGGTTTTCAGAGACTGCAAATTGCATGGATGATGATTGCACATCTTTTTTTCACGGATTGCAAAACTTTTTTCTTGCCAGTGGGTCTACCATGAAACAAAATATTTATTTTAGAAACAGTGGCTCCACTCCAAGTAAGGCATCATATCCTAGGTTACCCCACTAGCCAGTAGAGGTTCTGTTCTTCACTGAATACCCGCTTCATCAGTCTTCAGCTGGACCATCAGAAAGTCTGTCCTAGACTGGATATCTTACCTCCAAACGTTTCAGTGACAAAGAGAGCAATAATCAGGTATTTTCTATTCCTCATTTTTTCTTTCCATTATATTTTATTTCTCTTCACTTTTGCTTTTTCCCCTCATCCCTTGTTTGTCTTTGCCCTCTTTTGCCATCTTTTCCTCATTTTTCTACTCCTTCCAGTTTGAGATTTTCTAGCATTTTTCAGTTCACTTTTATATTTTAAGACTTTTAATTGTTTCTGTTGTTCTCACTGTTATACATCTCTAGAGACAGCAAGAGGGCTCCAACACAAACATTCTACATCTTCACTCACCTGGCAATAATAAACATCTGCTTGTGCATCATCTTACTGATAATAAGCTGTATCATTACCAGCCCAGTGTGTCCTCAACTGTTTCACAAAAACAGTTGTATACACACCTTCACCCTCTATCACACTCATAGAAGACAAGAGAAAAGGGACTACAATTTCTCAAACTAGTGAACTATAATAGCAGTCTTGCTATATTGAACCCAATATGTTGTTGTTGTTATATGCCGCCGAGCCACTTGCAACTCATAGCGACCCTATGTACAATAGCTCTAAACCCTGCTCTATCCTGTGCCAATCTCACTATCTCTGACACACCCACCCTGATTACCCCAGTCACTGAATCAATCCACCTTATAGAGGATCTTCCCCTCCTGCAGTGTCCCTCCACCCTCCCAAGCATGACATCCTTCTCCAAGGACCAGTTCCTCCTTGCAACATGTCCAAAGTATGTGAGACGAAGCTTCAGAATCCTTGCCTCCAAGGAGCAGCCTGGTTTAACCCTCTCTACGATGAACCTATTTGTTTTCTTAGCATTCAATGGTACATTCAATTCAATACAGTACCACAGTTTAAAAGCATGAATTCTCCTTCTATCCTCCCTAGTCATTGTCCAACTCTCTAATGAATAGCAAGTTATTACAAAGACTGTGACCCAAATCAGGCACACCTTAGTCTCCAGAGTGACACCATTGCTCTTCAGTACCCTGGAGAGGTCCCTAGCAGCAGACTTTCCCATTTTAATTTGAAATAAGAAAAGTTAAAATAGCATCACAATGTCTCAGAGTAGATAATTGTATATCATATATATACACTCATGCATGCACACATACATACACATTCACATGCACACAACAGGAATAGATGGTACAAAGAAGTGACTGAAATATGTTTCCCTGACATAGCTGTCGAGTTGGAGCCAACTTATAGATAGCCCTTTATTGAGTTTCTCTGGTCATAAATTACACAGGAGGAAACTGCCAATCTTTCTCTTTGAAGCCACTGGAGGATTTAAGCTGCCAGAGAGATACTGCTTTTGTATTGACAGCAGAAAATCTGACAAAGAAACAAATTATATTGGAACTTCCTGGAAAGGAATTAAAAAGGTATATATTGAAGTCACTTCAATATATTGAGAAACAACAGGCAAAATAAAGGAAAAGAGGGAAAACTGTGAAAGAATAAAAAACAAAAAAAACCTCAAAAAGAACAAATAAATGGAAAATTAAGCAACAATTAAAAAACCAACAAATTGAAATCCAGAGGATTATGACCAATATTTCAGAAATAACACATGGGAAGTGTAAAAGAGCAGAAGTGCATTTATGGAACACAGACAGTGATGTTAAAGATAAATCTCTCAGTAGTTATCTGGTAGAGGATTAATCAGAAAATAATTGAAGAAAACAAAAAATCATGAGACATCATCAAAAGGAATAGTTTCCATATGACTGGAATTGCGAAGAAAGGAAAAGGAAAAAAAAAGAAAGGAAAAGAAGAGAAGAGAAGAGAAAAGGAAAGAAAGGGAGGAAAGGAGGGAGGGAGGGAGAAAATGTTTGAATGTTGAAAATTATTGAATGAGAGGGAAGATGAAAGAGCAGAGAAGGAAAGAGGAGATAATAACAAAATGAGAAGATAGATATACATTTACAAAGCTCAGTAAGCCCAATCCAGACAGATTTTGACAGAAAAATCACAAAGCTGTGTAATAATAAAACTTTCTGAAACCAAAGACAGAATACTGAAAGTACCTTGGGAAAAGTGGAAAGTTAACAAGACTGCAATCATAAGGCTAAATCCTGTTTCTCAGCAGAAACCATTCAAGATAGAAAACAATAGAGGACATGCATACAACACTGGAAAAAAAATGTTGCCAGGAAGAATTATACACTCAGGAAAATGGATCCTCATAAAAAAATAGTTAATTAGGATATTTTCAGAAAAAAAGAAAACAAGGGAATTTGTAAAAACCTGCCCAACCTTACAAGAAACACTAAATGGAGTTCTGTGGAAACAGAAAACCCAGACATTAAAATATACAAATACCCATCAACAAACGAATGGCTAGAGAAGCTGTGGTATATTCGCACAATGGAATACTATGCTGCATTAAAAAA
>NW_006399809.1:17403489-17406887 GCF_000299155.1 Elephantulus edwardii
TGTTTACTAGATGTTGAGATGTAACTAATTTTAATGACTGTAGTCTTTGATCTTCTAAAGTAAGTGCTTCAAGTCTTCCACATTTTCTGCAAGCAAGATTGTGTCATAAGCAAAACACAAGTTGTTAATGAGTCTTCCTCTAATCGTGATGCCACCTTTTTTTTAAGAAAAAAAATTAGTTCAGCTTCTTGAATGATGCGAACACATTGAATAGGTGTGGAGAAAGGATATAACACTAACACATCATTGTTGTTGTTTAAGCACTGCAAATTCATATGAAAGAAAGTCTTGGACACAAAATTTTCATCTTTTCTCCAAGTTCATAGATATTCTGGAGGCAAGCTTTTTTTTTTTTAAGTGGATGCCACTCCTCCTTCCAAGCAAGTTTTATTCGAGAGATCCACAAAAAAAGGGGGGGGGGAGGCCAAATCCTATCATCTCATATCATATTGTGAGCAAGAGCCACACAATAATCTCAACCCCAAACCAGAAAACACACCTCTGCAGAATCCAGCTATTTAGCTCATCTTCCCATCCTGGAAATAGCCCCAGACTGGCAGCCAAAACGCCTAGTTACAAAACTTCCATATAGAGAAAGAAATGACAGAGGGCTTTAAGATACAGTGAATTGTTTTAAATTTGGGAATAAAATAACAATTAACAGGAAAACATCAAAGAAAATTAATAAACCTTCTCATCAAAATGAAAATGAGAAAAAATCATAAAGGCTTATTAGGTGCTGGCAAGTCAACACAACCCAGGAGGAACATTGTACAACAAACAGATTAAAACCTTGACTGACCTAATACCTTCTTCAAATTGTCCCCTGTGTTTCAATCCATGGTGTAATCACTGTGCCAGTCCATCTTCTTACCTTTTGCTGACCCTTGATCTTTCCAAGAGTGATGCCTTTTTCCAAAGACTGACCTCTCCTTACAACATGCCCAAAGTAAATGAAATAAACTCTTACAATTTTTACCTCTAAAAAACATTCATTCTGACTACACTTTGTCTAAGACAGATTTGATTTCTCTTTTGACAACTCATGGTATTTTTACAACACCACAATTTGGAAGCAATATATACTTCTTTAGCCTTTCTTATTCATTTTCTGACTTTCACATGAATTTGAAGTAATTGAAAATGCCATGGCTTAGGCAAGGTAGACTTCAGTCTTTAAATGGGCATCTTTCTTTGCTCTTAAGAATTTTAAAACTTTTTAACAACAGATTTGCTCAATAGAAAATGTTTTTTGATTTATTGATAATCACTTTCACAGGTATTGATTGTGGAAGATTAGATCCTCTACAACTTCGATCTTTTCTCCATTTATCATAATATTGCTTATTGGCTATGTAGCGAGAATGTTTGTTCTTCATATTGATCTTCATATAGTCTTTTATCTTCTTCAGTAAGTGGTTCACATTCTTTTCACTTTGAGGAAGTAAAGTTGTGTCATTTGCATAATGCAGAATGTTGGTAAGTCTTCCAATTCTGATGTCACAGTCTTCTTCATATAGTATAGTTTCTTTGATTATTTCATTAACATACAAATTAATAGGAATGGTAAAATGATAAAACCCTGACAGATCTCCTTTTCTGATTTTAAACTATACAGTATCCTTGTGCTCTGTTTGAATGACTGATTCTTGGTCTATGTCCAGCTTCTGCATGAGTATCATTAAGTATTCTGGAATTTCCATTAGTATCCATGTTATCCATAATTTATTATGATCCACAAAGTCGTTATATATCGAATAAAACACAGTCAATATCTTTCTAGCACTCTATGCTTTCAGACAAATGTCTGACTTCAACAATTATTTTGCTCATTCCATGATCTCTTCTGAATCCAACTTCAAATTCTGGCCATTTCCTATCTATGTAGTGCTATATTAATTTTTAAATAATATTCTGCAAAATTTTACTTAGTGTCACATTAATGATATTGTTTGAGAATTTTGGGTTGTCTTGGATTACCTTTTTTTGTTTTTTTTTAAATGAATGGGCGCAAGTATGGATCTTTTCCAGCTGGTTAGTCAGGTCACTGTCTGCCAAATTTCCTGGCTTAGATAAGTGACTGCCATCAATTCCTGGCTACTTATTTTTTGCTAATACCTTAAGTACAGTTTAGACTTAATCCTTTAGTATTAATGGTCCCTGATCATATGTTACTTCCTGAAATGGTTCAGTGTTGACAAATTCTTTGAGTATTCTTGACTCTGTGATTCATTCCATCTTCTTTTGATTTTTTCCTACATCAGTCAAGATTTTGTCTGTAGAATCCTTTAGTACTGCAACTTGAGGTTTGAATTTGCCTTCAGTTCTTTCAGCTTGAGAAATGTAAAATATGTTCTTCCCTTTTTACTCTAGCTCCTTGCAGAATTCATTATCATACTTTGCTTTGTCTTCCCAAACTACCCTTTGAAACTTTCCATTCAACTCTCATCTCAACATTTCTTCTACTTATTTCGGTCTCTTTTTATACCAATGCAAGTTTCAGAGTTTCTTCTGATATCTATCTTATTTTTCTCTTTCTCTCTTGTCTTGGTGACAAACTGTTGCTTTCTTCATGGACGATTTCCTTAATATCATTCCACAACTTATCTGATCTTCAATGATCAGTATTCAAAGTGTTAAATCTATTCATAAGCTGCTTTTAAAATTCACGTAAGAGACAGTCAAGGTCATATTTTGGTTCTCATGGACTTATTTAAATGTTCTTCTGAGCTGAGCTGCATTGAGACTCACCTGAAAGGAAAAAGGTTAGTGGGGAAATCGGCTGAATTCTCTTGAGCCCACTAAAACCTGGAGGGTCTGAGGTGCGGCGTGGACAATAGGAACTGAATCATAACCTTAGTAGAAACTTTTAGTATTGCAACTGTGGGAACAAAGCCGCGCGGACTCGGCAAAAACCGGAAGCCACTAGATGAGTTTCTAAGAGACCCATTTGAAAGGAGAAAACTTAGTGGGGAAATTGGCTTATTTCGCTTAAGCTCCACTAAGACCCAGTGGGTCTGTTGCATGGCGTGGACAGTAGAAATTCGAATCAGAACCTCTGCTGAAGTGGACTCAGAACAAGCTAATAGCCTCAGTTGCCATCTGGACCACTTTTCGGTTGCACTGCAGATCGGCAAATGCCAGAATTTGCAAGCCGAGCTTCTGAGGGACCCATTTGAAAGGGTTAACCTTTGGGAGGAAAGTGGCTGAATTATCTAAAGCTCCACTAAGGCCCAGTGGGTTTGGTGCATGATGAGTTGTTGTTGTTGTTGTTGTTGTTGTTATGTGCCGTCAAGTCGCCTGCGACTCATAGCAACCCTATGTACAACAGCCCTAAACTCCGCTCTGTCCTGTGCCAATCGCACTGTCTCTGACACTCCCACCCCAATTATCCCAGT
>NW_006399809.1:17415817-17434120 GCF_000299155.1 Elephantulus edwardii
TGATTCAGTGACTGGGATAATTGGGATGGGAGTGTCAGAGACAGTGCGATTGGCACAGGACAGAGCGGAGTTTAGGGCTGTTATACATAGGGTCGCTATGAGTCACAAGCGACTCGACGGCACATAACAACAACAACAACAACATAATAACCATGATTATTTTCATAATCAGAAAATAATTTAAAATACTTTTTCTTATGTTCTATGGTATAAGATTTACCAAAAGTTATTTTTGTTTTCACAACATTTTTTTCTTTCATTCATCAGTCTGCCCAACATATCTTTACTGTTGTTGCTGTTGTTGTTGCTATGTACCATCAAGTCAGAACTGTATATAAGGAGGTGTCTGCGTGTAGATATAGAAGTATCATCAACTGATCTGTAGCTAACCTCCAATCAGGTTTTTGGAAGCAGTACATTACACAAGAGGAGATTGCTCCTTTTTATCCTGAGGAGCAGCTGGAGGATTCAAATCATGTACTTTTGTACGGGAGAGCACTTCCTTACCACTAAGCCACCGCCCTACCTTTACTGTGGGAGATACAATTCATCTGATTACTGTGCAAATTCTGCAGAATCCTAATATGCTTAAGCTATGGCTACATGTTTTCCAACATTTTGGTTACACAGGAAGTACACCTCTGGACTCAGCTACAATTGGTTTCCTTATAGAAACTTACTGTTTAGCCTGACCCACCCTGAAGTTGCTCAGCCTTGTCCTAAGTATTGGTCCAAGAAATGAGGAGATGAGGAACTCCCAGAACATGAAACACCCATATAGGCAAATTGGTACACAACTCTGAGCAAGGGTACTTAGGCAGCACTCCAGTGACCTAAGTATCAGATAGGCATACATTCTACATTTTCCAGATTGAATCTTAATGTAAAGAAAACAAAGATTCTTGACACTGGACTGATAGAAAGCAACATAATGGATAGAGAGGAAATTAAAACTGTCAACAGCTTCATCTTGCTTATATCCACAATTAACACCCTTGGCATCAGCTGTCAGGAAATCAGGAAAATCTGCAGTTAGAGTTCTCTCTAAATTATTGAGGAGTAATGATGTCAATTTGAGGACTAAGGTGCATCTGATTCAGGTCATGGTCTTTCTGATTACTTGCTATGCATCTGAGAGCTGGACAACAAATAAGGATGACAGAAAAAGAATTGATGCCTTTGAGCTATGGTGCTAGAGAAGAGCACTGAACATCCCATGGATGGCCAGGAGAACAAACAGATATGTCTTGGACAGGGTGCAGCTAGAGTGCCCTTTGGAGGCAAGAATGATGAGGTTTCCCCTCACATACTTTGGGCATGTTGCTAGAAGGGGCTATTCCTTGGAGAGGGACATGATGCTGGGAAGGGTGGAGGGTTTGTGAAGGAGAGGAAGACCCTCAGCCAGGTAGATTTATATGGTAACTTTTGCAATGGCTCATGTGTGTCAGGAAGTGTGTGGATGGCACAGGATAGAAGAGGGTTCAGATCTTCTGTTCATGGGTTTACTCTGAGTCGTGTTTGACTTGATGGCATCTAACAACAGCAACAATCATTTTCAAAATCTAGCTGAGATACTAGTAAAGACTAAACAAATTATATATTAACATTATGAGGACTGAACTCTAGGCTTATTATATTTTACTATTTGCTTTCTCCTTTTAAGAGTTTACCAATTAGCAAATAATTTCCTAATACAGAGTATTAAAACAGTGATAATTAGGTGATATTTCCCTGAAGAAAATCCTAAAAAGTAAAAAGTGAATTTTGGTTTCTCTTCTTACAACAATCTTTCATTTTCATCCCTAAATTTCTCTGACACAGCAAGTTAAAATTTAGAAGGCCAATTAGATTTGAATTTCAGATAAACACCAAATTATTTATAGAAGAGCTAGAGTTCATATAAAAGTTGGGACATATTTATAGAGTTTTTTTAATATTAAATTCAAATGTTTCATAAGGTCACTATGATTTGCAGGTGACTCAACAGCATATAACAATGATAACAAATATTCAAATGTAACTAAGTGCCTTGAATTTGATCTGATATGTCTGTCTCTGCATCAGTATTTTCTCCACCCTTAAGAAGAAAGATGCTCATGTCTAAAGCATGTTCTGCCTCTACCAAATCACCCCAATGTCCTCAGCACATCAAGTTCAGTCTTCAGATTCAGTGAATTCAGTGGCTTATGAGAGACTAGTTCAATTGTTTACCTTCATTTTAATGAATTAGAACTCAGGTGATAAGGAAAACGAGACTGTGAAAAATATATTGGAGTCCTAAGAATGTTGTTTTTCTGTACTATCAGATCAGAATGGACGCTCACAATCCAGCAGGGTTTCAAAGGCGGAAAGTCCTTGGGAGAAGACTGCCCATCTTGTTTCAAATCAGTAGTTCGTGGATTTGAAATGTGTACCTCTTGGTTGGCAACACAATTCCTTACCAATAAGCCCAATAAGAGTTCTCTATAGCTACAGAGAGAAAAAAAAAAGAGATTCCTGTCACTTTATAAGATTGCTTGAATTAATAGTCAGGTTATACACCAAAACAATGAAAGACAAAACAAATATGAGTTGATATAAACTTGATTTTGACTCGTAATCACCTCATGTTTTGTAGACTAGAACTGTATAGAGAAGTTTCAATGTCTCCCATCTCTATAAGAGTAGATCACCAGTGCCTTCTCCCTCGTTGCTGCTGGATAAGTTCAAATTTCCAAGCTGTCAGTTAACAGCTGAGCACAAGCTATGCCACCCAGGGATCATATTAGAAATTAAGAGACATAAACTTTGAGCCTAGAACATCTCAAACTGTGGTTTATTTGGGTTCTCCCCCCATGCCACTAGGAAAGAGGGATTTGGATAAAGAGGTGCATCTAGCCCAGAATTCTTCCTAGAAACGATTTAGTTATACATGTATAGTTAAAGTGACAAAACATGTCACATATGCCCTTTCATTTCAGTTGTGAGAAAATGAAAATAGCTAATTCTCCTGCACCCACAGACTAGAGGAAGAAAACAACAGGTGAAATTTACTGTACCAGAAGAAAACACTTTGGGGCTTGTGATAGATCTCAAAACATGTTTGTGGAAATATTAGGTGCTCTCTTGTTTCTCTGAGAGTGGCAGGTGTCAAGACTAAAAAGCACATGTGGCCACACAACTGTTTCTGTCTTCTGTTCTAGAAAGCCATGACAATTGTTATCCAAAAGCCCTTTTTAGTTTGAAGGTAAAGACCCAGAGTGATTCTCACCACCTTTTCCTATACATGGAACAAAGGAGTAGTTGAAAATCCAAAGGATGACTAGTGCCAATTTCTGGTCTCAGAGGAAATAGGTGTATTTTCTATGAAATATCTTCCTTTTCTTCTTCTTCTTCTTCTTCTTCTTCTTCTTCTTCTTCTTCTTCTTCTTCTTCTTCTTCTTCTTCTTCTTCTTCTTCTTCTTCTCTTTTGGCAATGGCATTAAATCTGAATGGAGGACAAGAATGTTCTGGCTGAGGAAGTAAAGCAAACAGGCCTCCATTTGGTCACCATGGTTATGGGACTTTGTGTTACTAACCCGATTATTTGCATTGCAAACCATCACTGGAAGTGAAGACAGTGGAACTGGATATTCAGGGTGGAGAGACTTAGCGAATGGAACATCAGTTGGAAAGTTCAGAGGGAACTACATGTACACAACCACCATCACCACCACTGCCATAAACAAAGGGCCAAGTGGGAATGACCAAATGTCAGGCACAATCTCCAGAAAATTGAAATAAATATGAGACGTAAGAATTAAAAGATGAGACTTAATTTTACATTCAAAACTTAAACTCAAATTTCATTGTCAAGGAGCTGGAATCTACTTATAGATGACCTTCCAGTGGACTTTCAGAGACTGTAAGTAACAAGAGAAGAGATTGCTTTCCATGTCAGAGCAATTGGTGGGTTTGAACTGTCTGACTGTGGGCTGGTTGTGCAACTCCTTACCCATTAGACCATCAGAGAAATAATCTCATTTTTGTTGATCTAATTTTTAAAACTGAATTTTAGTCATATTCAGGACATATCCTTCTAAAAAACATTCTACCTCAAATAATTCTATTCTTGAGTCACGCATTTCAATACTTCAAGACTCTTTATTTTGATAAACTGCAGGATCAGAGATTGAAATGATGGATATAAACCACAAGCATTTCAAATGATATCTACTAGGGAGCACTGGTGGCCTAGTGACAAGAAGCTGCACTGCAATCCTGAAGGTGCACAGTTTGAATCCACCAGGTGCTCCAATGGAGAAGGAGGGGCAGTCTCCCCCTGTGCCATTAAGATCCTATTTAACGGTACACAACAAGATGAAAAAAAAAAAGTCAGATGATATCTCCTTTCAAGCACAGAGGAACTATAAGGAGTTTACAAAGATAAAATTGAAGTGCTCTGGTTAAAGAGTAGAGAAACGAGGGTAAGGATCTCATCAACAATTCCTTTCGTTCTGTGACAATGAGGACCAATTATTGAACTTCCAGCATCATTGAAAAGGTTTGGAATACCTTCTTTTTAGCCCTATAACCTGGCTCTCAGACTGTGGTTCTTTCTTGTCTATTGACACTTCTTACAACTCTTGTCTAGCATGAGCTGAGACTCTTTGTCTCAAAGTGTCTTAAAGTCTGAAAAGTCACAACAGCCTTCCCCTCTCCACTCATTGCATCTCTTACCCACTTAACCCTAAGAAGTTCAGAGCTTTGTGCACAAGAACAAAGCAGTCTTTAAAAAGTTAATTGGCAAAACATAATTTAGTTTGAATATCTTGCCCAAATTGACAAAGTAAGTTTCTATGTTCTGTCTTAGAATATTTTAGTAAGATTGATTTTTAATGAGAATGGGAAACATATTGCACACACACACAAATTCCCGAGTAAACACATTTTAAGGAGCTCAAGTAGTAGATTAGGGCGTCTGGTGGCCGAGCGGGTGAGGAGAGCACTGCCAATTGAAAGACTGGCAATTCACATCTACCAGGTGCTCTTCTATAGATAGATGGACAGTCTCCTTCTGTGCAATTTACAGCCTCTGAAAACACACTGGAGGGTCAACAATGTGGCAGTGGTGAATCATAGCAATGGGAGAGAGAGAACAGTTTATTATATGTTGGATTGATAACTCAAAACTTGGTAGGTGGAATCCACTTGATAGAAAGATAGGACATCTCCTCTCATAAATATTTATAGCATTGATAGCCTGATTAAGGGTGGGGGTCACCATAGATTGGACATGGACTCAATTACCATTAGTTTGGGGGGGTTTTGGTTGAATTCATATCTTAAATATGTAGATGGGCTTTGGTGACGTAGTCCAGAGAGAGTTGAGTTGCTAATCTAAAACTGACACTTTTCTGATGATTTGAGTCCATTAGAAGTTCTCTAGAAGAAAGATGGGTAATCTCTCACCATGCAATGTACAGCCTTTGCAAACCTGCCAGAAGGTCAGCTGTAAGCTGGTTATGACTGGATGGCAATGAGTTTGGAGGGGTTTTGTTTGCTTTTAATTAGACATAGATGTCTGCATGCTGTAGTACACGAAGCATTGAAGTCTGAATTACCTTTAGGAGAATAAGATCCTGTCTAGGCACTGTTTCTAATAACATTGTCTTGGGAAAGTCAATTTCCTCTTCCAAAGTACAATTGACTTACACAAATGATTATTTGTCTCCAGAATGGATACCAGTAGATGATCCTAGACAGAGTGGAAAGAAAATGTGGACTAAAACGGAAAATCATAAAAAACTAATCTGTTTTCTGATATAATAGAGAATGGTGGAATCCTGAGATAATGGTCCTTAGTAATCTTTTGAACCTGGAACCAAACACACATCCCTGTGGCCCAGCTTACATTCAAACACCAGGCAGACTTATGAGGTGAACGACACTACCAGGCAGGTACTCCTTCCTTGTAAGAATCATAATAAGGTATAAAAAAGGTGAGGTTTGCTCAGGGAGCAATCTCAGAGCATGAGAAGGCAAGGGGTAGGATAGAAGGATGAATGAAATTAAGAGTCATGCAAAGAAAGTATAAAGAGGACTATTACCAGGTGGCAATTTAACCAATGACGTACAGAAAATAAAATCTGTATAAATGATTGAATAGAAAACCAACTTTCTCTATAGACTTTCAAAACACAATAATGTTCCCCATCCTGAAAATGCCCTGAATCATGGGACATAGCAGTGGGAGCAGGGGGGCCTCTGGTGGCACATACAGCTGCTACTCCTGCTGGTCACTTGAAGGTGCTTCTGGGGTTTGGATCCCTGGTCCATTAAATAGGTTTCTAATGGGAAAATACACAATAAAAAGTTTTAAAAAGAACATCATTGAGTCAAAACAAATATTTCTTCATGAGAGCTTCATGGTATTATATATAAGGACATCTGTGAAACAAAGGGCAATTCATTGTCAAAATATTATTGTTTTAGGAAGACCATGATAGAGCAATTTCCTTTTTTTAAGTAATAATTTTTTAAGTCTATCTTCCAGTATGATGAATAATATCAGGTATAGTGCTGAAAGATATTTAGAAAAATTGGAGTGGTGGTGCACTGTCTGATGGAAGAGACAAAGAAGGAAATACCAAAAGGCCACAGAGTTGCTTAAAGCTTTTTGGGAAAAGGAGAGGCTTCTACAGAAGCCCACTAAGTAGGGTGTCAAGCCAGCTTTGACAGGTTGGCAAAGTGCCCTGAAATATAAGGAATCAAATCTTGATCCAAAAGAAGAATTACAATTCACCAAGGAACTATGAAAGTAGGAAGATCAACTCAAAAGGAGAGATATTTCAGTTAGTATGAAGTGAGCTTAGAAGAGTTATGCTTTTCCTTTTCCATATTTTAAAAAGCAAATCATTCCCTAACTTGGTATCTTTGGATCTACAGGATCATTCTGTAGTAGGAAAATACCAGGAGTAAGGGAATTGATGCTCAGGAAAGCTACGTGATTTAATGTTGTTATAAAAAAAAAAAATAAATTGGCATTATACAGACTAGAATTTAGATCTCTAGAATTCCTTGTCATGCCCTTGCCAACAATGAGTTGCTTTGGAAAAGCAAGGGTAACCAAGAAGACAGTGTGGTATCTTCTCAATTAACTGAGCCCATTTCTAACTACCTCTGGCAGTGATAACCTTCATAAGGGGGAACAGACATATACAAGCTGTTCTTCTCTGCGTGGGTATCACTAAGTGGCATAAATAGTTAAGCATTGTGCTGCTAACTAAAAGTTTTCAAGTTTAAATCCACTGAACCTGGTGAGATACTTCCAAAAAAAGTAGTCATTGAGCCCCTATGGCATATAGCTGTCTCTGGCACACATGGAGTCATTATGAATTACCATATACTGAATAGCAACTGATTTTATCCTCTGTATTAATTGACAAAAAAAGGAAGATCTTGAAAACAGCCCACCTGTGGAATTACAAGAATTCCAGCATGGCTACTGCCTCTGAAAGTTTTAGGACCATGAATAAAGATTACAGAGTAAGATTCGACGTCTTTGAATTTTGGTTATGGTGAAGAGTACTGAACAGTTCACAGATGATCTAAAGAACAAACAATTCTGTCTTGGAGAAAGTACAATCGCAGTATTTCCTAAAGGTAAGGACGGTGAAACTCCATGTTACAAACTTTAGGCTTGTTGTCAAGAGGGGACAGTCCTTGAAAAAAACACACCATACTGGGAAAGGTGGTGAGTTAGACAAAGAAAAATAGCAACAAGAAGAGGTGGAACACGTGGGAGATTGTGAAGATGGCGCTGGCTAGGAAAATGTTTAAGCTTGGTGTTTATAGGGTTATTATGTGTAGTAGTGGAATAGAGGTTACATAACTCCATCAACAACAATTGAACATAGAAGATCAAATGACCAATGTGAAGAGATGTAGCTCAAGAAGGAATAAGTATACTGGTCACAAAGGATTTCCAAAAAAAAAGGTATTTCCGACAACATATTTAAAGTTTTGAACTTAATCCTGAGGGCAATGGGGCCTGACATGACCCAGTTTTTACATTAACAAGGCCTCACTATGGAAAATGGAATGCATGAGAGAAAAAAAAGACAGGAATCTGGGGAACAGATAAGAGATAGTTGTGACTGCAACAATGACCCCAAACCTAGAAGCAAAGAGAAATGGGTTGTTTTAGTATTAAATAAAAGAACTACATCAGTAGAACTGGTTGACTGATCAAGGATTGTGAGAGGAATCAGTGTTCAAAGTGGGATTTCTCCTTGTATTAAAGTGATTTTTTTTTCTAGAATGTAGATACAGTCTTCAACTTGGGTATTGGTTTATGGAGGGATATGATTACTTTGTTGTTATGTGCTGTCAAGTTGCCTGCGACTCATAGCAACACTATGTACAACAGCCCTAAACCCTGCTCTATCCAATCTCACTGTCTCAGACACACCCACCCCCACTACTCCACTCACTGAATGAATCCTCCTCATAGAAGGTCTTCCTCTCCTGCGCTGTCCCTCCAAACTCCCAGGAATGAAGTCCCTCTCCAAGGACTGGTCCCTCCTTGCAACATGTCCAAAGTATGTGAGACGAAGCTTCAGAATCCTTGCTGCCAAGGGGAGTAGCCTGGTTTAACCCTCTTTAGGACAAACCTGTTTGTTTTCTTAGCAGTCCATGGTATATTCAATAATCGTCTCCAACACCATAACTCAAAGGTATCAATTCTCCTTCTATTATCCCTAGTCATTGTCCAGCTCTCTGATGCATAGCAAGTGATTGCAAACACCATGGCCTGTATAAGACGCACTTTAGTCTCCAGAGTAACACCATTGCTCTTCAGTACTTTGGATAGATCCCTAACAGCAGACTTTCCCATTGTAATGTGTCTTTTAATTTCCTGGTTGCTGTTGCCCAGAGTGTTGACTATGGAGCCAAGCAAACTAAAGCTGTGAAAAATCTCTATCTCTTCACCAACCATCCTCCCAATTGACCCAGTGGTGAGAATTTTTGTTTTCTTATATTGCTCCTCAATCTATATTGAAGGCTGTAGTCCTTGACTTTCTGCAGCAAGCGCTTAAGGTCCTCCTCAGTTTCAGCAAGCAAGGTTGTGTCATCTGCATAACGCAGATTGTTGATAGATCTTCCACCAATCCTGAAGCCACACTTCTCCTCATATAGCCCAGCCTCCTGGATAATCTGTTCTGCATACAGGTTGAAAAGGTATGCAGATAGGATGCATCCCTGGCGTACAACCGTCCCAATTTAGAACCATGCAGTGTTTTCTTTCTCTGTTCTTACAACTGCCTCCTGGTCCAAGGATAGGTTTCACATTAGCACGATCATTACTTTAGGTTTGAAAATATAGTTTGAGGTTCCTATAGCACCAAGAAGAAGTTCAGGAGACAATTTGGAGATAGGAATTTAGAGTTCAGTGATGAAATCTGGACTGACCTGTGTGGTTGACTGCTGTTGTTAGTTCAAGCAAAGATAGCAAATGAATTCACTGCAGAAGGTAGTCTTCAGTGAAAAGATAGTCTAGGGCAAGAAGAAAAGTAAGGTGCGGGCAAAACAATTAAGGCTGGCCAATTCTAAAGTTGATTATTATCACTAAAGAATTGAAAACTCTGACCCATAAGCTGTTGTTGTTGTTGTTGTTGTTGTTGTTAAGTGCTTTCGAGTCATAGACTACTCATAGTGACCCTATGAATGAGAGACCTGAACACTTGTATAACTTTCACAGCTTCAGAGTTTCCAGAGGCAAGCTATTTTGGAGGCAAGCTATTTTGGAAGTGAATGTCAGTCCTGCCTCCAAGTTTATCAGTGAGCTCCACCAAACACTGTCCACCATGGGCAACCGCTATCATATTTGACACATCAGTGTCACAGTATTTAGCATCACACAACCATGAATTACCTCTGCACAGCAAATGGACAGACCAGTGCTATATCACTGAGAAGAATGTTTGACCAAACACAATTAAAATCTGGCCTACAGGCCCCAGGGCCCAAATACCTTTTTAAATAGGAAGCCGAATACAATCGATCCACTCCCAATGGCTAATAAACATTGCCCATATGTCTCCCTGAAAACAAACCTCTGTTGAACCAGGCTGCTCCAGACCCCTGCTCCACCAGGAAGCCAGCCCATCCTGCTGACTCCATACCTTTTTAAATAGGAGGCAGGATACAATCAATTCCCTCTCAATGAGTAATAAACATTGTCCATTGTGTTGCATGATAAACTTGGAATAGAGTTAGTTGTATTTTTGAAATGTCTAATCTCTTCAAAATACCTTTGGAAGAAAGGTAATCTCCATAATAGAAGTATAACTACTTGGAAAACAGACAGTACGGGTGTTATGTTAAAAATTCTTCATATCTAGGCAAGCTCTGGTGGCCTAGCGGCAAGAAGCTGCACTGCAATCCCAGAGGTGCGCAGTTCAAATCCACCAGATGCTCTGCTGGAAAAGGAGGAACGATCTCCTCCTGTACCAGTCAGATCCGATTTGACAGTACACACACACAAATAATAAAAACTAAAATAAAATAAAAAAAAAATTCTTCATATCTAACTTTGTATGCATATCCTATTTCTAGAGTTATTTTAGTTAGTAGGTCTGCAGTGAGATGAGAAAAATCTGCATTCTTATCATATTCTACAAACTACTCCCAAGAACAATGTATTAGATTTACTGTTTCAAATTGGTACATTCTTCCAGTTGAACTCTGACTACCTTCGTGTTTTATTTTTTGACATTTCATGTTTATTTACATACAATGTGCTCTATCTATTATTGTACATTTAAAGATACGTTGGTTTGGAATGAAGAGTTGTGCTACTGTAAGAAGGTTTGCACTAAGGGAGCATTTCTTACAGAGATGAGAGAATGTCGATAGTGGGGATGATATTAACAGACCAGAGGCAGAATTCAGCACCAAAGAAGAGGCTTCAGGCTCTTTGAAGTCCCTTCACCACTCTTTATTATGACCAATTGAAAGCATTATTGCTATATTCTAAACAGCATTGTGGAAACACAACTGCAAAAGTATTCACCCTTACTTCAACCAAATTCTTCTTTTTTAGGAATTCTGGACTTAACACTGCGTGACAAAAATTAAAAAGATGGGGTGATGATAGTGGTAGCCACCATTTATCATTAACTTGTGCCAAGACCCATGTTACAAGTTTTTTGCAACACTTTCTTATGTTGATTTTAGCTGAGGAGACTGAGATTCACAAATCCTCAGCAATCTGTCTCTAATCACACAACTAGGATGGCTGAGCTGGGATTGAGGTAGAGCTATGCATGTGTCCTTAATCCACAGCATTTACAACTATTTATATATTATATATACTGCTTAGGGCTGAAATAGGATTATGTTGACAACGTCTATGTATTTTCCAATGGTTACTTCAGAGAAGAGAACATATTATTTCAAAGATATCAGAATCTCTTTCAGCTTTGTGATGTTTCTAAATAGGAGGATGGGGGAGAGTGGAGAATATTGAATTTAGTTGTTCTGTGTTCACTAAGCTAACCCAGGGAATAGGCTGTTAACTTTATTTAGAAAGCTGCCAGGCAAGTTTGAGAACTCTGGATAACAGAGAATGCTAAAGATAAGATTTTGTTCCTTCCACACTCACATAAGGGGACTAGAGCTCAATATTTTTAACATTCTCAGTAAGCCAGAAACTTATGAGAAAGCACAATCTCTATGTACAGTACAATTAAATGATGATTGGGGCTGATTTATAGGCCAGTAATCTACACAAATAAATGGGAAGCAATTCTTTCCCAAGCAATCTTTAGTAGATAATATGATAAATCTAGTTACTAAATGCCTATCATGAGATTAAATGTCCCCAAATAGCTCTATGTTCCACTAGATGGACTTTAAGATGGGGTTTCATTTTAGGAAGACATTTAACAATGCTTATTATATTTTCCCCTTAGAGTTAAATTTAACACATCACGTATTCTCAACAAATATTTGTTATTCATTCTTATCCCAGCAAATCTTGCTAGGCCAATTAAATTATCCTACAGTAAAGATGTTCATAGAGTCTCTATGAGTCATAGCTGAATTGACAGCACCCAATGACAACAACAGCAACAACAATAAAGATATAAACAAAATCCCATTTCAGCTGTGAAGGGGATCCCCATTTTTCTTGTCTCATTTTCCTTGTGCCTATTCCAGAGAACTGTCACACTCTAATGTCTGTCAATGCATAGACTCTCAATGGGAGTGATTTTAACCATAGGAGACATTTGTCAATGTCTAGATACTTGTTGTCATATTAGAGTGGAAATGCTACTAGTAACCTGAGGGTTCAGGCCAACCATGCTTTAAACATCCCACAATGAATGAAATAATCAAGGATGAAAAAGTTAAGGGTCATGCAACCCAAAATACCAATAGTGCTGAGGGAGAGACACTGTGCTTTAGGCCAAGAATAAACTTCAGGAGAGTAAGAATTGGAGTCACATATTCTTGGTCCCAGTTCTAACTCTAACACTATCTATGATACATTTGGAAATCTCAGTTTGTAAATCTCAGTATACTCATCAGTAATATGTAGATACTGACTTAACTGATGGCTGAATGCAATTATTGTGAAGATCTCCACAATAAAACATAAAAAAAAAATTGTAAGCTCAATGCAGTCAAAATCACAATGGGGATTTTTGTGTGGGACTGATTTATGACTTCTGTTAGACTGCAAGTTTCTTGGGAAGTAGGTCCAAATTGTAATAATATTTGTTTCATCTCTCAAGTATTTATTGAGAATCACCTCTAACTAAGCACTTTTATAGGTACTGTGGGTATAAAAAGAAGGTCTTCTCCCAGCATTAGAAACTCCTTGTCTAGGAAGGTGACAGAGTCATAAGCAAATAGTCATACTATATAAAATGTAAAATAAATGAAGATAACAAAGAATAGGTGAATGAAGCATTTTTTTAAAAGGCTGGCCATTTAAAAAAAATATATAAAGAGCTTATGGGCTGCATTTTAACTGAAAACAAAATCTTTCTTTACTCTCTCACTTCACTGTTCCCCAAGGGGGGAAATGTATGTTCTTATGGCTTAGACTACCCACACTACAGATTAAATGAAAGTCATTAGAAAACCGAAAATGACTTTTTAACAACTCTTACAGTAAAATGTGGCCATATTGAAGAGTAACAAAATGGAGGCAGCTCTCTAATCATTAATCTTAAAATGAGCTCACTAGCCAAGACTCAAAACAGCTGTGTGTGCTGTGATAGCTCATTGCTGTAACTGAAGTATATGGAGTTCTTGGAATACAAATAAGTAGATTTTTGGAGGGATATTTTAGGATACTCCAGGCAGGAAGAAAGTTATTCTCATAAAGTTGATTGCTTCTACTCATAGTCACCAAGTCAACTCTGACTTCATAACGATCATTTAGGATCATGGTGTTTCGAGGGATATAAATCTTTATGGAGACAGACCTCTATGTCTTTATCCAGTAGAGTACCTGGTGGGTTTGAGCCTCTGATCTTTCTGTTACTAGTCCTTGCTTAAAAAACTGCACCACCTCTTAATAAGAGGTACATTGCAAATAGGATTGGGCATGGGTTGGGGGAGGGATGTAGTGTGCAACAATGAGTGAATATTTTTAAATATGAACTGAGGAAACGGGAAAGGAGGGAGAGGGGTAAATTGTGTAACAATAAATGAATGAAATCTAACTTTTCTGTAAACTTTCATTGAAATCACAATTAAAGTAAGAAGATTTATAAAGATAAATAAATAAACAAAAAAAGAGAGAAAAGGAATCACCAGAGTAATCACAGGATATACATGATTGCAAAACAAATACCTGAGAAACTGAGCTGAACTGACTGGACAGAGTAATTATAGACGTGGACACTGATTTTGCTCCTTTTCTTACAAAGTCTATGCAAGTTTGTTTGGAAAGGAAATCAATAAATATCAAAGGACAATCCACAGCAAACAATGACTAGACTTACATTACCTTAACATAGTCTTGAGTAATAAACGGTAGGATCATAGAATAGCAGACATATTACCAATAAACACACCTTATATTGTCTCTTGTCACATCTTTTCATGATTTCCTTATCTGGATGTATTTAATCTCACCTAAGTTATTGACTTGAAACCATTTTTGGCCAGGACTAGGGTGAAAGTTCTTCAATAGTTCAAGAATGATGAATATCTTTACAACTAATATTTATGTAACTTAATCCCATATGCCTGGAAGCAGGAGTGGCATCCACTTCCAAAATGGATTGCCTCTAGAAACTCTGTGTACGAACAGTGCTCAGGCTGTTCATTCATAGGGTCGCTATGAGTCGTCTACGACTCGACGGCATTAAACAACAACAACAACAACAACAATCCCATATAATTAGTAAGAAGGAAGCCCAGTATGTTGATAAAATCTTAATGAGGAGTAGTGTACATGTGTTGGTAGTCTAAACTGGGAAGACAGTGAGCAGCAAAGTGTCTGAGAGTATCTGAGGTCCCTCACAGATCATTATTGAGCCTCTTAGACTCTATTCATCCCTCCATTGTTGTTGTGTACTGTAGAGTCAGAATCCATAGCTGACCCTCTGGTGGGTTTTTAGGGGCAATTAAAGGCATGGGAAGAGACTGCCCATCCTTCTCCCTTGGAGCAGCTGGTGGCCTCGAACCACGATGTGCCTTTGGGATTGCAGCACAGTTTCTTGCCACTAGGCCACCACACCTCCCTACTCTTCCATTAGGAGGAATTTATTTTAGACCTCTTATCAGGGTAGACTCCGCATGACATCTTTCTCTTTCTGTCAGCCATTCAAAGAGTAAAATATCATTGTCAAAGAAGCCTTTACTGATGTCAGATGGATCTTGCATGAAAACAGAGAATACCAGAATGATAATTATGTGTCTTTTATTAGTTATGAAAAGGTATCTGACTATGTGGATTGTAATAAATGGTGGATAGCATTGATAAGAAAGGGATTCCAAGAACACTCAGTTGGTTCATATGAAACCTATACATAGACCAAGTAGCTGTTGTTCAAACAGAATGAAAGAACATGGCGTGGTTTAAAGTCAAGAAAGTGCTTGTCAAGCTTGTATCTTTTCTCCATAATCTATTCAATCTGTATGTCAAGGAAATCATTCCTGAAGTTGGACTAGGCGAAAAAGAATATGGCATCAAGATTGGAAGAAGAGTCATCAACAACCTAAGTTATATTAATGATTCAAGCTTGCTTGAGAAAATGAAGAAGATGTGAAATGCTTGCTGCAGAAGATTAAAAACTACAGCCTTCAATATGGATTACATCTCAATATCAAGAAAATAAAAATTCTCAATACTGAACCAACAGACAATATTTTGATAGGTGGAGAAAATATTGAAATTGTTAAATATTCCTTTTCACTTGGATCCACAATCAATGGCCATGGGAATAGCAGTGAAGAAATCAAAAGGCATATTGCATTGGGAAAAGTTCCTATCAGGAATATTCCCAAATTTCTAAAGAACAAGGATGTCAATTTAAAAGACAAAGGTGTAACTGATTAAAGTCATGATTTTTCAGTTGCTTCCTATAAATATGAAAGTAGGATGTTAAATAAGGATGGCAGAAGACTCAATGCCTTTGAATCATGGTGTTGGAGTTGGAGTTGTTAAGTGCTGTAGAGTCCAGAGTCATAGACAACCCACAGCAACCCTATGATCAAAATTCTGGTATGCAAAACTTTCATCTTTTCACCAAATTAATAGAGTTTCTGGAGACAAGCTTTTTTTTCTTTTTTCCTTTTTTAAGTGGCTGCTACTCCTGCTTCCAAGCCTGTTTTATTCAGGAGATCCACAAAAAGCAGGCCCAAAGGCTCAAAAGTCTTTTAAAATATGAGGCCAAATCCAATCAGCTCACTGGTAACCCTATTGTGGCCAACAGCCACACCATAGTCTCAAGCCCAAACCAGAAAACACACCTTAGAAGAATCCAGCTGTTCTGCTCATCTTCCCAGCCTGAAAATAGCCCCAGAATGGTGACCAAAATCCTTTTCAAATTTGAGGCCAAATCCAATCAGCTCATGGGTAACCCTATTGTCAACAACAGCCACTCCCTAGTCTCAATCCCAGAAAACACCTTAGCAGAATCCAACCATTCCACTCATTTTTCTAGCCTGGAAATAGTCCAGGTGTTGGAGCAGAGTACTGAATATCCCAGGGTCTGCCAAAACAACAGACAAGTCTGTCTTGGAGGAAGTGTAATCAGGAAACTCCTTAGAGGCAAAGCTTCATCTTACATATTTGGGAATGTTGTCAGGAAGGGTTAGTCCTTGGGGAAAAAAGGCAGCCTACTGGAACAGATGGAGGATGAGAAAAAGAGAGGAAGACCTTCAAAAAGAATAATCGATACAGTGACTAACAATGGACTGGAGCCTATCAGAGACAGTGAGGAAGTCATAGGATAAGGTGAGGCTCTAATTTGTTTTGTTCAAAGGATTGCTATGAGTAGCAGTCTATTAGGTGGAAACTGACAACAACAACAACAAACAAACAAATAAATAAATAAATAAATACAGGAACTACAAAAATTAGCAACTTCTGGTAAAGATTCAGAGAAAAAGGAACTTCTTTTTCTTCTTTTTATAAATTTTTAAATTTTTTTAAAATTTTTATTCTTTTTTAATTATATTGGTTTACTTACAAAATTCAAATATATTGATTTCCAGAACAGATTCTTTCAATTTGCCTCACCCTCCCACCCATCAAAAATGAACTTTTACTCATTTATAGTGTAATAAAAATGAGTACAGTCATTTTGGAAGCTAGTTTGCTGTTTGGTTGCAAAGGTAAATGTGATCTCAACACATGACCTAGCAACTCTATTTCTGTGCATTTGCTTATCTGATTTTAAAAGTATGTCAACACTAAACTTGCATGTGACTGGTTTTGATAGCTTTATTAACAATATTCCCAAACTGGAAGCAATCAAGATTTCTTCCAAAACGTGAATGGATAAATTAACTGGTATATCATGCAATGAAATATTATTCCATAATAAAATGGATGATAAGAACTTAGGATACAGAAAGGCTTGTTTGAATCTTAATTTCACAGTGCTAAGTGACAAAAAAAGTCTAGTTATGAAGGCTGTATACTTTTTTTACTCCATTTTTCTGACATTCTGGAAAAGCTATGAAGATGGATGTATCAGCAGTTTGCTAGGGGTTTTAGATGAGATTAGGGCTTTTGATGTCAGGGGAAATGCATTAAGTCATAAAATAATGTAAATAGTTTGAATAGGTGATATGCAGTGGATATTTTGGCAGTAAAATTGTTTCATATGATACTGTAATGGTGGCTACATGACAGTATGAATTTTTCAAACTCATAGAAATTTACAGTACAAAGAGGTAGTCATTATACATGCAAATTTTTATAAAATGATTGAGTAGCTCAGTGTGGTCTAGGATGGAATTCAGAAGGCAGAAACACAGTCTAAATGTATTACAAAAGTACAAGAAAACTTTGCTGTAAAGAGGTTTAGAGATAAGATATTGCTCAAAGTAACTTAGTAGAATCAGTAAGACAAAAAGAACTGTATAGAAATACTGCAGTGGAATTGATAATGTTGTTTCCTATAAGAGTGGTAGAAGATGCATCTTTTACTAGTGAAGTATATGGTTATATATAAGCAAGAAAATATGCTGGAAGGACTCATGTGATAATGTAGTAGCAGTGTACATTTAACTTAGTACATATACAGATAGTTGCATATATAAATATAGATATGTACACTGACTTATATACACATGTTGTTGTGTATCATCAAGTTAGAGCAGATCCATAGCTGAATCTCTAGTGGGTTTTGAGAGAGAGTAAATTACTCAGAAGGAGATTGCCCACCTTTCTCCCACAGAGATCCTGGTGGACTCGAACCATGAACCTTAGGTTGGCAGTGAAATTCTTTACCACTAAGTCATGAGAGCTCTCTTGTATATACATATATATCCCCTTATTGTGTCAAGTGAGACTATCTAGAAAGAACAAAACCCCAGAAGAAATTCAGTCATCCACATATGGCTGCCAAATTGAAACCAACTCATAGCTAACCCTCCAGGATGTTTCCAGAGGCTGTAAATTGCATGTTTTACAGAGGAAAATACTCATCTTTCTCTTGTGGAGCAGCTGGTGCATTCAAACCAGTTATTTTTGAGGGGACAGCACAACTTCCTGCCTACTAGGCCCATAGAGTTCTCTAGAAATTGTTATTGTGATTTATCATTGAGTCAGAATCACTTCATAGCTGGATCTTCAGCAGGTTTTCA
>NW_006399809.1:17435704-17436691 GCF_000299155.1 Elephantulus edwardii
TATTTATATTTCCATGTATGAAATAAAGAGGAAGGAAGAGAAACAAAGATGCACAGAAATGATTAGATCAAAGGACTAATGGACCTACCATACAAACATCAACTTCATGACTAAGAGGACAAAAGAATATGACTCAAATACCAAAAAATGGCTCCTGACTACCACCACTGACCGCTTTAAAAGAATAACAATAGAATTTGCTCGACAGACTGACAATGTCATCCCTCCAAAACATTTTTCCTCGATCATTATCTCTCATTAGCACAGACCATGGTGGACCTAAAAGAGCCCATTACAGCTTACATTAGTTTCCTATGATTCTTGTAACAGATTACAACAAATTTAGCAACTGAAACCAACCCAAATTTGTTATTTTGCAATTCTGGATATCAGATGCCTAAAATAACCTCACTGAATTAACAGCAGTCTGTTTGCAGAGCAGCATTCCTTTCTGAATGTTCTAGGCTAGAATCCACATGTTTTGGTCATTTTTTTGTTTTGTAGGCTTCCCTTCTTCTTTAACTTAAGGTCCCCTCTGTCTGCAAACAATTAATAATAGCTCCTCAAGCCTTTCTCATGCCACATCATTTGATACTGACTCTGCCTCCCACTTCCAAATGTAAGGACCCCTGTGATTACATGGAACCCCCTAAGAAAATTAATGATAATTTCACCATGTGAAGGTAACCTAATTTTTGTTATTGTGTGCTAGTGAGTGAATTCCTACTGACACTATACAGGGCCTGCCAAAACTATACCAGAGATTTTTCCAAGGTCATGATGTTCATGGAAGCCAACTGCCACATCTTCAAGTGTTTGATGGAATTGAACTAGGGACGTTTTTTGTTTTGTTTTGTTTTTCCATTTAAAAAAATCATACTCGTTTATATATAAAGTTTGTATACACTGTTTTTCACACTGAGTCTATTTTCCTTTACCCACCTCTCCATTCATGCATCAAATTATTTGACCCTATGATTAAGCACC
>NW_006399809.1:17437201-17449454 GCF_000299155.1 Elephantulus edwardii
GAGATAATGAGAACTGAGGCACAAAGACTTGTACACAAATGTTCATAGCAGTGTTATTCCCCTTAACAAGAACATGGAAACAGCTCAAAATACAGTAACTGGTGACTTTTTTATTAGCAAGTATGCACTGAATAGTGCAAGAATAGTCGTTAATCTGGTTAGCACCTTCAATTCTATTTTCTACTTTATCATATTACCAGTTCTGAACATTAGGACACCAATACATCTGGGAAGTCATTGTCTGTCATGCAGCTTTAACTAAGGTATAGTTAAATTAGAAACTTGAATTTTAGAATGAGTAGCATTCTACTTTCTTTTCCATGATTTGCTTAGGATTCTGTCTCTACTATCTCAGATAAATCCAGTGGGACCGTTTCTCTTTTTTGGCAAATTATTTTAAATAAAATCCAATTCCTTTCTCATTCAGAGTTGGAAAATTCTTTCTCAAATATAGTGATAGTAGCCTAGGTTTGCCAAAACAATGACAGTTTGTAATATTTTGTTCCATTGTAAAACTACACATCAGAATATGTTCTAATTGTGGAAAGAAAATCGGAGCTTGTTACCAGAAGAGTGGGAATCCTTAAATACTTAATTGTGCTCATGGGAAATCTATAAATAGACCAAGAAGCAGTTGTCCCAAAAAAAAAGCAAGAGAATAATGCATGGCTTAAAATCAGGCAAGATGTGCATGGAGGTTGTATCTTTTCTCCATAGTTATTCAATCTTTATACTGAAGAAGATCAATGTGGCACCAGTATTGGAGGAAATCTCATCAACAACCCGCACTTGCATAAAGTGAATATGATTTGGAACACATACTGAAGAAGATCAGAGTCTAAAGCCTTCATTATAGATTATGTCTCAGCATTAAGAAAACTAATACCCTCACCACTGTACCAAGAGGCAATATCATAACAAAAGGGGAAAAGATTAAAATTGTAAACAACTTCATTTTCTTGGATCCACAATCAACATCCATGGTAGCAACAGTCAAGACATCAAGAGCCATGTTTTTGGAAAAATATGCTCTTAGGGACCTCTTTGAAGTGCTAAAGAGCATGGATAACAATTTAAAGTACACCCCTAGTCCAAGCCATGGCATTTTCAATTGTGTCCTATGCATTAGAAATTTGGACAATGAGTGAGGAAGACCTCAGAGACATTGATGTCTTTGTATTGCGGTGTTGGTGAAGAGTCTATCTCATAGACTGACTAGCTAACAAGTCTTGGAGTAAGTGCAATCAATGTGCTCCTTAAAATCAAGGATGGTGAAACTTCATTTTAAGTACTTTGAGGATATCATCAGAGGCAGCAAAAGAGAGGAATATTCTCAACAAGAATTGACACAACAGCTGTAACAATGGGGTTGAGCATGTCAGAGATTATAAGGATGGTGCTGAATTGGAAAAGTTCCAATCTGTTGCTCATTGAGTCATTATGAACATAATTCTTATGAACCATAGTTGACTGGTTGGCACCTGACAAGTATTGGTGGGCAATGGTAAAATAAATAGCTCTTCTGTTCAAATCTCTGAACACAGATATAACAGGATGTTATATCTGAGTTACTGAAGAATTCATAAAAGTGTCTCATTAGTAAAATTATCTTTGAGCACTGGCCGAGTAGAGAGATTACCTATACCAGATCATGTTAGTGGTATTCAGCAAGAACCCACTGTCCTTCTGCCCTGCTTCTTCTGATTTTTCCAGTTAACATGTATGAACTACCAACGAAAATGAAATACTTCAATCAATAGAAAATACAATACGCATACACTCACAAATACACATGTCTAGTTCTCCTATTTATAAAAACAAAAGGCTATCTTAGTGGACACTCCTCCAAAGGTTATCATAGCTTCTGGAAATTAGCATGTGGGCATAGCTGAGATCCATTATTCTGTCCACATCCATTTTTCTCCCATTATCGACTGGAGACCTCTTGTGCTGAATCCTAGTTTCACAAAACTTTTGAGCAAATCATCTATAGTCCCATTAATGTCACAACATCTCTGCAATACCTTCTTTGTTGGTTCTACAAAGACTGCCCTTTGAGAAAGTGCAAGTGGGAATGTGAGGCTCTAGTTGCAGTCACCTGAGTGGATAATACTTTTGAATACAGATAACTTATTATTTTTCCCTCTAGTGAAACACACTTGATTTGTATACAGGTTCTATCATCTACTGGCTTCTTCTGACCTGTTGTGGTTTTGGACTCCAGCTCTTTTTTATTTAATGTTGTTGTTGTTGTTATGTGCCGTCGAGTCGCTTGCGACTCATAGCGACCCTATGGACAACAGCCCTAAACTCCGTTCTGTCCTGTGTCAATCGCACCGTCTCTGACACTTCCCATCCCAATTATCCCAGTCACTGAATCAATCCACCTCATAGAGGGCCTTCCTCTCCTGCGCTGTCCCTCCACCCTCCCAAGCATGATGTCCCTCTCCAAGGACCGGTCTCTCCTCACAACATGTCCAAAGTATGTTAGACGGAGCCTCAGAATCCTTGCCTCCAAGGAGCCACCTGGTTTAACCCTTTCCAGGACAAATCTGTTTGTTTTCCTAGCAGTCCATGGTATTCTCAATACTCTTCTCCAGCACCACATCTCAAAGGCATCAATTCTCCTTCTATCCTCCTTGGTCATTGTCCAACTCTCTGCAGACAGAATTCATTACATATGAATGCATGTTTATGTTTGTCGACTTGCAAATATTAGCTCATGAGATCATTTAAATTATTAACATTTAGTGAATATTTAGGTAATTAGATATTTTCTTACATTAAAGATGGGCCACTAAAATATCATTCTGACTTGTGGCATTCTGAAAATCTTTCTGGAATGACATCCACATACAAAAATATTTACCAGTTGGAAACTAAAGCTGAATGCCCATGCTGATAGGGAGTTCTTAGTTCCCAGACTTCTTTATCTGTTCCTCTCTGGAGTCTTCCTGGCTCTCATAGCAGCATCATTTCAGTTAATCTTTAGCTCTCTCAGCTCCAGAGTATCTTTGACTCTGTTATCTATCCACAGAGATCAACAAGAGTTTAATGTTTTTGTCTTCTCTCTGGTGAGCTTTTCAACCCTTTCATCACCAATAGCATTTAACACCATTCTATTTGTGTCTTATAGTTTTAATCTGATAGACTCAACTTGCAAGTCTGTCAAGTACAGAAAAATAGAGAATTTTAAGAATAGGAAGAAAGAGGAAGAAGGAAGATTGCCGGGGCTGCTGCTTTCAGTTCTCTGAAAGCACACCAAGGTTGATCTGGTACCAGGAAGACTTCTTGGCAAACAGTCTTACCTCCCTCTGTTGATGCAGAACTCTCAGGAGTAGCAAAGTCTGTTCCCTAACATCTCTGGTCCTCCAGAGCTTCTCCACTAGTCCCTGTACATGTGAAACCAAGCAAGCATCCACTAATGAACTGGCTGTAGGTTGTGTGTCTGGACAGCTCCTAAAGGAAACAGTGTAGTATTTGACTAATCTTGCATAACATTTTCATATTCCACGCCCATTTGTCCTAAGGAAAAACCTGTTTTCCTGACGCTTTTGGCTCAGTAGGCTGCTAAAACGGGAGTGAGATAGCATAGCTCCTTCAGACAAATGAAACACAAGACATACAAGATATTTTGAGCACTAATTTGATCCAGATCCCAGATCAAATATAGCTATAGAGATCAAGCCTCATGCTCTTCACTCACAAGGAGCATGCAGCCTTTGGGAGATCACAAATACTAATAGCTACTCTGGGGAAGTATTGAGGGCACAGGAGAGAGTAGAGACAGTATTCTTTTGTAGAAACCTTTACTACGAAGTAATGCCTGAAATGAGTTTTGAAGTCTGAGTAGAAGCTTCCCTGATAAATGATGCTTGGTTTAATATTAACTATCCAGTGATGTTGATCAAGGCACAGAGCAGCATATCTAAAATTATTACACAGGATGGCATCTCTCCTTCCACACAGGAGATCAAAGTTATATTTCTGGACCATGAATTGGTGCCTGTGTGTTGCTGTGGTGCTAATTAAGTTTCAATGGTGCTTCTAGAAAAAGATGGACTAGGAGTAAAGACCTGGAGATCTACTTCTGAAAATCAGTGATGAAACCCTATCTATGGATCATAGTGGTATGATCTCCAACCAAGCATGGGGATTGTTAAATATGAGGCAGCATTTTCCATTACACGTAGTACTGTAATAAATTGGGGGCCAATTTAACCTGCTAACAACAACATTTGGTGAATGGCAAAGATGTTCTTACAGCTAAAACATAGGATATTTTGAAGCAAAGGAGAAAGATGAAGTAAGATTTGCCAAATGTACTAATTTCTGATAAAAACAATTGCTTATTTTGTGAATTTGAGTGTTATATTAACTCTACACTTTAAGTCAAATTTAGCACATTATTTGTCTGTCATCTTAAAACAGAAGCAGAGAAGGGAAGTTTAAAATTTGTTGTGTTTTTTGTCACTCCGTGTGGTCACAAATGAGGTGGTCTGGCTGATCAAATGACCTACCTTAAGACACAGATCAGCAACTTCCAATGAATGGGAATAATTAAAGTCCATTTGCTGTTAAAGCTATCATTAGTGCCCTTGAATATTTCTTTGATAATTCAAAAGGCTCTTGCAGACTTCAGAGTGGCTCAGAACTGCCATTCCTGTGAACATCAATCATGTAAAGAACAAGGTGTTGTCTCACAAGGTCAGCTCAGGCAGAGGAGAGCTGAGAGGTCTCTTATTTTAGAAATTAACTAGCATTTTAGAGTACATTTACACATTCATTGCTGCAAAGCCTCTTGATATATTGAATTGGAGCCAGGGTAATAAATGAAGCACTGTGCTAATAATGTTAATACAAATAATGAGAATAAACCACACCGCCCCACGTGATCTAGCAAACATATGGTCTTGTGGTTGAAACTTGGCAAGTTAATTGTCATAAGAACCCTGAAAGGAAGGTGGAATGAATTGGTAATTTTATCCCTCGATCAGACTTCTGTCCTTGATATTTCCCTGTTCCCACAGACTGGTAAACCCTTGAACGAACAAATACTTACTATTGTTAGCTTTCCCTTCCCAGTGAAATCACATTAGTGATTATAATTTGCTCCATTGATATTGACTTTGCAGCTTCATGTTAAGTGTTTTCACATCTATTGCTTTACTTTGTTTATAAAAAGCCTATTAGCAACCCAAGGCAAGTAAACATTTTTGTTTGTTTCTGCATTTCACATGTGGAAAAGTAAGGTTCAGAAAGGTGAGTTACTTTGCGTGAAGACACATGACTTGCAGGCATCTATCTGCAAGTCTCAATATCTTTTCTACTGTATCTTACTGTCTCTAATGCATTAGCTTAAAAAGGAGATGCCCAGTCAGCTAATTGTTAAGATGATTGCCCTCTCTTGTTGTTTTTCTAGTTATGGGTCATTCAGCTTCCTGTAACCCATAGCATCTCTATGTAAAACAGCTCTGAATCTTGCCCTATCCTGAGGCAGTCTCATCATCTCCAATAGACATAATCCCATTTTTCCAATCATGGTGTCAATCCTTCTAATTAGATGTCTTCTTCTCCTGCATTATCCCTCCACCCTTCCAAGCATGATGTTCTTCTTCAAGGACTGGTCCATCCTGGCCACATGTCCAAAGGATGTGAGATGGAACTTCAAAAATCTCTGCTTCCAGGGAGCAGCTTGGTTTCACCCTCTCTAGGATTGATCTGTTTGTTCTCCTGGCAGGCCATGATATGTTCAACACTAATCTTTAGTACAACAACTCAAAGGCATCAATTCTTCTTCTGTCATCCTTAGTCATTGTCCAGCTCTCTGATGCATACCAAATAATTGTAAAGACAATTCAGGCACACCTTAGTCTCCACACTCTTAGATGCACCTTAGTCCGCAGACTGATATATTTGCTTTTCAGTACTCTAGAGAGGTCCCTGACAGCAAACTTTTTCAACACAATTAATCTTTTGATTTCCTGACTGCTGGTGCCATGAATGTTGATTGTAGAGCCAACTAAGCTGAAGTTGTTAAAAATATCAGTCTCTTCTCTGTCTATCACGATGCTGCCAGTTGGCCCAGTGGTAAGAATCTTGGTTTCTTGATGTGGAGGTTCAATTCATCTTGAAGACTACAATCCTTGACCTTCTTCAGCAATAGTCTCAGGTCTTCCTCAGTTTTAGCAAGCAAGGTTGTGACATCTGCATAACACAAGTTGTTGATGAGCCTTCCTCCAACTCTGATTCCACATTCCTCCTGATGCCCAGCCTCCTGAATGATCTGTTCTGCACATAGATTAAAAAGGTATGGAGATAGCATGCATCCTCGAAGCACACCTTTTCTGATCCTGAACCACACAGAGTTTCCATGCTCTGTTCTGACTACTGCTTCCTGGACAGAGTATAAGTTTCACGTAAAAACAATCAAATGCTCTGGGATTCCTATTCTTTTCAAGGTTAGCTGAAATTTCTTGTGATCTACACAGTCAAATGCCTTTGCACAGATAGACATTCCTCTGGTACTCTCTGTTTCTGGCAAAGATCCATGTTACATTGGCTATAATATTCCCAGTGTCATGATCTTTTCTAAACTCAGGATGTGCCTCTTACAGTTCTCTGCTAATGGACTGTTCCAGGCATTTTTAAAAATAATCTTCAACAGGATCTTACTTGCATGTGATATTAGTGATATTATTTGATAATGTCCACATTTGGTTGGGTCACCCTTTTTTTTTTAATGGTAATAAATATGGATCTCTTTGAAACAGTTGGCCAAATAGTTGCCCTCTAGATTTCTTAACATAAGTTGGTAAGTGCATCCAGGGCAACTTCTCTTTGCTGAAATATGTTAATTAGTATCCCATCAATTCCTGGAGCCTTGTTTTTTGCCATTTCTTTTATAGCAGCTTGAAATTCCTCCTTCATCACCACTGCCTTTTGATCATATGTTATTTCATGAAATTCTTCTTTGTCAGAAAAAAATTTGGTTTTGGTATAGTAACTCTGTGTACTCCTTCATCTTCTTTTAATGCTTCCTAGATAATTCAACATTCTGCCCACAACAGCATCCTTAAGTATTGCAATTCAAGGCTTAAATTTGTTCGTCAGTTCCTTCGGCTTAAGGAATTCCCAACAAGCCCATTCCTTTTGATTTTCTGACTCCAGCTCTTTGTACATTTCATTATAACACTTTGCTTTGTCTTCTCAACCTACCCTTTGAAATATTCTGCTCAGTTCCTTAACTTCTTGATTTCTTCCATTTGCTTTGCCTTCTCAGTGCTTGAGAGAAGTTCTTCTTTATTAATTCCAGGTCTTGGTAGCTAGAAATCCATAGCTCTTTGACAATCTTCAAGTGGCAACTTCTCCTGTTTATGCTTACTTGTTTCTGTGTCTACATTGTTCCCTATAACTCAAAAGTTGTTAGATTTAGGGTCCCCTTGACATTGATATAGTCTCATTAATCTGGCAAAGAAAATAATGTTCTCAAAAGTGATTGCACCCCACAGATACTGACTTGATGGCTTACTTACCTTTGTACCAAACTGTGTACTTAGTAACCCCCAAGCCCACTTTTGTTTCTCATCTAAATTAATGACATCAAAATTTACCCAGAATTTATCTAAAAGAGACCTTTTCTCTTACTGTCTTAATAATGTCTCATGTTAATTCTTCCTTTTTCAATCCTTCTCAACTAAGTCCTCACAGGAGAATTCTATTGTCTAACAGAGCTGAATAATTTGGCTGCTTTTCTGTTAGTTTTCCCCTAAAGAGTCAGTGTTACAATCAAGTCTTCAAAATCCAATCCATTGCCCCTGCTTTAGAGGGATCATTTACACTTAAGGACTCAAAAAGGTCAAATTCATTGGCATTGGGTCAGAACCAACTCACAGCTGACTTTCTGAGGCTGTAAAGCACATGAGAGGAGATTGTCCATTTTCCTCCTTCAGAGTAGCTAATGGATTTGACCCATGGGAGGAGCAGTGTTTTTTTGTTTAGCAAAGCAAATCCCAGTGAATAGTTCCACCAGAGTTCATCATGTATACTTGTGTGTACTGTCAAGTTGGAGCTAAACCATAGATGAACCTCCAGTGGGTCAGCTGAATTCCAAAGGAGAAGTTTGTCCCACCCTTCTCCAGCAAAGCATCTGGTGAATTTGAACTCTGTGCCTTTGTGTGATTTCAGGGCAACTTCTTACTAGGCCACTGTTGCTGTTACGTGCTCTTGACTCATAGCCTCAGCTCTGAACCCTGCTCTATCTTGAGTCAATTTGATCGTCTCTGATACAACATCTCCAATTACTCCAATCACTGAGTCAATCCATCTCATCCAGGGTCTTCCCTTCTTGCACTGTCCACTAGAGCTCCTTAATATTTATTGTTGTTGATTGCCTTTAAGTCAATCATGACTCATAGTGACCCTATGAACAAAAGGTCTGAAGGCCCTCTACAACTATCGACATTTATCAAAATTCATAGAGTTTCTGGAGGCATGTTGTTTAGGAAGTGGATGTTACTCTTGCTTCCAAGTAACACTTAATTTCACCTGATCTTGACGCAAAGCCGAGAGTACCAGAGGAATGTCTCTCTGTGTTTCATTGACTATGCAAAGGCATTTGACTATGTGGATCAGAGCTAACTCTGGCTGACTCTAAGAAGAATGGGAATCCCAGAACACTTGATTACTGTGCTTATGTGAAATCTATACTTGGACTAGGAAGCAGTCGTCAGAACAGAGCAGGAAACACTGTATGGTTCAAAATTGAGAAGAGTGTATGCCAGTGATGCATCCTATCTCCATACCTTTTCAATCTATATGGTATCAGGATTGGAGGAATACTCTTCAATAACTTACATTATGCAGATTACAGAACCTTGCTTGCTGAAATTGAGGAGGACCTAAGTGCATGCTGCAGAAACTCAAGGACTGTAGCCTTACTACGGATTGAAGCTTAACATTAAGAAAACAAAGATTCTCACAACTGGGCCAATTGGCAGCATCATAATAGTCAGTGAAGAGATTGAGATTGCTAACAGCTTCAATTTGCTTGGCTCTACAATCAATACTCTTGGTATGAGCAGGCAGAAAACCAAAAGAATTGCATTGGGAAAACTTGATGTCAGGGATTTCTCCAGAGTACTGAAGAGCAACAATGTCAGTCTGGAGACTAAGGTGCACCTGATGCAGGTCATCTTCACAATTACTTTCTATGTGCCAGAAAGTTGGATAATGACTAGAGATGATAGAAGGACAACTGATGACTTTGAGATATGCTGTTGGAGAAAAGTATTGAATATACCACGGACTTCTAGGAGAACAAACAGGTTCATCCTAAAGAGGGTAAAATCAAGCTGCTTCTTGAAGGCAAGGATTTTGAAGTTTTGTGTGATATACTTTGTTGCAAGGAGGGATCAGTCCTTGGAGAAGGACTTCATGCTTGGAGGGTACAGGGACAGTGCAAGAGAGGAAAACCTTCAAAGAGATGGATTGACTCAGAGACTGGGGTATTGTGGATGTGTCAGAGACAATAATGTTGGCTCAGACTAGAGCAGAGTTCAGAGCTGTTGTACATAGGGTTGCTATAAATTGCAAACAATTCAATGGCATTCAACAACAACAATTTCACCTACTTTTGTCAAATTCGTTTCCAGAAGGGTGCTATATTATCCAGATGACAACTGGAAATATAGGAGAGACCATAACTCACAAATACTGTCTGACTTTGAGTGCTATTTGATTTTCATTAAAATTAGTATAAAGGAATATAATTGCATTGTTTTCTTTTTCATTTCTTTTTTTATCCTTTTACCAATGAAGTTAAGAATCTCTTCATTTATTTGTTATTATGCCTCTTTTTCTTTGAATCCCATAGATACAGCTTTTCTCTGTTTTTTCTATTGTGTTAAATTTTTTTGTTTCTAGTTGTTTCATAAGAGACCTTTGTATTTTCTAGATTAGTCCCTTGTTGGCTTTATAATTTGGAAATGTGTTTTCCTAATCTAAAACCCATATGTTAACTTAATCTATAGAATTGTTCATTGAGCAGAGGTCTTTAATTTTGATATTGTCAAATCCAGTTTTTGCCTTATGGCTTGTGCTTTGGGGTTTTTATTGAAAAAGTTCTTCCCCACCCAATGATAAAAAGTTCTCATCTTTCCCCTCACTCTTTTTATAGGTTTACATTTTTATTTTAGGTCTTTTGTGCATCTGTAGTTTATTTATATATGGTTTAAGATCTGGACTTGAACTTCTTTTATGTATCTGATGAGTAATTTTTAAAAATATTATCTTCTCAACAATTCACCAATCTACCAATTTACTCTAAGCTTTTTATGGTATATTTCTTAAAAATACCAAGTCTAATTTCTCTGCTTCTTTCTTTGTATTGAATTTGCTTTATTTGCACTACCACTTCATGCTTTTTTAGATAATATTTATTTTGCAATAAGTTTTGTAACTACTTGGACAAAAAGTTTCTCTGCTATTAATTTCAGATTGTATGAAACACAATATGAATCAAGAATAGGTGAAACACTTTGTATATGTACTTAGTAAGCAAACTAATATAAAATAGATAATTACTTTAAATTTTAAAAAAGTCTTCATTATCTGAGAGTTTTAAATTTCTCTTCAGGTTTTATCTTCAACTAAATTGTTATTAGGTAGTATGACTGGTCCTTGGAGAGGGACAGTGCAGAAGGGGAGGTAGATTGATTCAGTGACTGGGATAATCAGGATGGGTGTATCGGAGATAGTGCAATTGGCACAGGACAGAGCAGAGTTTAGGGCTGTTGTATATACAGTCTCAAATGACTGGATGGCACATAACAGCAACAACAACAGTAGTATGATTTTAAAAGCTATATAAAGTGCCCATCAACAAACGAATGGATAGAGAAGTGCTGATACATTCATACTATGGAATAATATGCTGCACTGAAAAACAAGGAACTCATGAAATATTATGCAAAACAGATGACCATGGAGGACATTATGCTGAGTGAAATATCTCAGTCACAAAAGGACAAATATTGCATAGGGCCACTGTTGTAAAATGGTACTAACATCATGGTTGAGGGAAGACAGAAAAGGAGGAGAAGAATGATGTATATCGCATTGAAACAGATAAGGGAGAGATCTGTTTAAAAGGGATATATGAATGGGTATTCTTGTCATTACAGAAGTCCAGAATGAAGGTTGCATAGTGAAGTGGACTTGGAGGGGAGAGATTGCATAACAATTAAAAAGTTTTTCTTTTTCTTTTTAAGGAGAAGAGTGATAGGGGGCAGGAGGTGGGCAGGGAGAAAAGTGCAACAATGAATGATTGGAAACTCTAAGTCTCTGTAAACTTTCATTAAAATTGATAAATAAATTGGGGGGGGGAAGCTATATTGAGATGTCATCACCACTTCTCTGCCAGTTTGTCCTGCTTTGATGGCTCTTGTATTTTTGTACACTGGAAGCTATACCATAATATTTCACATGCCATCAAATTAACTTATTGTGGACTTTTTTTAAGTGGAACTTCAGGATTAAGATGGGTTATGAAGAAAGACCTGGTGATCTACTTTTAAAAAATAGTTAGCAAAGGAACATCGTTGCAGTGCTGGAAGGTGAGACTGTGAAGTGGAAAGAATCTTAGAATACAAGTTGGGGAGAATTGCCTGTTCAAAGTAGTGTCAATCTTCAATGACATGAGGATAGCAAAGCTATTGTGATCTTCATTCATTGAGAGACAGCATGACTCAAATGAAAAGACCTTCAGGCATTCATTAATGAGAACATGACATGTGTGACGTCTGAGTCTAGAAAAATCAGCAGTCATCAAAAAGGAAATGGAATGCATGGACATCACGGCCCTAGGTGTTAATGTGCTGAAATGAACTGATATTTTTAATTGGATAGATCATATGTTCTATTAAATTGAATAGGGACTGTGTCACATTCACTACATAACAACATTTTGAGATCTATTCTGAAGTATGAATTTGTGTACCAGTAACTAATGTGAGAGACGAATAAAGATTTTTTTATGAATAAAGATTTTTATCAACAGATTTGATTAAAATTAATTAAATGTTTAATTAAGATGTATTCATAGATCGTTCTAATGCGAAACTTATACTTGGACCAGGAGGCAGTCGTCAGAACAGAGCAAGGGAACACTGCATGGTTCAAAATTGGGAAGGGCGTACGCCAGGGATGTATCCTATCTCCATACCTTTTCAACCTATATGCAGAACAGATTATC
>NW_006399809.1:17450313-17474076 GCF_000299155.1 Elephantulus edwardii
ATTTGTGTACCAGTAACTAATGTGAGAGATGAATAAAGATTTTTATCAACACATTTGATTAAAATTAATTAAATGTTTAATCAAGATGCGTTCATAATTCTTGATTATTGGAATGTGAAGGTTGGAAACAAAGAACAACTGGAAAATGTGGCCTTAGTGATAGATGATGACAAAAGTGAAATGATATAGTTTCGGAAGATCTTGATAATATATACACTTTTTAATATTTTTGTGTCTACCTGTACTCTGATAGGACTTAAAAGGAGATAATTTTTGTTATATCAATATCTTATGAAATCAGAGCCATTTTCTCTGGTTCATTAATAATGTTTTATCTGGTGTGGGCTGTTCAAATGGATGTCTTTCTCTTTATGTGGCTTATTCCTCTGATATCTAGTTGTTTGTACTGTCAAGCTCATATTCCCTGGGATTTAGTGGACATATGAACCTGTGGGAAAGAGCTGAAGTTTGGATCCTTCCTTCAGCACATGTGAGTTAAAAGGAGGGTGGGGTACTGAGGAAGGAAGGCCCCTTGGTGGAAAAGACTCTAGAACCACTTCCTGAGCCTATGCTTTAACTCTTTTAAAGTAGCTGTTTCTCTCATTGATCATCTCTTAGCTCCTTAGGATGAATGGGGCTAGGTGACAATTAGGGGGGAATTGCTCAACTGCTGATTTAGTTGTTGTTTATCTGTTGTTATTGGCTCTTGTAATGGTTTGACTTACAGTCTAAACTGAATATTATCCAATAGCTGTGCTGAGCTGGCTGTTGATTCTGACTTTCAGAAACAGTAAGGTGAGCAATAGTCTGCACAAGATAAAACAGGAGAGAAACAAGTCACACTACAGCTCTCTCTGCCCTATAAAATTACTCATTGCAGCATTTGGAAATGTCTCAGTGTTACAGGTCTCATATGTTAAGGGAACTGCTTTTGTTTTAATTTATCTGGGGCAGTTACAGGATTGAGTCTGAAAAGGAACTTGAATACAGTACTTATTTTTCCACTCTGTCTAGCTTTTTGTGTGTGTGTTTGGGTTTTTTTTTCAATTATGATAAAATTAACCAACTGTATCAAAGAGCCTGCATAATAGTCATCAGTAAGAGATATCCATTACAGAATCAGTGCCTAGACAAAGAAACAGTGGTTCCCTCACAACAAGGGAATACTGCAAGGTTTAAAATAAATAAACATGTGCCTTAGGGTTGTATTATTTTACCATAGTTACCTAATCTGTAGCCTAACCAAATAGTCTGAGAAACAAGATCATATAAGGAAATATGTGGCTCTAAGATTAGAAGAAGACTCATCAACAGACTATGATATGAAGATGACACAACATCGCTTGAAAGAGGCTTTGAAAGAGGCTTGAAAAAGTTATGAAACTCAAAGACTATCGCCTTCAGTACTGATTACATCTTATAACAAAGAACACAGACATTCTCACAAATGGGATTTGTGAGAATTCCACATCATAAGTGGAGTAAAGATTACCATCAAGAATTTAATTTTATTTGGGCCCACAATAAACACGTATGGCAGCAACAATCATAAAAACAAAAGATGCATTGTAATGGAAAGACCTACTGCCAAGAAACTCTCTAAAATATTACAGAACAAGGAAGTCAGTTTAAAGCTAAGGTGCACCTGAGCCAAGCCATGGCATTTTCAATTGTTTACCATAAATATGAAAGTTGGACAATGAAAAAGAAGACTGAAGAATTGAAGTTTTGAACTGTGTTTTGAACTTTTGCTGTTAAAGAATACTAAATATACTCCAGACTGCCAAAACAGTAAACAAATTTGCCTTATATAAAGTGAAGCTAGAGTGCTCCTTCAAAGGAAGGATGATTCAGTGTCATGTCGTCTACATTGGGCATATTATTAGGGAGGTTCAGTCCTCAGAAAAGGACATCAAGTTGGGAAAAGTAGACGGTCAATGAAAAAGAGGAAGATCCTCAGTGAGATGGACACATACACGGACAATAGTGAGCTTATGCACAGTGGAGATTGTGAGGACCGTGTAAGCTTAATTAAACAGTGTTTCATTTTGTTGTATATTTGGTTGATATGAGATGCAACCAAAGTGATGCGAACTCACCACGACAATACTCATATAACTATGTTGTTGTTGTTGTTGTTATGTGCCGTCGAGTCGTTTCCGACTCATAGCGACCCTATGCACAACAGCCCTAAACCCTGCTCTATCCTGCGCGCTAACTGCACTGCCTCTGACACACCCATCCCGATTACCCCAGTCACCGAATCAATCCATCTCATAGAGGGTCTTCCCCTCCGGCGCCGTCCCTCCACCCTCCCAAGCATGATGTCCTTCTCCAAGGACCCGTCCCTCCTGGCAACATGTCCAAAGTATGTCGGACAAAGCCCCAGAATCCTTGCCTCCATATCGTTATTATTATCATAACATTTTATTATCCATAATAATCATTATTATCATTAATACATATTTCATATTTCTATTCATAATACATATTTTATATTTGTGACAATTCTGGCTAAAAGTATAAAGCAAATGTACTCCACTGTACAATGTATTTTCGTTGATTATTGAGTATTTTAAATGCACACATTTAACACATGGGGCAGAGAGTGTCATAAAGCCTCAGAAAGGAAATAGTTTCTAAAAACTTTGGGCTGATAAGTTAGTTTATCAATAATATTTACTATATTTTGGAAAGGCACAGCTTATAGCCATGGGTGTCATTTTAGAAGAAATGTAGAGTTAAGATTTTGGCTAGAGAGCCTGAGGGACACTTAACATGACACTGATCTCGGGCAAGAGGATACACATTGTGATGCCATAAAAGAAGCTTGGAGTTGGCAATAAGAAGTTGGCACAAGTCAGTACACCACAAATATGCACTGCATTGAGTTGTTGTGGGTTTAAGAATTAGACCAGTCATGTACTAACCCTGTGATATTAGCTGTTTAAAACTACATTTGAACTCCCGTTTTATCAGAGTTAATATCATAAACAAATTGCTATAGAAGATTATACAGGTTATATCTCAACATCAAGAAAATAAGAATCCTTGTCATTGGGCAAATAAGCAACATCTGGATGTTGTGTTGTTGTTAGGTGCTGTTGAGTCAAGAACGACCCATAGCGACCCTGTGAACAACAGATCTGAAACCTGTCCTATCCTGTGCCATCTTCACACTTCCTCACACACTCCAGCCCATAGCAGCAGCTACTGTGTCGATCAGTCTGGTTGAGAGTATTCCTTTCTTTTCATCACCCTCTGCCTTTCCAAATATGATATTCCTCTCCAAGAACAACCTCTCCTACCAACACGGCCAAATTAAGTGAAACAAATTTTTATCACTTTGCCTCCAACGAGCACTCTGGCTGCACTTTCTCCAAGACAGATCTTCTTGATCTTTTGGCAGTAGTTCCTAGGATATTCAGTACTCTTCTCCAACATCACAGCTCAAAGGCATTAATTATTCTTCTGCTGTCCTTATTTATCATCAGCTCTCAGATGCATAGCAAGTGATAGAAAAGTTCATGATCTGAATCAGGTATACCTTAGCTCAAACTAACATCCTTGCTTCTCAATAATTTGGAGATGTCCTTAACTGTAGACTTTCCCAGTTTGATACATCTACTGATGTTCTGTTGGTAATAAGGATGTTCATTGTGGATGAAGTAAGCTGAAGTTGTTGACCATTTCAATCTTTCCTCCATCATGCGTACTGATACAGTGGTGAGAGGGGGTTTTTTTGTTTTTATTTTATGTTGACATGCAATCCATAATGAAGGTTATATTCTTTAATCTTCTTCAGCAAGTTCTTCAGGTACTCCTCATTTTCAGCAAGCAAGGTTCTGTCATCTACATAACACAGCTTATTGATGAGACTTCACTGATCCTGATGTCACATTCTTCTTCATAGAGTTAGGCTTCTCAAATAATTTGCTCAGCATACAGATTGAGTAGGTATGCAGAGAGCATACAACCCTGAAGTACACCTTTCTTCATTTTAAACCATGAAGAGTTCCCTTTCTCTGTTAGCACGGCAGCCTCTAGGCCTAGGTATAGATTCCACATGAGTACATTTAAGTCTTCTGGATTCTCATTCTTCTCAATGTTAGCCATAATTTGTTATGGTTCACATAGGCAAATGCCTTTGCATGGACAACAAAGCACAAATAGATATTCTTCCATTTATTCTCTGCTGTCATCCAGGATCTATTTAATATCAGCAACAATATCACTGCTGCTACAGCCTCTTCTAAATCCTGCTTGACCTTCTGTTCTAGTTGTTTTTGAACAATCTCCAGCATTATTTTGCTTAAGTGAGATATTATGATATTGTTAGATAATTTCCACATTCTGTTGGATCGCCTTGCTTAGGAATAGGGACAAATATAACCTCTTTCAGCTAGTTAGCCAGGCAGCTGTCCTCAAAATGTCCTAGCATAGACTGGTGTGTATGTCCATGGCTGCATCTGTCCTTTGAAATGTGTAATTTAGTATCCCATCAATTCCCAGAGCCTTATTTTTTTTGCCAATGACTTCAGTGCAGCTTGAACTTCTTCCTTCATTACCACTGGCTATTGTTCATATGATATTTCCTGAAATTTTTCAGTATCAGCCAGTTCTTTTTAGTGTAGTGACTTTGTGTGTTCCCTCTTTTTTAAATGCTTCCTGGATCATTAAAAATATTCCCCACAGCATCCTTCAGTAATGCAACTTGAGGTTTGAATTTGTTTTTCAGTTCTTTTAGCTTAAGGAATGCTGAGTGAGTTCTTCCCTTTTCATTTTCCAATGCCAGTTCTCTGCACATGCCATTATAATACTTTGTTTTGTCTTCTCAAATGAGTATTTGAAATATTCTTTTCAGCCCTTTTACATCACCAGCTTTTCTCTTTGAATTGACTTCTCAACAGTCTAGTACAATTTTCAGAGTCTCTTCTGAGATTCATTTTGGTTATTCTTTCTTTTCTGTCTTTTTAATGACCTTTTGCTCTCTTCACCATTGTTATCCTTGATGTCATCCCACAACTCATCTAGTCCATAGATCAATGATGTTCAAAGCTTCAAATGTATTCTTAAGATGGTTTTGAAATTCAGGTGGAATAGACATAAGGTCATATCTTTGTTTCCATTTGTTTCTATTTTCTTTGGCCTCAATTTGAACTTGCATATTAGTAACTGATGGTCAGTTTCAGAGTCTGCACCTGGCCTTCACTGCTGATATTGAGTCTCTCCAACTAGTCCTTCTACAGATTACAGTCAATCTGATTCCTATGCAGTCCACCAGGTGAGATCCATATGTAAATCTGCCTGTTTGTGTATGTGTATTTTTAAAGGTATTTGCAATGAATAAATTATTTAAAATACAAAATTAAATCATTCTACTTCCAGCCTCATTTCTGTTATAAGTCTGTACTTTTCAACTATTATTCCTTCTATACATCTTGAGTGCATGCTTGGTGGCTATCAGACTGCAAAATTTGGTAAAAATATTCAATATCCTCCTCTTTGGTTTTAGCTGTGGAAGGGTATATTTGAATAATAGTCATATTAACATATCTTCCTTGTATGCATCTGTAAAATATCCTATCACTCACAACACTGTGCTTAAGGAGAGAACTTGAAATTGTATTTTAAATTATGAATGCAGCACCATTCTTCCATCTTTAACTCTCAGCATAGTGTACCATGTGATTGTCTGATTCAAAGTTGCCAAAGCTAGGTCATCTTACCTCACTAATGTCTAGAAAGCTGTTGTTCATGCATTCTATTTAATTTTTCACAATTTCTATTTTTGCAGCAGTCATGTTTTATACATTCCATGTTCTATCTAGTCAAGATTTTTAGTTGTTTTTCCTCATTTTGTTTGATTTCTGAGTTTTTCCTCCAATACTATAACTATCTGTTTTTTGTTATATACCAATGAGTCAGAATTGACCTAAAGCTGACCCTCTAGCAGGTTTTCAGAGGCAATTAATCTTGTGTGAGGATGTTGCCTATCCTTATATGGCATAGCAGCTGGTAGATTTGAACCACGTGCCTTTGGAATTGCAGTGCAGCTTCTTACCACTAGGCCACCTTGGAAGAAGAATGGGCAGTCTCCTTCTGTATGATTCTGTATGAGGGTCAGCTATGAGTTGGCTACAACTCAATGGCTCAACTGTCTGTGTTCCTCTATTATTCACAGGGTTTTCAAAATCCTGCCATTTCAGAAGTGGATGGCCCATCCTGCTTCCTGACCTGTCTTAATCTGGGAGCTCTACAACTTGTCCACCACAGGTGACTCTTGTGGTATTTGACACAATAGCAATAGCTTTCAGCATCAGAGCAATCCACAGCATGATGATCGAAGGAGGAAATATTAAAATTGCCACCAATTTCATCTTACTTGGATGTACAATAAAAACCCTTGGTAGTGTTAGCCAAGAAATCAAAAGATGGGTTGCACTGGGAATATCAGAGGTATCTCCCAAGTGCTCAAGAGCAATAATGTCTGTTTAAAAACTAAGATGCAATTGTTTTCTTGGCAGTCCATGATATGTGCAAGACTTTTATCCAGTACGACAAATCAAAGACATCAATTCTTCTTCTGTCATCCTTAGTCATTGTCTAGCTCTCTGAAGCATAGCAAGTAATTGAGAAGAACATGGCCTGGATTAGGTGCACCTTTTTCTCTAGACTGACATCGTTGTTCTTCAGCACTCTGGAGAGGTCCATGACAGCAGATTTTCCCAATGCAATTTGTCTTTTGATTTCTTGACTTCTCGTGTTAAGAGTTTTGATTGTGAATCTGAGCAAGCTGTAATTGCTAAAAACCTCAGTCTCTTCTCCTTCTATCATGGTGCTGCCAATTGGCCCAGTGGTGAGAATCTTTGTTTCCTTGATGTTGAGCTTCAATCCATTTTGAAGACTACAGTCCTTGAACTTCTGCAGCACACACTTCAGGTCTTCTTTCGTTTCAGAAAGCAAAATTGTGTCATCTGCATATCATAGGTTGTTGATGATTGGTCCTCCAATCTTGATACCATACTTCTCCTCCTAAAGCCCTGCTTCCTGAATGAACTATTCTGCATACAGATTGAAAAAGTATGAGGACAGGATGCATCCTTGACACACTCCTCTCCTGATTTTAAACCATGCAGTGTTTCCTTGCTCAGTGAGTGTTGAATATTCCATAGACTGCCAAAAGAATAAAAAAAATATGTCTTGGAGAAAGTGCAACCAGTGTGGTCCTCGGTGGTCAGGTTATTGAAACTTGGTCTCACATACTTTGGGCATGATGTTAAGAGAGGCCTATCCTTACAAAAAGATATACTTGGAAAGGTGGAGGATTCATAAAAGTGAGGAAGACTCACAATAAGATGAATAAATATGATGGTTGTAATAATGGACTCAAGTATATCAGAGATGATTAGAATGACGCAAGATAAGGCAGGGTTCAGATTCTTTGTTCATAGTGTGGCTATGGATTGTACACTATGATATGGTACATAGCCACAACAACACTTGATTCAATGTACAGTTTTAAGAAAAAAATAAATTATTGAATTTTTGTTTGCCTTAAAAGTAAGTTGAGTATAAGACAAAGGCAATGTATTCAGAGCTTAGAACCTGCCTCAGAAGAGTTTTACTATGAAAAGGGGACCCTAGATGTGCAATATTAAAGTATCTCTAAATCCTAAAAGTGGTCAGGAATCATTTGAACTGGTTTTATTTTTCAATTATAGATGAATTACTGACTAGTGGGTCCAAATTCACTTGCTAATTTCTTGTTTATGGTTGAAAACAGTGCTGTGACTTTAAAAACCTCTACCATTGTCCTGCCACAAAGAGTTTCATTTATCCTGAGTTGAGAGGTTAGTTAATCACACACGTTACTTGCAGTCTAATTTCCGAGCACTGCAGCCAAGTATTTTAGGCCACTGGCCAAGCAGTGTGGTTGGAGAACAGCACAGGTGGAATTTAGCTATGATGCTGTTATTCCATTATAGTCAGGTAGGGAGCAACTCTGGTTGAAAGTAAGATGCATTATATTTCCACTAGAGAAAGAAAAAAAAATGTTCATGCAATTAAATAAAGAGACCACCCTAGGGCTTCTACTATTATACAATCTAACTTGAGAAATGCTTTCCCATATACACAAATCTCTCCTTTCCTTTCCTGACTCCCATCAAAATAGAATGACTTTACTATCCTTGCAACAGATTAGAATTGCTGAGTAAAATGTTTTCTTTATAATTTAAAAGTCATAGACAACTAAAAATATTCTCTTGGGCCTGTTGAAAAAAGCATAATTGGAAGCAAAGACTTTCTCCAAAAAAACCCATTGTTAAATTATTACTGATTTCCTTTTTTCTCTTGCAGTTGTTTTAGGAAGCCAAGCATACAGGTTTCATGGAAGTAGAGATAAGGCACAGAGTTGACTACTAAGAAAATGTACACAGCACAAGGTAAACAAGGATTTTCTGATTTTGGATCTAGGAAATAAGACCCAATAATATCTTTCCTCGTCTACTTTTGGTTCCTTCATATATAGTCATGCATACTCTCTAAATTAACCATGGCAAAAATATTTCTTTTGTACTTATAATCATAATGTTATATCCAATTGTGCTAAGCAGCTTCTGTTTGGTTTTTCATTTTCTAGGTTACCGTTCTATTGTTGCAGTAGTGTGGCTAATGAAGAAGTTTTCTAAAATTATTAAGAAAATTCCAACATTTCTGAACCCCATCTTAAACAAAAGGAAAGAAGGAGGTGACTATACAAGGCACTTCAAAGAAAAAACATGTTTTATTTACTTGTCACAGGCAGTTAAACAAAATGGCTTAGAAACAAGCCTAATTTTGTAGGTAGAAGTCCAGTTTTGCCAACACCATTTGTTGAAGAGGTTTTCATTTCCCCATTTGATAGCTTTAATTTCCTTGTCAAATATCAGTTGACCATAGATAGCTGGATAGATTTCTGAGTTTTCAATTCTGTAGCATTGGTCTAATGTGCCTGTAATTGAACCAGTGCCATGCTGTTTTGGTTACTACCACTGTGTAGTAGGTTTTGAGGTTAGGGAATGCTATGCTTCCAGCCTCATTTTTGTTTCTCAGAAGTGTTTTACTTATTAGGGATATCTTGCCTTTCCAAATAAATTTTATAATTTCCCTTTCAATCTCCTTGAAAAATGAATTTGGTATCTGGGTTGGGGTTACATTTGAACATGTAGATTGCTTTTGGTAGGATTATAATTTTCACAATACTGAATCTTCCTATCTATGAACAGGGCACATTTTTCCATTTCTTTAGGTCTTTTATTGTGTTTTGCAGAAATGCTATGTAGTTTTCTTTGTATAGGTCTTTAGTGTCTCTAGAATCCACATCTCACACCACACACAAAATTCAACTCAAGGTGTATCAGAGACGTGGGATTAAAACGCAAAACCATAAAGTTCATAAGAGACAAACTGGGATCAAGCTTAGAAGCACAGAAGCACTAGTTAAAGGTACAAAGAGACTGCCAAATACAACCAGAAATGCACAACCAAAAGAGGATAAAATTGATGAATGGGGCCTTCTAAAGATTAAATCCATGTGTGTATCAAAAACTTTTCCCAATGTTGTTGTTGTTGTTGTTGTTATGTGCCGTCAAGTCGCCTGCGACTCATAGCGACCCTATGTACAATAGCCCTAAACTCCGCTCTGTCCTGTGCCAATCGCACTGTCTCTGACACTCCCATCCCAATTATCCCAGTCACTGAATCAATCCACCTCATAGAGGGCCTTCCTCTCCTGCGCCATCCCTCCACCCTCCCAAGCATGATGTCCCTCTCTAAAGACCGGTCTCTCTTCACAACGTGTCCAAAGTATGTTAGACGGAGCCTCAGAATCCTTGCCTCCAAGGAGCCACCCGGTTTAACCCTTTCCAGGACAAATCTGTTTGTTTTCCTAGCAGTCCATGGTATTCTCAATACTCTTCTCCAGCACCACATCTCAAAGGCATCAATTCTCCTTCTATCCTCCCTGGTCATTGTCCAACTCTCTGATGCATAACAAGTGATTGTGAAGACCATGGCCTGTATCAGACGCACCTTAGTCTCCAGAGAGACACCATTGCTCTTCAGTACTTTGGAGAGGTCCCTAACAGCAGACTTTCCCATGGCAGTGCGCCTTTTAATTTCCTGGCTGCTGGTGCCAAGACTGTTGACTATGGAGCCAAGCAAACTAAAGCTGTGTACAATCTCAATCTCTTCACCATCCATCCTGATGCTGCCAATTGGTCCAGTGGTGAGAATCTTTTACTACATTTACTAATATGATCTCAGACAAGAGTCTTATAACAAAAGTTTACAGAATACTCCTGGGTCTCCACAAGAAAAATAATGATACCCAATTACAAAATGGGCAAAAGACATGGAAAGAATTTTCACAGAGGAAGATATTCGAATAGCAAACAAACACATGAAGAAATTTCCAAGTCACTGGCAATAAAAGAAATGCAAATCAAAACCACAATGAGGTACCATCTCACTCCAGTAACAGTGGCAAAGTTTAACAGCACAGCAAGTAATAAATGTTGAAGAGGATGTGGCGAAAAAGGAACTCTTATACATTGTTGGTGGGATTGTAAAATGATGCAACCATTCTGGAAGGCAGTTTGGCACTGCCTCAAATAGCTGAGTATAGAAATGCCATTTGACCCATCTATTTCACTACTTGGAATATACCCTGAGAAGATGGGAACTGAGGAACAAACTGAGATTTGTACACCAGGGTTATAGCAGCATTATTCACCATCGCAAGAACATGGAAATAGCCCAAATGTCCAACCACAAACGAATGGACTGAGAAATTATGGTACATTCACACAATGGAATACTGTGTGGCACACAGGAACAATGATTTTGTAAACTATTACCTAACTTGGGAGGGACTGTAGAGCATTATGCTGAGTAAATGAACTCAGTCCCACAGGATAAATATATTGTATAAAATATTTTTTATAGAATGAGTCTAAGGATCAAAGAGGGGTGGGTGAGGTTAGAAGCAGAGGGATGAGGATGCATAGGGAAAGGGGGAATTAATCATGGAGTTGTACAATTTGATGGGGAGTGAGGGAAATTGGAAAAATTTATTCTTGAATAAAATGTATTTGAATTTTGTAAATAAACTAGTTGTTGTTGTTATGTGCCATCGAGTCGCTTGCAACTCATACTAGTAGAAAATTAATTCATTAATAATAATTTTTTCAAAAGCCTAAGTAGTTGCCTAGACTATTTTTTTTTGTGCGTTTGCCAATTGAGCAGAGACTCCTACTACCAAGTTCTACCTTCAGTCTGACTATCAGGGCTGTCTTAACCTGCAGTTGATATTAAGGTAACCTTTCACAGTCCCTCCACATAAACATTCCCAACCACAATAACTCCAATGACTCTCCAGAAAACCAAAAAACAAAAAAACCAAAACCCAAAAGACAACGGAGACGGTGAGATTGTGTTTCACAGGGTGAGAGGGTGTTTGTGATGTTTCTACTCTAATATCCATTAAATTTTCTCTTTCTATGAATGAGTTTTCTTCATGTAGCAATGTAATTCATATAGAGGGCTTTGATCTTCAATAAATACTTCTGATCTTCTTCACCTTGAGTAAACATGGTTGTATCATCTTATATAACACAGGGTGTTGATGAGTCTTCTAGCTGTCCTGATGCCAGTGTTCTTTATATAGCAATAGCTTCTCAGATTATTTTCTGAGCATATATATTGAGTAAAAAAAAAAACAAAATCTATGAGTCATCTATGACTTGACAGCACTTAACAACAACATAGAGAGAGCTCTGTTGGCCTCATGGATATAAAGTTATGCTAACTTTAGATTAAGCCAAAGGTGGGCAATTTTAATCTGTGGCCCTCAGGCCTGGTTTTAATTATTTTTGGTCAAACATTCTTCTAAGTGGTAAAGCACTTGTCTGTCCATTTGCTGTACAGAGGTAACTTGTGGTTGCTGTGATGCTAAACGCCGTGTGTCAAATGATATAATGACATGGTAGACAGTGTTTGGTGGAGCTCCCCGATTAAAATAAGCTTGCCTCTGGAAACTCTATGAACTTGGAGAAACAATGAAAGTTATACAAGTATTCATGTCTTTTGTTCATAGGGTCGCTATGAGTTTTCTACGACTTGATGGCACTTAATAGCAACAACAAATTGAATAACATGTTAAAAGGATTCAACTCGGACTTACTTCTTTTCAGATTTTAAACTATGCACTCATCCTGGCTCTATTCAGGTATTGAATCCTTGGTTTATGAGCTGTTTCACATGATCACAATTAAGTGTTCTGGAATTCCTAATCCATCTTCAAGTTACTCCAAGTGTACTATGACCCATACAATCTAATGCTCTGCATTCTTAATGAAACACAATTAATCTTTTTTTTATGTTTTCGATTTTCAGTAAAAATTCATCTGACATCAGAAATTATATTCTGAATCAAGCTTGAATTTATAGAAGTTTCCTGTCCATGTACTAACTACTCATGGTTTCAAATAACCATCAACAAGATTCTGCTTACATGTGATATTTATGATATTGTTTGCATTCTGTTGGATCATCTATTTTTGGGAATGGACATAAACATAAATATCTTCCAGTCAATTGGCCAAGTAGCTGTCCTCCAAATTTCTGAGCATAGATGAGTGAGCATGTCACAGAACGGTGAATACGTCCAAGGTTATAATCTCTTGTATGGATTACATCTCAACATAAAGAAAACAAAGCTCTTCACAACTGAACCAATAGGGAACATCATAGAAAATGGAGAAAAAGATTGAAGATATTGAGGATTTCCTTTTGCTGTTCATCTTCCACTAAGACTATAATAATCTCAACAATTACATGCTAAATATCTACCATCTACCTCAGTCTGTGTTAGATGATAAGTAAATTTGAAGTATGAGCAATTAAACGAAACAGTGACCTTTACTTCGTTTATGGTTTCTTGTTTTTACTTGCCATAAAGTAAACCTGAAACTCATAGTTCTTTCTCAGTTCTATGATCATCTGTAGATCAGAACATTATGATTCATAGATATTTTATTGGTTGATTTTCAGAAATAGATCACTGTCCCTTTCTTCCAAGACTGTCTTAATCTAGAAACTTCACTGAAACCTGTTCAGCATCGTAACAGCATAGTGGCTATGGATGAAGACAGGAGGAATTAAACTCAGGTGTTCTACATGGAATTTAAGAATTCTACCACTGACCTCTACTACACGTGTAAACAGAAAAGTTGTGGTGTCCTGGGATTGAATTGTGTCCTCCCAAGATGTTTAAATTTGGTTAGGCCCGATACCTAGTGTTGTGTGATTTTCCTCTATTTTCTAATTAGCTATAATTCCCCTACATTTTCTGATATGTTGTAAATCCTAAATTCTATTTGTTAATGAGACAGGATTGTTGTTGTTATGTGCCATTGAGTTGTCTGTGACTCATAGAAACCCTATGTACAACAGCTCTGAATCCTGCTCTATCCTGAGTCAATCCCATTATCTCTGGCAGACCCAATCCCACTTCTCTCTCCAGTCACAGAATTAATCCATCTCATGCTGGGTCTTCCTCTCCTGCGCTGTCCTTCCAAGCATGATGTTCTTCCACAAGGATTAGTCTCTACTGGCCATGTGCCCAAAGAATGTGAGATGGAGCTTCAAAATCCTTGCCTCCAAGGAGCAGCTTGGTTTCATCCTCTCCAGGACAGACTTGTTTGTTCTCCTGGCAGTCCATGGTATGTTCAGCAATCTTCTCCAGTACAACAACTCAAACACATCAACTCTTCTTCTATCATCCTTAATTATTGTCCAGCTGTCTCATGCGTAACAAGTAATTATGAAGACTATGGGCTGGATCAGGTACATCTTAGTCTCCAGACTGACATCATTGCTCTTTAGTATTCTAGAGAGGTTCCTGACAACAGACTTTTCCCCATGCAATTCGTCTTTTGATTTCTTGACAGCTGGTACAAAGAATGTTGATTGTGGAACTAAACAAGCTGAAGTTGTTAAAAATCTCAATCTATTCTCCATCTATTATGAAGCTGCTAATTGGTCCAATGCTGAGAATCTTTATTTTCTTGATGTTAAGCTTCAATACATATTGAAGACTACAGTCCTTGACCTTCTACAGTATACAGTTCATGTCCCCCTCAGCTTTAGCAAGCAAACATGACACACATTTTGAGTCACAGTCTGACAGCAAGGAGTGACTCGATTCACATCCCTCACCCATACTCAAGTCGTAGTCTTGCTTGAACCATCCCTTTTATTTTACAATGAAAGTAAGGAGACAAGTGATGTCAAGACACAGGGAACTCTGGAACACAAGACTAATAGATGTTGAAAAGTAACAGAGATATTTTCCAAGATCACATGCCTTGTATTTGACCTTATATCCTCTTAATTGTGAGAAAATAAATTTCTGTTTATTAAAAGCATCCAGTGGTGATATTTCTGTTATGATATAACTAAGACTAGAGGCATTCGTATCAGATATAAGAATGGCAATCCCAACATACATTCTTAGAGAACAGAAGATCAAGTTGTAAATAATTTGTTCCTGAGAGCAATGTGTTAAGATGTAAATAATTTCTGCCTTGGAAAAATGTATTTTTGACTGCTGTTATTTATAAACAAACTTGCTGGTGCTACTAATACCTAAGTAGTAATTCTTCAGTTCTCTGCTTGACCAGTATGATACTTTCTGTTTTCACTTAGCATTACTTGACTTGAGCAACTAACTCCATTTTTTAAAAAAATTACTTATTTATTCAGTTGGTTAGTTAGTTATTTTTTACAACTACTATAATAGCTAGAGTGTCAGCTATGGGTCAGTTCTGACTGGATGGTATACAACAACAACAACAATAACATAATAGAATTTTTTTTCTTTGACATTTCAAAGCAGGGACTGAAAGCACATTACACTCAATGCCCATGTACGTATCTAGTCATAGGCACGGTATGGGTTAAGCTGTGTTGGGCTCTCCACTTTCAAGAATCCTTGTTTACCTTTTAAGGTAAAAACATCTTGATTTTTAGCCCTTTCCTTGGTGTTAATCTTACTTCACTTTTTGTTGTGGATTTGTTTCTGATTCTTGATTGTGTTTTGTTGTAACTGTCATAATGAGATTTTTTTATATTTAGAAAATTTTCCCACTGCAACACATGTTTTGCTTTCTTGACCACTGCTCCCACGGTTATTGAGTGTGGATCCAAGTAAAATGAAATTACTGACAACCTCAATCTTTTCTCCTTATATCATGATATTTTTATTGATTACAATTGAGATGGCTAATGAGATGTTGAGATACAATTCATATGGAAAGGATAATTCTTTTACATCCTTCAGTAAGTGCTTCAAGCCTCCCTCACTTTCTTCAAGCATAAGTGTATCATCTGCGTAACTCAGGCTACTGATGATGATTCTTCCAATCCCGATACCACCTTCTTCTTCATATAGTCCAAGTTGTCAAATGATTTGTTTGACATATAGAATAGGTATGGAGAATGGATACAGCCCTGGCACACATCTTTCTTGATGCAGTGTTCTCTTGCTCTGTTAGGACAACAGCTGCTTGGTCTATGTACAGGTTTTACATGTTGTTGTTGTTGTTAAGTGCCATCGAGTTGCAGGCAACCCATAGCGACCATATGAAAGAAAGTCCTCAACACTTGTGTGTCTTTCATCCTCTCTCTGGGTTCATAGGGTTTCTGGGGTCAAGCTATTACAGAAGTGGATGCCACTCCTCCTTCCAGCTTGTTTTAATCAGGGAGCACTTGACACATTAGTGTCACAGTGTTTAGCCTCACAGCAAAGACAAGTTACCACTGTGTGGCAAGTGGATACACCAGGGCTATATGACCTAGAGAAATATTTGAAAAAAACAATGAAAGACAGGCCTAAGGACCGCGGATTAAAAGTCATTCACATTTGACTTGGTAGCCTTGCTTTCTGGACCAACTGATCACTCTCTATGTTGATGTTATTGTTGTTAAGGATATTGATGATTCTTCTTTCAATCCCAATACCACTTTCTTCTTCATATAGTCCAAGTTTTCAAATTATTTGTTTGACATGTCAATTGATTAGCTATGGAGAAAGGATACAGCCTTGATACACATCTTTCTTAATGCAGTGTTCTCTTGCTCTGTATGGACAGCAGCTGCTTGGTCTATGTACAACTTTTACATGAGCATGATTAAAATGTTCTGGGGTTCTCATATTTTTCAATGTTACGTAACATTTTTTAGGAGTCACAAGAGATTTGGAGCCACATTATTGGCCATGTTATGGGGCTTGTGATCACTACATAAACAAGTATTGTAGTCCATTATAGTACACATTTGTCTCTGTCTGGCATAACTTCTCCTGGGGTAGTTTGGAAAATCAATGGCCATTTTGGGGTCCTTTTGATTTCTATAAACTTGTTTCTTTTCCCAGTAAGTTAGAGAACAAATGATTCTAGTTTAAAAATTCCCAGTGGGGTGATAAATTTAGTTGGTATATTGTTGTTGTTGTTGTTATGTGCCGTCGAGTCGTTTGCGACTCATAGCGACCCTATGTACAACAGCCCTAAACCCTGCTCTGTCCTGTGCCAATCGCATTGCCTCTGACACACCCATCCCGATGACCCCAGTCACTGAATCAATCCACCTCATAGAGGGTCTTCCCCTCCTGTGCTATCCCTCTACTCTACCCAGCATGATGTCCCTCTCCAAAGACCTGTCTCTCCTTGCAACATGTCCAAAGTATGTCAGACGAAGTCTCAGAATCCTTGCCTCCAAGGAGTAGCCTGGTTTAACCCTCTCCAGGATGAATCTGCCTGTTTTCTTGGCAGTCCGTGGTACATTCAATACTCTTCTCCAGCACCACAGCTCAAAGGCAGCAATTCTCCTTCTGTCCTCCCTAGTCATTGTCCAGCTCTCTGATGCATAACAAGCGATTGCAAAGACCATGGCCTGTATCAGGCGCACCTTCATCTCCAAAGAGACACTGTTGCTCTTGAGTACTTTAGAGAGGTCTCTAACAGCAGACTTTCCCATCGCAATATGTTTTTTTATTTCCTGGCTGCTGGTGCCAAGAGTGTTGACTCTCTTGGTATATTGTATTTTCTAAAATATATCAAGATGGTTCTATTGCTTGATGGAAAATGTAGCAAGAAACTACTTTGCAATCCCAAAGGCACATGGTTTGAATTCTACCAGTTACTTGTGACTAACTGACTCTAAAAACTCACTGGAGTGTTAGGTATGGGCTTGTTCCAACTTGATCGTACACAACAATAACACAGACACACACAATACGTCAAGACAGTAGTAATTCTTTCCTGAGGAAAGTTTTTAGATTTATTAAACTGAGTGAAAAAATTTACAATTTCAGTCAAATTCTAGTTCCCTTCCTTGTTGCCATCTACCTTATTACAGCTTTCTTTACCTGCATCTCTGATCATACTTTTTTTTTAACTTACTCTTTTCCCCCAAGAAAATCATCAAATAAAATATGGCTTGTTAATATATACCCAACGGTGATGCCAATGGTTCCCCTTATGTCTATCACATTTTTTTCTGGTGGACACAAACAGAATTATGTAGGTATGAAAGAGTTTTCTGAACGCTGTGATGACCCCTGAACAGATTCTGGAGAATCTGAAATCTTTGTGGAAGCCTACCAATTTGGACTTCCAGACTCACACCTGGTTTTTCACATGATTCTAGCTTTGAGGAAATATAGTTATGACTAGAACAGGCAAAATAGAAAGGCCCAATGAAAAGGTTAGACTTAAATATTGTTAAGATGGCCACCCTGATGTTAGAAAACTATCGGCTAGGTGTAAGATATTACTACAGAGCTATCCCAAAGCTATTTAGTAACTGATCTTCTAAAATTCAATCTCGTAAGCAAAATACAGAATGAAGATGAAAGTGTTTATGATTTTTAGACTTAATAAGTTTCTCCAAAATGTTCTAAACACTTTGACCATACCTGATGCTACTATAGCTTTCAGTGCTATTTTCATATTAATCCTGAGATCTCAGACTTAGGAAAACAAAAGAGATTACTTAATAAAGCAATATACACTGAAGATTCTTGATCTAACAAATTTTGCTTACAATCTTTCTTGTGTCTTGGAATCCATAAAGCAGTTATTTTAGTCAATTTTAAAAGGAAAAGCTAAATTTGCCAATGACATGAAGATGGATATTTGTTATTACTATAAACACCTCCAACTGCCTGGTTATTGGAAAAGTCAATATCATCAGTTAGGTACATACAAAAGATTGGAGTTATTGTTGTTGTTAGATGTCATCAAGTTGAGTACAACTCATGGTGACCCTATGAACAAAAGATCTGAAAAGATCTGTTCTGTCATGCACCATACTCACACTTCCTGACACACAAGAGCCCATTGCGGCAGACACCATATCAATCCACATGGTTGAGGGTCTTTCTCTCCTTCACTGACTCTCCACCCTTCCAGCATCATGCCCTTTTTCAAGGAAGAGCATCTCTTAGCAACATGTCCAAAATATGTGAGGAAAAGCCTCATCATTATTGCCTCCAAAGAGCACTCAAGCTGCACCCTCTTAAAAACATATCTGTGAGCTGTTCAGTGCTCTTCTCCAACACCACAGCTCAAAGGCATTAATTATTTTCCTGTTATTCTTATTCATTATCCAGCTCTTAGATTTTGTTGTTGTTGTTATGTGCCATTGAGTCATTTGAGACTCATAGTGAACCTATGTACAAGAGCTCTAAATGCTGTTCTATCCTGTGCCAGCCTAACCATCTCAAATGCACTTATTCCCACAGTTCCAATCACAGAATCGATCCATCCTATCTAAGGTCTTCCTCTCCTTCACCGCCCCTCCACTCTGCCAAACATGATGTCCCTCTCCAAGAACCAGTCCCTCCTTGTAACATGACCAAAGTATGTCAGACAAAGCTTCAGAATCCTTGACTCCAAGGAACATTCTGGCTTCACCCTCTCCAGGACAAACCTGTTTGTTCTTGTAGCAGTCCATGGTATATTTAACTCTTCTCCAGCACCACAGCTCAAAGGCATCAATTCTCTTTCTATCAACCCTATTCACTGTCCAACTCTCTGATGCATAGCACATAATTGCGAAGACTATAGCCCGGATCAGGCGCACTTTAGTCTCCAGCCTGATATCGTTGCTCTTCAGTACTCTTGAGAGGTCCCTCACAGGCAACTTTCCAAATGAATTCGTCTCTTGTTACCAAGAGTGTTGATTGCAGCTCTTAGATTCATAGCTAATAAATGGAAAGACCATGGCCTAAATCAGGTGCACATTAGTCTTCAAACTGACATCAGTACTCTTCAATAATTTGGAAAAGTTCCTAATTGCAGATTTTTTCAGTGCAGTGCATTTCCTTATTTCCTGACTGCTGGTACTAAGGGTGTTAATTGATTATTAGAAGATTAATACAACCCTTTTTTAAAATAAAAATGAAACAACTCCACAATCTGATTCAGAAATAAGGGATATTGGACTTAAACCAATGGACTTTTTTATTTTTCATATGGTGGCTATTAATCCACAAGGAGAATTATCTTATTACCATAAAACTTTCCCAATTTTTAATTGATACTGTAGCCACTCTGTGTGTGATTACTAACCCTTGGTGTTTAAATATCCCCTGTCACAAAGTACTAAAATATCAAAGTCTGTAGGGAACATAAATCAGAAAAAATATTGTTTCATTCCCAATCTGTGGAGATATTTCTTGGTCCTCTTGCAGATTTATACTATTTTGTTTAGTTATGATATTCTTGTCAATGTTTTAGAAAGAAATGTTGTGTTCAAACAGAATTACAACTTATTATTTGGAAGTAGGAGTGGCATCCACTTCTTAAATAAATAACATGCCTCCAGAAATTCTATGAACTTTGATAAATGTCGATGGCTCTAGAAGGGCTTCAGGCATTTTGTTCATGGGGTGACTATGAGTCATGCTCTACTTGAAGGCATTCAACAACAAGAACAACAACAACATTTATTGACATTATGACCTAAAGACATGCTCTAAGTTAAACAATGTTCAGTATTTTCTATGTACAAGGACTTGTCATGCCTCTCCAAAATTCAACCCAGCATCATCCTCTCCTACATCACATCTTCTTCCCTAGTTTCTTACCCTCTGAGCCACCTTATCCACAGACTCAGGTGGAGTTGCTCTGTTGCTAAGGGCTGGACCATGAGTAAGGATGACAGAATAATTGATGCCTTTGAGTTGTGGTGTTGGAGAAAAGTACTGAATACCGCATGGACTGTAAAAGGAATAAAAAAGCAGAGTGCTACTTGGAGGCATGAAGGGTGAAGCTTCATCTCTCCTACTTTTGTTATGTTACCAGGAGGGGTTATTTCTTAGCATGTCTGGTAAGGTAGAGGTAAATCAAAGAGAGGAGGAAGACCCCCAATGAGGTGGCTTGACATGGTGACTGAAGCAATGAGTTTAAGTGTATCACGGATTATGAAGATGGCACAGGTCTTTGTTCATAGGGTCACTATGAGTCATACTCAAGAGCATTTAACAACACAATCCATTTCTATAAGATAAATGCATCTGGTTAATTTCTCAAGTTGGGAGGCTAATCAAGCTGATTCCCTTTGCTGAGAATAATCTAACCATACCTATATAAATAACCTTATGGAATTTTTCTTTAAATATAATTTCTATAGCCATTATTTGTTGTTGGCTATTCAGCTGGGCAATAGTATGTGAATGTGACATGCTGGCCTACCCACAAAGGCATTGGTTATCTCCATTCCACGTGGAGATTGGCCAGTCCCAACAATCTACAAAGGATTGGCTAGCCTCACCAATAAATTAAAGAGCTCTAGCTGCAGAGATGGAATTCTTTCCCCACCAGAAGAGATGTAATTCTTCCCCCACCCAGAAAATAGAGACCTTTCCCCACTAGATGAAATGTAGGGCATGCTTTGGGATGGCAGCAGCAGTGATGGCTGACCTGGAGAACTGATATGAGATGGGACTTTGGAGGGAGGAGGGGAAGTCAATATTGGCAGGACTAAAAGCATTGTTGGACAATTGGGGAAACAAAGCCAATATTGAGAGGATTAAAAACTTAGGAACCCTGTGAGCCTCAGAGATCTGTTACCTATGTGCACATTTCAGGAGCTGTAATGTCTGTACTCTGTTAATATTTTAAATAGTAACCTTTGACTCCCCCAATATGATTCTGTGTAGTCAATGGGCTATTATTTCAGATTTTGAACCCATCCAAGTAGTAAGATTGTTGTTGAGATGAACATAAAGTGATATGGGAGCATAGGAGTCATGTGTGACCTCTTGGGAATTGGTTTTGTGTTATTGATATTGTGAGAAGAGAGAGTTTCCTCCCTGTGAATTTGGTAAAGGTCAGATGACATGGCACTCCCTATGTGACCCTTCTTTTACAAATTCCAGTGACATCGGATCTATGTGGAATTACTTCCAACATCTAAATGTGTACCACTTATAACCTTATAAACTATTGGATGGTTCATCATTTACTGGCTAAGATGTTCAAGTATCTATTGGGTAGCTCTTAAAGGCAAACTTAGGTTATGTGGTCCAATCTTGGACCCTAACTTCAGCTACCGTGGGTTAGAAAATGCATCTTTGACCTGAGTTGAACTTCTCTTGACCTGAATTGAACTCAAGGACATATTAAATAAACTCTCTTTACCAGTAAATGCACCCACGTTAAGAGCATGATGGTCTTGAGTGGTGCTTCATTGACTTGATAGTTTGTGTTTCTACCTCAGCTAAAACTTAAGGATGTTGTGGCACATGTAGAAATAATTGAATATGTAACTGAGGAGGATTTGAAGCACTTGTTGCAGAAGATCAAGCAATGGAGCCTTCAGTATAGATGGCATCTCAATGTCAAGAAAGCAAAGATTCTTACCACTATACCAAGTAGGCAACATCATGACGGATGGAAACTGTCAACAGTTTCATCTTGCTTGTATCTAGAATTAACACCCTTGAAACCAGTAGTCAGGAAATAAGGAGACACATTGCACTGGGAAAATCTGTTGTTAGAGACTTCTCTAAATTAACGAGGAGTAATGATATCAATTTGAGGACGGATTTGTGTCAGATTCAGGACACAGTCTTTCCAATCACTTGCTGTGCATCTGAGAGCTGGGCAATGAGTAAGGATGACAGAAAAATAATTGGTGCTCTTGAACTATAGTGTTGAAGAAGAACACTGAACACCCCATGGATGGCCAAAAGAACAAACAGATAGGTCTTGGAGAGACTGCAACCAGAGTGCTTTCTGGAGCCACGACTGACTGGGCTTGACCTCACATACTGTGGGCATGTTGCTAGTAGGAGTTATTCCTTGGAGAGGAACATGATGCTAGGAAGGGTAGAGGGTTGGTGAAGGAGAGAAAGACTCTCAAACAGATGTATTGACTTGGTGACTGGTATAATGAGCTTTTGTGTGTCAGTAAGCGTGAGGATGGCACAAGGTAGATCAAGGTTCAGATCTTTTGTTCATAGGGTTGCTATGAGTTGTATTTGACTCAATGGCACCTAACAACAACAACCACCAAATTATTCTACATGGCAGTGTCCATAGGCTTCAGTAGAGCAATTCCAAACCAGCAGTAATGAGAATGAGTATATCTACTACTCACTTATAACTATCTCATTATCAGGCATCTAGTATTAATAGCAATTGTAAAAAAAAAATAATCTGCTGTTTTAAACATTACTACCCTAATAACCTTGCCATAAGCCTGGAAATAATGAATGCTGAAGTGTTAGGCAATAGTAATGTTGGTTATTATGGTTAAGGTTGTGTTTCAACTTGGCTAAATCATGATTCTCGGTGTTTGCAAAGTATGAAATGGTGTAATTTGGTAGCTACGTAATGGTGTAGCCACCTTTCTTTTGTGATTTGGCATAATTATTCTCCATTATTGCAGAACAGTGATTTTTGCATAGTGACCTGTTCTTTAGAACTTAATAATGTTGATAATTGAGGAATAGAGATACTCCAAAATAGCCTTAAAAATTCTCAATGTAGCCTAAAGAGTACCTGTAACATCAAGAAATCTGATTGCTGTTTCTATATTCCTGACCTCCTCCTGTATGAAAACTGCCTCTGAATTCGCACCGGAAGGTCAGCTATGGGTCAGCTATAGGGTACACAATAGCAACAACAGTGCTCACATTATACTCCATGGTAATCATAGGCAATGGGTAGTGTCTTGGCTTAATGATCCTATTCCTTCTTTAAGTGATCTTATAAGTAATTGGCTTTCTTTCTTGGATTGAATAGTGGGAAACAGTATTACTATATTTCGGAAACCTAACTCATTGTTTCTACTATTTTAATTACTATTTGCGGTTGTTGCAGGCTGTTGAGGAACAGACTCATAGTTAACCTTCCAGTAGGTTTTCAGGGGCAGTAAATCACATGGGAGGAAATTGTCCATTTTTCTCCAGTGAAGCATCTGGTGAATTTGAACTACATACCTTTAGATTGGAAGCATAATTCCTAACCATAGAATACTGTTCTTCTTTAGTTTAACTAATATAATCCAGAGCCAAGGAAGAGGAGATAGAAGATTTTTACCAACTTTTACAATCGGAGATTGATCGAACATGCAACCAAGATGCATTGATAATAATGGGTGACTGGAATGCAAAAGTCGGGAACAAAGAGGAGGATTCAGTAGTTGGAA
>NW_006399809.1:17476261-17508932 GCF_000299155.1 Elephantulus edwardii
GTGTCAGAGACAGTGCGATTGGCACAGGACAGAGCGGAGTTTAGGGCTGTTGTACATAGGGTCGCTATGAGTAGCAGGCGACTCGACGGCACATAACAACAACAACAATATAATTCATAACAGGCTATACTTTCCTAAAACTTTTTATCCTCGTCACATTAAAACATTCTAATTCCACAGATCTTCATGTTGCTTAATCACCTTCTTTTTGTCTTTCTAAGTATATTTTATCTTTACTTCTATTATATTGCCTGATTGATAAGTGTTCCTTGTATATGACCATCTATTAAGATATTTCCCATATATCCTATTCACCCTAAGAATAAGGTATATTCATTCAGCAAAATGAAGAAAATAGCTTTTATTGACCAAGACATGTCAAAAAAACAGAGGAAAGGCTACTGCAGTATGGGAGGTCAATGGCTCTTATCAGAATTTGATCAAAAGCAGAAAGAAAAATGGAAACAGAAGAATTTGAAACCAGAGACATTCATAACACACAATAAAATGATGACGTCTACATACAACTCAAAGAAGCCAAAGGTCAAGATGTCCAACAATTTGTGCATAGGAAGATATAAACAATTGTTTCCAGGAAGCGTGTGTTCATGACTGTAATCATGTATAATCAAACTGTCAGGCACCATTCACCTAGGTCTGTCTCACCACTTCCTAGCTAAATGGCTGACCTATTTTACATTTCAAAGGACTTTAAGCTGAACTTGAGCTTATCTGTAATCAATCATTAACCTCTACCTTTCCTTCAGGCTGCTCTTCTAGAGCTGTATTGTCCCCAAAGAAAATTCCCTTGTTTCCACTCCTACCAGTGTCTGAACTTTTCTTCTCTGATACCTCTGTAGTTGTTCTACCTCTTACCCCACCGGTTTCTAGCAATGGGGCTTAGAAAGAACATCTGTGCTACAATTCAAACTCAGAAGAAAATATTCTTTTTCTCTGTATGAACCATTAACCTTTACAGTTCAACAATAGCTCCAGCACAGTGTTAGGAAAGTAGACACCTTTAACTCAAGAGCAATTTAAGAATCAAATATATCTTCTTGTTTAAAACAACAAAAACAACAACAACAACAAAAAAAATCCCAAACCAAAACAAAACAAAAAAACCCCTAAGGAATTATTCTCTTTAGGTTTGTAAACCAAGAAGCAACATACTAAGATCACAATGCAAAGTTGAAAGTAACCTGGAATGAGGAAGAAAACAAAGCCACCTTCATAGCACCTGGTCTAAAACTCTTCAGGTGTCCTGTGAGGTCCCACAGGTTGCCACACCACAATCTCACAGGGCAGATTTAGAGAAGGGCTGAAAGTCAAGTCCTGAACTCTTGAGAATTTTCAACAATCCTCAAGTGAGTGGTTTTTAACTTAAGCAAAGAACAATAAATAAGTCAGATAACTTTAAGGGCAGGCTAAGGGAGACAGATGAAAGTAGCTTGGTGACTCATATTTCCATTATTAGTGAGTGCTCACATTTTAGAAGGGGAAATGTTGTTATATGTCCAGTTTGATAGGTATTTCCTGCTGTCTTCATCTCTCTTTGGGGGTTTTTGAGTGATTTCCAGTCGAATGTCACTCAGTATTCCAAAATGTTTTGCATTGCTTTGAAAAGCAGTTTCTTAAGGGTGGGGCATCATTTACTAAAAAAAGACACTATAGAAAAAACTAATCTTCTTTAAATCTCACCGGAGACCTTTCCTTTTACTGGCACTCCTGACAGCATCTTCAAACCCTAGCCTCCTCTGAGTTGGCAATAAATAGACAAGCAAGCAAACAAATGATCCCTGGCCAGGATTCAAAACTTCCAACTTTTAGAATTTCAGCTGAAAAGCAACTTCAAAATGTGATTTGGCTTTTGTGGAAATTTTATTTATAAATTTTAAAAAATAGATTTAACTTTGGTTATTTGATTTTAATATTATTACCTTATTGGGTCAGATATATAGACACTTTAAAAAATTTTTATTCCACCTATTTGAGTTAATAAGGACTTTTTGAAAGGTAGTTGTGCTGCTAACACAAAGGTGGTAGCCTCTCTGGGAGTTCAAATCCACTAGCAGCTTTTTGGGAGAAAGATGACAATCTTTACCTCTGAAATTACAGTCTTGGAAACCCATTAGTGTCAGCTGCAAGTTAGCTTCAACTGAACGGCAGGCAATGAGAGAGAAAGAGAGATGAGTTAAAATGTTGTTGTTGATTTTGAGTCTGAACCCACCAGCGGGCATTCAGAAGTAGTTTGCATGGGAGCCAATTGCCCAAACCTTCTCCCAATCAATTTGAACTGTAACCCTTTGGGATTGCAGGGCAACTTCTTACCACTAGGCCACCAGGGCTCCCATAAGTTAATATAAGAATGAGAATTACAGAACATATTGTGCTCATATGAAATTTATGTATAGATCAAGAAGCAATGGTCTGAACAGAGTAAGGGAACACAGCATAGTTTAAAATCAGGAAAAGTGTGCATCAGGGTTATATCATTTTCCATACCTATTCAATATGTATGCAAATGAAATCATTAGTCAGCAAGACTAGGAAGAAGAATGTGGCATTCAGATTGGAGGAAGACTCATCAGCATCCTATATTATCTAGATGACACAGCCTTTTTTTTTTTTGTGGAAAATGAAGATATATTGCCCTAACTGCAGAAGACAAAGACTACAGTTTTCAATATGAGAAGCATCTTAAAATCAAGAAAACAAAAATCCTCACCACTAAACTGATAGGCAATATAATCATAAATTAGAGAAAAGATAATAGTTACCAACAATCTTATTTTACTCAGATCCACAATCAACACTTATGACAGCAGCAGTTAAGCACTCAAAGGGTGTATTGTATTGAGAAAATCTGCTGTCAAGGACCTTTGAAGTATTGTGGTTGTTATGTACTATTGAGTTGGAACTGACCCATAGTTGACCCTCCAGCTGATTTTCAAGAGGTCGTTTTGAAGGGCGAGAACATCAGTTTAAAGATTAAGGTATGCCTAATCCAAGCAAGCTTGCTCCTTAGTATTTTGGAAAGGTGCCTGACAGAAAACTTTGTCAATGTAGCACATTTTTGATTTTTTGAATGTTGCTGTCATCAGTGTTGGGTTTTTTATCCATATAAAACGAAGTGATTGACAACTTGAATCTTTTGTCCACCTATCAAAATGTTGCCTCTCAGCCAAGTGGTGAGGATTTTTATCGTCTTGATGTGGAGATGTAATCCATATTGAAGGGTGTAATCGTTTAACTCCTGCAGCAAGTGTTTCAAGTCCTCTTCACTTTCAATAAGTAAAGTTCAGAGCACAGGTTGTTAGTCTTTTTCTGATCCTGATGCCACATTCTTTTTCATAAAAACCAGTTTCTTGAAATATTTTCTCAGCCTACAGATTGAATGGGTATGGAAAGGATATAGCCCTTATACACATCTTTCTACATTTTAAACTATATATTGACAGTTCGAGTCCACTACTTGCTCTATATGAGAGGGCTGAACAGTTTCATCCCATCGGATTTACAGCCTCTGGAGTCCCACTCAAGGGTCAGTTATTTTTTTTTTCTGGACAACATTTATTAGACAAGGTAGGGAAATATAAAAAAGGACAGTCCGATATCAACTGTTACAGAAATAAAAAGGAAAATTTTAACAAACTGTTTTAACAAACTATTTTCTTAAAGAGACTTCCTCCACTGCCAGAGATCTTGAATAGCCTCCTGGTCTGTCATCCGGAAGGAATTCTTCACATAATTGATGAATTTGGCTTCCACTTTGGGAAGAGAAGCACCTTTTTCTATACTTGCTTGCATTTTTGCTTTAATATCTTCTACAGAACTAGGTGCTTTTGGAGTTTTGGGAGTTTTTTCCTGTTTTTTGGAAGATTCTTGTCCTTTCGATGGTGGAGTTGATGGTTTTGAGTCTTTTCCATTCTGGTTTGATTTTTGTGCATTTTTGGCTGGAGTATCCCGTATAGATTCCTTCACTGGTGCTTTTTCTTTAGCCTCATCATCATCAAACTTGTCATCATCATCATCAGTGGCAAGTTTCACCTTTTTCTGTGGAATTTTGTTACCACCTGCAGGGGCAGATCTCTTTCCTGATACACTTAAGAGTTTCGCATCCTCCTCCTCTTCGTCATATGACTCTGCATCTTCCTCCACAGCTACTAAATGTTGTCCACTTACATGCACAGGCCCTGAGCCACACTTCAATCTTAAGATGACAGGTGGTGTTATTTCAAAACCCCCAAGCGAAACCGTTGGCTGTACAGACATTTTCAAAGTTGCCAGTGTTACTTTAATTGGGCTGCCCTCATAATTCATTGCCTCTGCTTCAACAATGTGCAATTCATCCTTGGCCACCAGCCCCTAAACTGACCGTTCTTAAAGATAACCAGTGCTCATTCTCATCATTACCCACCTTAAAGTGATAATCTTTGTTAGCTTTCAGTTCACAGCTGAAAAGGTAGTTCTCAGGCCGCAGGGGGCTCATATCCATATCCATCGAATCCTCCATGGGTTGATAGCTCACGTTTATGCAGGAGAGGACGGCAATAAATCAGCACTGTTGCAGAGAAGAGCCGAGCAGGAGGGATTCACAGCAGTAAGGGTCAGGTATGAGTCATTTTCATCTCAGCAGCAATGAGTAAGTTTTATCAAGTGAGTTTTACCCCTGGCAGAAGGACTTAATCTACTCTCTTCATCCCTTTTTATGGTTTCGTTTCATTGACAGTCTATTCTGCTAGGATTAATAGCAGACTATAATTATAGTAACTGGGGCAAATGGGGTTGGTGTGTCAGAATTAGTGAGACTGGCTAGGACAGGTGTCGCTATGGGTCGCAGGTGACTTGAAAACGGCACATAGCAACAATGCATTGGTTGTTTTATTTATTCTTAATTAAGCCCCTTGTTTAGAGTCAACAAGACCTTGGAAAGGGACTTTGTATTAAAAAGTCAGTTGTTATTATATTTTGGAGGAACATTCTTCTATGTGGTACAGCACTTTTCTGTCAATTTGTTGTACTGAAGTAACCTGTGATTGCTATAAAGCTGAAATTTGTGCCACTGGGATGTCAAATGTCAGAATAGTTATCCATGGTGGACAGTGTTTGTGGAGCTCCCAGTTTAAGACAGATGTGGGAGCAGTAGGAGTGGTATCCACTTCCTAAACAATATGCCTCTGGAAACACTATGAACTTTGAGAACTGATGATGGTTATAGAGAGGCTTCAGGTCTTTTGTTCATAGGGTCGCTATGAATTGTGCTCAACTTGACGGCAATCAACAACAGCAACACTGGCTCTTTTGTTCTTTGCTCGGTAGTGACCAAGGCCTTAAACCTGTTTCTGAGATGGTTTTGAAATTTAGGTGGGATAGACTCAAGGTCAAATTTTGGTTCCCGTAGAGTTGATTTAATTTTTCTTAGCTTCAGCTTGAACTTGCATATGAGTAATTGGTGGTCTGTTCCACAATCAGCACCTCACCTAGTTTTCACACCTGATATTGAGCTTCTCCAGGGAATTTTTTCAGAAATGTAATAGATCTGATGCCTATGCAGCCCATCAGGTGAAATCCAGATGTATAGCCTGCATTTTTGTTTCTTATATAACTTATTTGCAATGAATAAGTCATTAATTGTGCAAAATTCTATCATTTTATCTCCAGTTTAATTTCTGTCACCAATCCATGGTTTCCAACCACTAATCCTCCTTCTCTCTTGCCAACTTTTGCATTCCAGTGACCCATTATTATTAATGCATCTTGATTGTGTGTTCAATCGATCTTTGACTGCAGAAGTTGGTAGAAATCTTCTATTTCCTCCTCTTTGGTTCTGGTTGTTGATGCATATATTTGAATGATGATGGTATTCACTGGACTTCCTTGTATGCATATGAATATTATCCTGTCACTCACAACATTATAGTTCAAGGCAGATCTAGAAATGACTTTTTAACTCTGAAAGCAACCCCATTTTCCCTCACCTTTTCATCTCCAGGATAGTAGATCATATGATCATCTGACTCAAAATGTCACATGCTAGTTTATCTCATTTCACTGATACCTAGAATGTTAATATTTATGCATTTCATTTCTTCCTCAACAATATCCAATTTTCCTATATTCATGATTCTCACATTCCATGTTCTAATCTCTAGTGTCTTCTTAACAACTGTTCCTCCTCCTTTGTGTTTCCATACTTGAGGGCTCAGCCTCAGTTGCCATATCTGCTAGTCTAAGTGTGCTCTGTTGTACAAAGGTTTCCAAAGGCCTGCTATTTCAGAAGTGAATGGTCAATCCTTCTTCCTAGTCTGTCTTAATTCGAATGCTCATATTTAGAACATTATCTGACAGACAAACATTTTCTGGAAAGCAGCAGAAGAAAAATATTTTCCAGTTGTAGAAAAAAACCAATAGATTCAGGGTTGTCACAACCTCTGACACATGTGTCTTGACCTACCCCTTTCCCTTCTCCATCAGTATTCACTTCTGTTTTCACTTACTCCATTCAACACCTACATTTCCCTATCTAGTCCTGTGGTGTTGGAGAAAAGTATTGAATGTACCCTGGACTGCAAAGAAAACAAACAGATTCATCCCGGAGAGGGTTAAACCAGGCTACTTCTTGGAGGCAAGGATTCTGGGGCTTCGTCTGACATACTTTGGACATGTTGTAAGGAGAGACAGGTCCTTGGAGAGGGTCGTCATGCTTGGGAGGGTGGAGGGACAGCGTAGGAGGTGAAGACCCTCTATGAGGTGGATTGATTCAGTGACTGGGGTAATCGGGATAGGTGTGTCAGAGGCCATGCAATTGGCACAGGATAGAGCAGGGTTTAGGGCTGTTGTACATAGGGTGGCTATGAGTCGCAAATGACTCGATGACACATAACAACAACAACAACAGTCCTTAATGTGAGTGAAGACCAGATGAGCTGTGGGAGGATATCAAGAATATCATCCAAGAAGAATACAAAAGGTCATTACAAAAATAGAGGAGGAAGAAAAGACCAAGATGGATGTCAGAAGAGACTCTGAATATTGTACTAGAGCTCTGAGAAGCCAAAGCAAAGGGAAGAAATCAAGATAGTAAGGAGCCAAAGAGAAGATTTCAAAGGGCAGCACAGGAAGACAAAGTAAAATATTATAATGAAATGTGCAAAGAGCTGGAGTCAGAAAATCAAAGGTGTCAAACTCGTTCAGCATTTCTTAAGCTGAAGGAACTGAAAAACAAACTCAAGCCTCGAGGTGCAATAATTTAGGATGCTTTGAGAAGAATATAAAATGATCCAGGAAGCATGACAAGAAGATAGAAAGAGTATACTGAGTTATTGTACCAAAAGGAATTAGTGGGCACAGAAGAATTTCATGAAACAACATATGAGCAAGAGCCTGTGGTGATGAAGGAAGAAGTTCAAGCTGCTCTGAAAGAATTGGCAAAAAGCAAGGCCCCAGGAACTGATGGCATACCAACTGACATATTTCAACAAATGCTGTCCTGGATGTGCTCACCAAGTTGTGCCAACAAATCATGACGATAACCACCTGGCCAACTGACTGAAAGGTGATCCAACAGAGTAAAAAGTTATCAAAAAATATCATTGATAACACATGAAAGCAAGATTCTGTGGAAGATTATGCAGAAATGACTGGAACAGCACATCTGTGCTGACTGAGAAGAATGAGAATCCCAGAACACTTGATTGTGTTTATGTAAAACCTATACTTGGACCAGTAGGCAGTCATAAGAACAGAGCAAGGGAAACACAGCATGGTTCAAAATTGGGAAGGGTGTACATTAAATATATGTCCTATTTCCATATCTTTTCAATCTATATGCATAGGCTGGGCTCTATGAGGTGAAATGTGGCATCAGTATTGGAGGAAGACATCAACAATCTACATTATGCAAATGACACAATTCTGCTTACTGAAACTGAGAAATAGAGGCTATTAGCCATAATTTGTTATGATCCACACCTCATCAAATTCTTTTGCATAGTCAATATAACACTAATAAACATGTTTCTAGTATTCTTTGTTCAGCCAAGATCTATCTGACACGAGCAATGGTATCTCTGGTGTCACAACCTCTTCAAAATGTAGCTTGACCTTCTGGCAGTTCTCCATTAATGTTCTATTTTGGATAATCTTCAGCAAAATTTTGCTTGCATAAGATATTAATAATACTTTATCATTTCCACATTCTGGATCATGTTTACTGGAAATAGGAACAAATAGAAATCTCTTCAAGTCAGCTGTCTTCCAAATGTCCTGCCACAGGCTAGTGAGTATATCCGGGGTTGCACCTTTTAGTAGAAACATGTTAATTTGTATCCCATTGATTTCTGGGGCATTTGTGTGTGTGTGTGTGTGTGTGTGTTTTGTTTTTGGTTTTTGGGTGTTTGTTTTTTGGGGGTTTTTTTGCCAATGCCTTTAGTGTAGCTTAAACTTCTTTCTCCATTACTATTGGTTCTTGATCACATGTTCCTTCATGAAATAGTTCCATGTTAATGAATTCTTTATGGGATAGTGACTTTGTGTATTTCCTCTATCTTCTTTTTATATTTAAAGACTAAGATGTTGGTGCAACACTGTGGAAGGCGGTATGGTGCTTTTTCAAAAAGTTGCATATAGAGATACCATTGGACCCAGTAATTCCACTACTGGGAATATACCCCAAAGAGATCATAACTGACATCCAAGCAGATATATGCACACCCATGTTTATCATGGCTTTGTTCACAACAGCAAGGAGTTGGAAACAACCTAAGTGCCCATCAGCAAACAAATGGATAGAGAAGCTCTGGTATATTCACACAATGGAGTACTATGCTGCATTGAAAAACAAGGAACTCATGCAATGCTATTCAAAATGGGTGACCCTGGAGGACATTATGCTGAGTGAAGTATCTCAGTCACAAAAGGACAAATCCTGCATGGTGCCACTGTTGTAAAGCAGGACTGACCTCGGGGTTGGGAGGAGACTGTGAAGGATGGGTTCAATAACGTATACTGCATTGAAACAGATGAGGGAGAAAACTGTTCAAAAGGGATATGTGATTAGGTATTTTTTGTCATGACAGGAGTCCAAAGCAAAGGCTGCAGAGTGGAGTGGACCTGAGGGGAGGGATTATAAAACAATGAAATAATCTTTCTTTTACTTTTCTAAGAGGGGCGTGTACTAGAGGGGAAGGTTGGAAGGGGACAAAAGTGCAACAATGAATGAATGGGAATCCAAAGTCTCTGTAAATTTTCATTGACATTAATAAGAAATTTTTTAAAAAAGGAAAAAAAAAGACTAAGATGTGCCTAATTCAGGCCATGGTCTTTTCAATCACTTGCTATGCGTCTGAGAGCTGGGCAATGAGTAAGAATGACAGAAGAATAGAGGACTTTGAGTTGTGGTGTTGGAGATGAATAGTCAAAATCTCTTGTAGTGTCAAGAGAACAGATAAAGGCTTTCAGAGAAAGTGAGCCAGAGTCCTTCTTACAGCCAAGGATGACAAAGCTTCATCTCATATATTTTGGGCATGTTGGGTTTTGTTAAAAACCTTTTAAATTGATATTTTAACCAAAATTTACAGAAAACTTGTATTTCCATTCATTCATTGTTGCACATTTTCCTCCCTACCTTCACCTCAGTTCACTTCTCTAGTTAAAAAGATTCTTTCATTGTTGCACAGTTTCCTCCCCCACACCCCCTGTCAGTCCCCTTTGCTATGCACCTCTTATTCTGGACTGTTTGTCATGCAAATAATATCTAAGCAGATATTTCTTGTAGACAGATCTTTCCCTAATCTATTTAGATGCAGTGTTCATTATTTAACCCTTCTTTTCTTAGTTCCTCCCCAACCTCCATGTCCTATTTTATAACAGTGCCATTATGGGGCATGTTATTAAGAAGGAACATTCCTTGGGAAAAAACACCATGCTTGGAAAGGGTGAGGGTCAGCATAAGAGAGAAAGACCCTTAATGATATAGATTGACACAGTGGCTGCAGCAATGGACTTAAGTAAGTCAGAAATTGTGAGAATGGTACAGGTCAGGACAGGGTTAATAAGGTTCATAACGTGACTATGAGTGGTACTCAAGTCGACGACACTTAACAACAACAGTAATCCAAGTCAAGGTATTTTTCAATTGCTTCCTATGCATCTAAACATTGCCCAATGGTTGAGGAAGACAAAGAGGAACCAATGCCTTTGAACTGTAGTATTGGTGAAGAGTATTGAATAAATTATGAATGGCCCAAAGAACAAATTGATTTTAGAAGAAGTGCAACCAGGGTACTCTTTAGAGACAAGGATGGTGAAACTCCAACTGACATACTTTGAGTATATTGTCAGGAAGGGCTAGTCCTTGGACAAGGTTATCATTCTGGGAAAGGTAGAGGGTCAGAGAAAGAGTGAAAAACCTTCAGATAGCTGAACTGACACAGTGATTACCACAATGGACTCAAGCTTGTTGGAGATCATGAGAATGGAGCAGAGCAGGGCAAGATTTCAATCTATTTGTTTATAGGATCACTATGAATGAGTTGTAGTTGACTTGCTGGCAGCTAATAACAATATGTGTTTTTGTTAGAGGCCATAATGTTGTCTATACATAATATGTATTTTTACAGATGAAGAATTGTCCAATAAAACAGCCTGTGCTTAAATTTAAGAGGGTGAGACCAGGCTGCTCCTTGGAGGCAAGGGCTGGGAAGCTTCATCTGACAAACTTTGGACATGTTGCAAGGAGGAACCAGTCCTTGGAGAGCGATGTCATGCTTGGGAGGGTGGAGGAACTGGGGTAGTGGCGGTAGGTGTGTCAGAGACAATAAGATTGGCACAGGATAGCGCAGGGTTTAGGGCCATCGTATACAGGGTGGCTATGAGTCTCAGGCGACTTGATGACACATAAGAACATCAAGTTGGTTCTGACTCATAGTGACCCTCCAGGACCGAGTAGAACTGCCCCAGAGGTTTTCAAAGTCTTTACAGAATCTGACTGCCTCTTTCTTTCTCCCCTCCCCCCAAACAGAGCAGCTGGTGGGTTCAACTGTAGACCTAATTGTTAACAGTTTCTTATACTATGACTTACTAATTTTTAGCTATTAATTTTACTTTGTGGAATTGATACATATTATGTCTTTTTTTAAAATCCAAAAATATTCTAATGTCTTCTCACAATTGACCATGTTTAACATTCTTGGGTCTGAAAACTCTTCATTGAAGGAGAAAAACATTACTTCATTGTCTACTGGCATTTAGGAATATAAATGAGAAACTGAGCTAAATTGATGTTTGTTTCTTTGCATAAAATCTGTTTTTCTTATGTGGATCATAATTGGTTTTTATCTTTATCCTAGTTGTTTGTCTATATTCAAATGTCTAAATCCATGTGTCATTTCTTTGATGTCATGTGGAATATGCAAAAGTGTTATTTATTATGAATTTTAGTTTTTTCAACTTTTTCTAGGGTTTATTTTAGATATAATAGTTATGCGCAAGTTGATGGCCTCTATTTCTCTTGAATGCTTATTGTTCTTCTGTTTTTGTCTGTATTTTCAATGTCCTGGAACGATTTAGCAAATTTATCCTTCATCCTACTAATCAAATTCTTATCCATATGTTCTCTTTTCTTCAGTATAAAATTTAATATTACTAGTGTTTGTTGAGGGAGAACTGGTGATGTGACCTGAATGGAGTTGCTCTCTTAACTGAAAGTCTGTGCACATTGGGGCAGTTCAAATCTGCTATCAGCTCCATTAGAAGAAGATTAACTGTGTCCTTCCATTGTGATTTACACCTTCAGAAAGTGAGGGAGGGTTGCTATAATCCTGAATAACTGAAAAGCAGTTAATAAATGAGTGATTGTTTGCTGACCCCTTGCTTGCCTATATATTAACTGAATTATTTTAATCTTAACTTTAAAAAAATCAATAACTAGAGCTCTATAATGATGAAGAATAACAGTACCAATACAGAATACAGTTGTTGTTAGGTGTTATCAAATTGACTACAACTCATAATGACTTTCCAGCACCACAGCTCAAAGGCATCTATTCTTCTTCCACCATCCTCATTCATTGTCCAGCACCTTAGTCCTCAAACTGATATCGTTATTCCTCAATAATTTGAAGAGGTCCCTAACTGCAGATTTTCCCAGTGCAATGCGTCTCCTTATTTCCTGACTGCAAGTGTCAAGTGTGTTAATTGTGGATCCAAGCAAGATGAAGCTGTTGATAGTTTCAATCTCTTCTCCATCCATCCTGACGCTACCTATTGTTCTAATTGTAAGAATCTTTGTTTTCTGGACATTGAGATGCAATCCATACCAAAGATTGCATTCCTTGATCTTCTGCAACAAGTGCTTCAAGTCTTCCTCACTCTCAGCAAGTAATGTCGTGTCACTGCTGCAATGGGCCCTTGTGTGCCAGGAAGTGGGAGGATGGTGCAAGATAGAGCAGGGCTCAGATTTTTTATTCATAGGGTTGCAATGAGTCATATTCAACTCAATGGCACCTAACAGTAACAACAATAACATAATGAATCTGTGAACAGCAAATCAGAACCTTGTCCTATTGTGCTCTGTCCTAACCATCTCTGACATGCTTGAGTCCATTGTTTTAGTTACTGTGTAATCCTCTTGTTTAAAAGGCTATCTTTCTTTTTCTGACCTTCAATATTTTTCAGCATAATATCTTTTTCCAAGCACTAGCCTCTTCTCATAAAATACTCCAAGAATATGAGACCAGATTTCACCATCTTTGCCTCTAAGGAGCACTCTAAGTGCACTTCCTCCACGACAGAGTGATTTGTTCTTTTGGCCATCCATGGGAAATTTAGGACTCATCTCCACACCACAATTAAAAGGCTTTCTTGGCTTTCTCTCTTTCTCTCTCCTCTCTCCCCCCCCTCCCTTCAATCAGGGACAACAGTCTTTAATCTGACATTGTTTCTCTTTGGAAGCAGGAGTGGCATCCACTTCCTAAACCACATGCCTATGGAAACTCTATGAACTTAGAGGAACTATGATAGTTATAGAAAAGCATTAGGTCTTTTGTTCACAGAGTCACTATGACAATCAACAACAACAAACTTGCACCTTTGTACTTGATAGCAGATTTTGTCTGATATAAGTGTGACTTTTGATTTCCTGACTGCTACTATCACAGGTGTGGCCACTTCAATCTTTTCTGTGTCTAACATGATGATGCCCACTGATCCAGTGGTGAGGATTTTTATCTTCTTGATATTGAGCTGTATTTCTTATTTCAGGTTGTAGTCTTTGATGGTCTGTAGTAAAAGCTTCAAGTCCTCTTCACTTTCTTTAATCAAGTTGTGTCATCTGCATAAAGCAGATTGTTGATAAGTCTTCCTCCAATCCTGATGCCACATTATTCTTTAAGTAGTCCAGTTTTTCTAATATTTTGCTCAGCATACAGATTAATTAGGTATAGAGAAAAGATACAACCCTGATGTTCACCTTTCCTGATTTTAAATTATTCTGTTCTCCCTTGTTCTGTGCAGAAAACTGCTTCTTAGTCTATGCTTAGATTTCACAAGAACACTTTTGTGTGTTCTGGGATTCTGATTTTTCTCAATGTGAGTATGAATATGATTATGAGAAAAAATCATCCCCGAAGTGGATATTTGTCCTATAACCAGGAAAAGAGAAGGCAATTTCCAGAAATCATCCACTCTTGATTGGAAAGAAAATTGGGGAATTTGATATACTCAGTAGAGGATAAAAAACTGGCCCACATAAAACACAAATACAAAACCAGAACCAGTTACCGATTCAGTTGATTTTGATCTGTGGTGACCTCATATGTGAGGTCACATATATATTATATGTTACTGATCCTGAGATCTATCTTCTGAAATATTTTTGAGTAGGTAGAACCAAAACTCTTTTAGTTCATAGTTGAGCATTTAATTCTGTACTGCATATTAATTAGCTATGTGGCCTTTAGTAAAACATAAAGTTGTTAAAGCACATCAAGTTTTAATTCTTTTTCTATAAGAATGTAAATAACAGTGTAACTTAGTGCATTATTGTGAGAATTAAATTATGAAAATCCCTCTAATGTTCCTTGCAAAATACCATCCTCTTACTCCATTTTCAGCTATGCCAATCAGGTAGGTTGACCCTTTTTAAGATGTATAGAACTCTCCATCTTGTCATGCTTAACAACCTCTACTCTACAATAATCAAGAACATCTCTCAGGATCTTCCAGGCTCAGATGCTTGTGAAGGTGTCCCTACATTTCATATGGTGAACCTTTTTGTCAAAGTTATGAGATTCTTAGCACCACTCTATGAGTCAGCATTTCATTAACATCATCAAAGTGATGAGAAATGCTGTGCGCAGGGCAAGCATTAAGAGGCAGAGTTTGAATTTTTGCTAAAACTTCCTGGTTTGGAATAAGATTATCAGCTCTTTGAGATGTTGCTTTTTAGCACAACACTTGAGTGTTGCCATGTGGGAAGTCATCAGTTGCATAGTGATTGGCCACCTTTGGTGAGATCCTAGCCCAGTAGTCTTGATGGTGCTAAAGAGGATTTTTGACCCTAGTGACCACTAAAGCCTTTCCTGGCTCAGTGTTGATCTTCTTGAACTATTTTTAGCCTAGGGAAGATTTCTATTTTTAGCAGGAATCATAAATATAGCAAAATAAAAATCGTCAGTTTTATTGGGAAAGCTCATTATTTTAGGTTTCTTTCAGTTATATTTCTTGTGATTTGAATGAAAATTTACAAAGCAGACTAATTTTTCATTCAACTATTCATATAAATTTTTATAACATACAATACCCACAATGTATCACAAAATACATACTCTTCCACTTCCTCCCTATAATTCTGATTACCATTAATCCTTCTAGCCTACCCCTTTCTGAGTTCTGAGATTTGTCCTTGGGCAAATGTAGTTCTTGAGATCTTAGATTGATGGATATTCTAAGAAGTGACTCGTTGTTGTTATTGGTCATCCTATAGACTTGCCTATTGTGTGCACTTGAAGAACTTCCTTTAGAAGACCAAGAACTACAGCTTTAAGTATGGAATATACCTCAGCATCAAGAAAACAAAAATCCTCAACACTGGGCCAATAGGCAACATCATGATATACAGAGAAAGATTGAAACTGTTTATGACTTCATCTTACTTGGATCTATAATCAACAACCTTGGTTCTAGCAGTCAGGAAATAAAAAGGCATGTTGCATTTGGAAAGTCTACAGTCGGGACCTCCCCAAAGGGCTAAAGAGCAACGAGGTCAGTTTAATGATTAAGGTATGCTTAATCCAACTCATGATCTTTTTAATTACTTGCTGTACAATCTGAGAATTCAACATGCTCTTTGATTTTGAGGCTTCATCTGATATATTTTGGGTGAGTTTCAATGAGGGACCAGTCTTTGGAAAGGGACATCATGCTTGGAAGGACAGAGGGACAGTGCAAGAGAGGAAGACTCTTGATGAGATGGATTGATTCAGTGACTGGAGTAATGAAGGTAGATGTGTTGGAGACAATAAGTTTGGCACAGGATAGAGAAGGTTTCAGAGATGTTGTACACAGGATCGCTATGCGTCGCAAGCAACTTGATGGCACATAACAACAAGTAATCTGAGAGTTGAATAGTGAATAAAGATGACAAAAAACTTAAAAAAGGAATGTATTCCTTTGAGTTGTGATGTTGAAAAGGAGTTCAAATTTCTCATGGACTTCCAAGAGAGCAAACATGTATGTCTTGGAAAGAGTGCAATCAGAGTATTCATTAAAGGGAAGGATGGTGAAACTTCATCTCACATACTTTGGGCATGAAGTTAGGAGGTATCAGTGCTTGGAAAAGGATATCATGCTTAGAAAAGTGGAGGGCTAGTGAAGGAGGGCAAGACCCTCAATGAAATGGACTGACACGAGTGACTCTAAATATGGGCTCAAAATTGGCAGCGATAATGAGATTGGCACAGGTTAGACAGAGGTCGGATCCATCATGCATAAGGTTGCTATGAGTCGTAGTCAACTGGACAATAACAACATTGTTTAGCTTAGGGTGACTAAGGGCCATAGTCTTGGTTAGGGTGATGTTTCAGAGTCTCTATGGGACCAGTAAGCCTGGCCTTTTTAATGTTTTTATATTTTGTTCCACACTGCCTGCCCCCCTATACTCTATCCTGGATCTTCTCCTGTGATTCCTTTCAGAGTAAACTTTATACTTTTTGATTTACAAGCACACTCTACTAGTTTAAAACATTGAAATACTTGATTTTTTGATGCCTATGACAATGGCTATGTAGCATTTTGAATGTCTAATATTCTCAACTGTAATATGGAATAATAATATTAACTTCATATCTTACTTATAGAGATTAATATGTAAAACTCTTAACATAATACCTAATATATTATAGATATTTGTTTTAAAATGTATTGTTTTAAAAGTATTATTATTATTATTATTATTAATAAAACAAAATTAGACATTTTTGAATAAAAATATAGTAATTCCTGAGCAGATAATAATAACAACCATAGTATACACTTCTCTAGTGCTGATAATAATGCTGGTTATTGTTTTTATATACCATTGAGTCAGAACTGACCCATAGTTAACCCTCCAGAGTGTTTTCAAATCGCATGGAGGAGATTGCCCATCTTTCTCCCATGGAGCAGCTGGTAGATTTGAACCATCTGCCTTTGAGTTGGCAGCAATCTACTTGTGAATGAATACATTTTATGAATTCTCTCATTCCATGCATTCTCTCTCTGCTGGTGTCATATGAGTGTTTTACCAACTGCCCTCTACCCTGCTGTATGCTGCTGTAAAAAAAGCAATTTAGCAAAATACTAAAAAATACCTGTGGTGGGGAAGGGGTCAGGTGGGTAAAAAAATTCACCATACAATATGCTTGCTACTTTTGTAAAAATATAATGCTGTTGTTAAGTGCTGTCCAGTCAAGCATGACTCATAGCGACCCTATGATCAAAAGACGCGAACCCTGTTCTATGACTATCATCAGTTCTCTACATTCATAGAGTTTCCAGAGGCATAAAGATACAATATTTATTAATATTTTTGTACTCCTTATTTAGGTGTGTTTACTGCAAAGTCCATGCAGCGTCTAAATAAATCTTGAATGTCCAAGCTAATTTGTTATTGTTATGTGCCATTTAGTTGGAGTCAACTCATAGCTGACCTCCAATGGGTTTTTAGAAGCAACAAATTGTACTCTTCCAGAGTAGCTTGTGGATTTGAACTGCGTGCCCTAGATTTGGCAGCACAGTTCCTTACTATTAAGCCACCAGAGTTCAGTCTGTTCTATCCAAGTGATCTAATTCCATTCAATGACATGTCTCCCTAGTGGTTGCCCAAGCTTTGGTGGACACATGAAAAGAAATGAGAATGCATCATTCTTCAAGGGAATCTATTCCAGTTTCAGAGTCCTAATGGGGATATCTCCTCCTTTACAGTAAATTTAAGTCTTAGTTCCAGCCAATTTTGCTTCAGGAGACTAACTCAAGCACATTTCCAATAACCTTGACCGTGTTAAAATCACATCCAGCATACGCCACCTTTTCTCTTCTACACAGTAATTCATAACTTGGACATTTCCTCTTTACCTGCCATCCCTCCGCCTGGTACCACTGGTCACCTCTGCCCTTCCTTTGTTCTAAAGAGAGCTGATGCCACAACATTTGGCTTAATTAACTACACGGCCCGCTCAGCTGCTTGCAAAGTCCACTCGCCCTCCAGAGTGGCAAGGACTTCGGTTGTCACCACAGGACAAAGCCTGGCATGTTTGTGCTCACATCAGCAGGAGGTCCTCTTCCCTTGGGGCCGGGGTGGCTCTTTGATAATGGTGAGCAAGAACAGCAGGAAAGCTGTCATCCCTGGTCCCTCTGGCATCATAAAGGACCCCCTGGATTTCTGTTCCTTCTTCAATGAGGGTGCTAAAGGTGAAGAGACTGGAGTGGGGCAGACAATCAAAAGATCTTGGGATTGCCTTCCTTCTACATTTGAAAGAGATAGAACAAGATCTGAATTATTCAGTATATACTCCCAATTAGGACAAATGTAGAGTCGGTCTTGTTCTCTGTCTTATTCTTTCTCTAACTTCAGACTTAGCACTTGCCACCGGCTGGGGACTCATTATATCAACTTTCTTCTCCTTTCACTCCTTTTTCTTTGCTCCTCCTTCTCCCCTGAGGTCATCCCCTACCTTCTCTACTGTTGGCTAACATTTACTGAATGCTACATGCTAACATGTCAGGCCCTGTTGTGGCTTATGTATAGCATTTTCATTATAGACCCAGGGTGAAGACATTGTGCTTGTTCCCATTTCACAGATGTGAAAACTAGTCACAGAACAACAACAGGCCCATTCTTATTCCACCTCTTCTTATTCTTTCTAACAATGAGAGGGCACCTCCAGAGACAACTGAATATGCAATGGCACTTAGATGTATTTAGGAAGTTCTAGTCTTTATTTTTTTAGTGTTGTGATCTTATAAAGGCACACAGTTTGAATCCACCAGCTGCTCTGGAGGACAATGAAGCACAGGCTCTGAACAGCAGCTGCAGGGTGAGCTATGAATCAGTTCTGACTCGACGACACGTAATAACAGCACTAATATTATCTCATGGGAATCTCTGGTGGCCTAGTGGCAAGAAGCTGTGCTGCAATCCTGAAGGCACATAGTTCAAGGCCACCAGCTGCTTCATGGGAGAAGGATGGGCAATATCCTACCATGCAATTAACTGCCTCTGAAAATCCACCAGAGGGTCAGCTCTGGGTTGGTTCTGATGCAATCGTACACAAGAACATCAGTCTCTCATAGGAAAGACTCTACAATCACTGATTCTCATGTTCACGTTTTGTTCTTTGCTTATGAGGCAACTTGGAACCAGTTAGGGAGGCTCTCTAGCTTCTATTTACTCATTTTTAAAATAGAGATAATGTTAATATCCAGCCCTTAGCACTACAATTAAAATTAAATATGACAAGCACACAAAGTGCTTAACCTTGCAGTGGTACACCATGGTAAAATGATGCATGCTAGTACTTCTTTTTTCTCCTAAGAAACTCAATTTGAAAACTTTTTATATGACTATACCAATTCCTCCTTTTTTAAATATCAGTAGCATTTGCATAAAGAATGTACAGGCATAATGGATACCAATGGTGTCCTCAAAATTGGGGGGTAAGGCAACTTCACCATTAAGCCTAAAGTACGAGCTCTGGGTATCTTGCAGGTAGCTTCAATTTGCCTGTGCTTTCTAGTCCTCACAGCATGGGGTGAGCTGTGGTTTTTCCCTCCGGTTTATTTGGGATCTATGCTCTGCCAATTTTTCATAAAGATCCAAAAACGATTAGATCAGCACATCAACAAAGAACTGCCAGAAGTCCAGGCTGGGTTTAGAAGGGGTCGTGGTACTAGGGATGTTGTAGCTGATGTTAGATGGATCTTGGCTGAAAGCAGGGAATACCAGAGGAATGTCTATCTGTGTTTCATTGACTATGAAAAGGCATTTGACTGTGTATATCATAGCAAACTATGGCTGACTCTGAGAAGAATAGGAATCCCAGAACACTTGATCGTTCTAATGCGAAACTTATACTTGGACCAGGAGGCAGTTGTCAGAACAGAGCAAGGGAACACTGCATAGTTCAAAACTGGGAAGGGTGTACGCCAGGGATGCATCCTATCTCCATACCTTTTCAACCTATATGCAGAACAGATTATCTGGGAGGCTGGGCTCTATGAGGAGAAATGTGGGGTCAAGACTGGTGGACGATTTATCAGCAATCTGGGCTATGCGGATGACACAACCCTGCTTGCTGAAACTGAAGAAGACCTGAAGCGCCTGCTGCAGAGTGTCAAGGACTGCAGCCTACAATATGGATTGAGGCTCAATGTCAAGAAGACAAAGATTCTCACCACTGGACCAATTGGCAGCATCAGGATGGATGGCGAAGAGATTGACATTGTACACAGCTTTAGCTTGCTTGGCTCTACAGTCAACAGTCTTGGCACCAGCAGCCAGGAAATTAAAAGGCGCATTGCCATGGGAAAGTCTGCTGTTAGGGACCTCTCCAAAGTACTGAAGAGCAATGGTGTCTCTCTGGAGACTAAGGTGCATCTGATACAGGCCATGGTCTTCGCAATCACTTGTTATGCATCAGAGAGTTGGACAATGACCAAGGAGGTTAGAAGGAGAATTGATGCCTTTGAGCTGTGGTGCTGGAGAAGAGTATTGAGAATACCATGGACTGCTAGGAAAACAAACAGATTTGTCCTGGAGAGGGTTAAACCGGGTGGCTCCTTGGAGGCAAGGATTCTGAGGCTCCGTCTAACATACTTTGGACATGTTGTGAGGAGAGACTGGGTCCTTGGAGAAGTACATCATGCTTGGTAGGGTGGAGGGACAGCCCAGGAGGGGAAGGCCCTCTTTGAGGTGGATTGATTCAGTGACTGGGATAATTGTGATGGGAGTGTCAGAGACGGTGCGATTGGCACAGGACAGAGCGGAGTTTAGGGCTGTTGTACATAGGGTCACTATGAGTCGCAAGCGACTCGATGGCACATAACAACAACATGAATTCGTTTACAAAATGAAATTATCGCTAGTGGAGAATAAGACCAAAACCCTAACATTTACTGAGTACCTAATATTTGACAAATTATTCACATGCACTCCAAAGATTAATTCTCAAAATGACTGTGAATCATGTGTATTAACCCATTAAAAATGAAAGCCAGTGCAAGAGAGGAAGACCCTCGGTGATATGGATTGATTCAGTGACTGGGGTAATGAGGGTAGGTGGGTCAGAGACAAGAAGAGTGGCACAGGATAGAGCAGGGTTTAGGGCTGTTGTACATGGTGTCACTATGAGCCACAGGTGATTCAATGACACACAACAACAACAACAACAACAGGTGAAAAAGTAAATGTGTTCCAAGCTAAGATGTTAAATTCAACTTATACCTAAAGTCAAAGTTTCTTTCACCCGACCAAACTGCTTCATTAACAAGTAGACAGGGAATGAATGACTCCATGATAATCGGTAGACAAGGATTCTTCTAAGTTTTGTCTGTACTGTAGCATTCTAAGTTTTTTTCAGTAATACATAGTGCCCATGCTCTCTCTGTTTTACCTCTGGGACAACTTTTGTAACTTCTTTGAGCCTCAGCTTCCTTAAATAAGAAACAAGAAAATAGCTCCGCTCTCATGGGATAGTGTCAGGCTTAAGAACGGATAAGTGTAGAATATTATTTTATTCTCAAGAGCATTTTACAGAGAGCTCTGGTGGCCTAATTCCTAGGAAGTCACACCTGAAGTGTAAGGGGCTTTGAATCCCCCAACAGCTCTTCATGAGAAATATGGACAATCTCCTCCAGGGAAGGTTAAAGCATTGAAAACCCAATGGAGGGAGTCTGTTCTCACTTGCAGGCCACGAATGAGTGAAAACATGTTATGAAAGTATAAGGAATTATTCGTCCTGTTGTTATCATCATGGCACTTGTAAGACTCTGAGAATAGAGACCTTTATGCAACATGCATGCCCCTTTAACAAAATTGATAAGAGGCATAGAGGAAATGGTCTGGGTCCCACTTCCACATGCAAATAGAAAATGACTAGCTTCGTTGCTTCATCACAAGTAGATATTCCTGCTGCTGCAGAATGCAAAGAACAATGAACACACAAAAAGAGTTTGAGGAAATGTCTCATGACTCAGCCTCTTGCAGGAGTGGGCAGTCTGCGGTCTTCTGAATTGAGACATTTGCCTGGTGATATGTCTAAGGGCACAGGAACAAAGGCTATTTCTGCCAATATAGTTATAGCTCAAAATTATTGAGGAGTAATGATGTCAGTCTGAAGACTAAGGTGAGTTTTTCCTGTTACTTCTATGCATCTGAGAGCTGGACAATGAATAAGGGTGACAGGAAAAGGACTGATGCCTTTGAGCTGTGGTGTTGGAGAGGAGCCCTGAACATCACATGGACGGCCAAGAGATCTAACAGATATGTTTCAGTTGGAGTGCTCTTTGGAGGCAAGAATGATGAGGCTTCACCTCACACACTTCGGTCTTGTTGCTAGGAGGGGCTTGGAGAAGGACACATGCTAGGAAGGATGGAGGGTTGGAGAAGGAGAAGACCCTCAACCAGGTGGATTGACATGGTGACTGCTTCAAAGGGTTCTTGTGTGTCAGGAAGTGTGAGGATGGCGCAGGACAGATCGGGATTCAGATCTTTTGTTCTTAGAGTCACTATGAGTTGTACGTGACTCAATGGCACCTAACAACAAAAACAACAACAACAATAACAATAGGGGTTCATCTTGTGACATCTTTGATCTGATAACTGCTCTTTAATTACTTAGCCATCTTTATTTTATTTATATAAACAAAGAAATAGAAATCTTTTATAAATGTAGATAAAACAAAGATGGCAAAGTAATTGAAGAACAGGTATCAGATCTAAGATGTCACAAAATGAACACCTGAACCTTAAATATGGACTGAAGCTCAACATGAAGTAGACAAAGATTTTCACCACTGCACTGATTGGACATCATGATAGTGAAGGGATTGAGATCGTTAACAGCTTTAGTTTGCTTGGCTCCGTGATCAACACTCTTGGTATCAACAGCCAGGAAATAAAAAGAGGAATTGCATTGTGAAAGTTTGCTGTCAGAAACTTCTCCAGAGTACTGAGGAGCAATGAAATAAGTCTATAGACTAAGGTGCATCTGATCCAGACTACGGTTTTTGCAATTACTTACTATGCATCAGAAATCTGGACTAGGGATGACAGAAGGATAATTGATGCCTTTGAGCTGTGGTGTTGGAGAAGAGTATTGAATATACCATGGACTGCTACGAGAACAAACAGATTCATCCTAGAGAGGGTAAAACCAGGCTGCTCCTTGGAGGCAAGGATTCTGAAGCTTCATCTGACATACCTTGGACATCTTGCAAGGAGGGACCCATCCTTGGAAGGGACGTCACACTTGGGAGGGTAGAGAGACAGTACAAGAGAGGAAGATCCTTGATAAAATGGACTGACTTCGTGACTGGGGGTAACGGAGGTAGGTGTGTCAGAGATAATAAGGTTGGCTCAGGATGGAACAGGGTTCAGAGGTGTTATACATAGGGTCACTATGAGTTGTAAGCAACATGATGGCACATAACAATAAACAATATATATAACACAAATCTTTACTTTGTTATAGGCACAATTTCAGGCTCTAGAATTAGAGCTGTGAAAGGTCCCTGGCTTCATGGAATATACAATCAGAGGGAGACAAGCAATAAATAACTTACAAATAAGTGGTAAGGTAGTTCCGGGTGACGATGAGTGCTCGGGGGGAAATAAAGCAAGATGATGGGTCAGAGAGGACCCAGGAAAGGTCTTTCAAAATGGGGGGTGGTTAGTAAAAGCACTATGAGGGGATAAGTACTAATAATAGGAAGGAAACTCTGCAATGCCCTGCAGTCTCCATGAGCCTGAATGCTCTGATCCATCCCTCTCTGACTCCCTGAGGAGCGTCTCCCAGATTCCCTGCCCAGCTGGCTTCCAATGGGACTTGGCTGATCAGAGACAGCAGAGCGCAGCACGAGAGACGAGATGTAATGCTTTATCTCCTACTAAGCTATGAGGTTGAATCTTTGCAGAGACCGGGGTCTACAAGTCCAGCTCCCATGAGATAACCCCTTTTCCATGACTCTGGTTTTTACTGAGCTTCAGTATTACAGCTTCCTCCCATTCCTCAGCCACTTGGACCTTAAGGACAGAGATGACTTCTCACTCTTGTGTCCCATGTGGCACGAGTGATCAAACAGTTACTAGGGAACTCTAGTGTCCTAGTGATAAGAAGCTGCACTGCAATCCTGAAGTCATGCAGTTTGAATCCACCAGCTGCTCCATGGGAGAAAGAGGGACAATTCTCCTCCCATGCCACTACTTTCCTCTGAAAACCCGCAGCAGGGTCAGCTGTATGTCAGTTCTGACTTGACGGCACACAACAACAACAGGCAAAAGGTTGGAGATTTGAATCTACCTAAAGGTGCCTCAGACGAAAGGCCTGGCAATCTACTTCTGAAAAATCAGTCCTTGAAAACTTATGGAGAACATTTCTTCTTTACCACACACATAGGGTTGTCATGACTCAGTTTCAATTTAGTGATGATTCGTTAATTAATTAATTCTTCTCACGTACTTTGAGGATGTTGGTCAGGAGTGGTCAGTATTTGGAAAAAGACATCATGTTTGGAAAAGAAGTGAGTGAGTGAAAGAAAGTGAAGATCTTCAACAAAATGGACCATCAGAGGGACTGCAACAGTGGACTTACACACAGCAGAGGTTGTGAGGATGGCACAGGGTCAAGGAGCTCTGCTGTCTTTATGGTAAGGAATCATTTTGTAAGTGAAAAGGTGCATGGTTTTAATCCATCAGTTGCTTCAGAGGAAAAAGATGAGCAATTTACTCTGCTATTTATGATATCTAAAACCCACTGGAAGGTCAGCTGTGAGTAGATTCTGACTCCAAGAAACACAACAACAACATTCTCAAGGTCACTGTGAGTTGGCTTCAACTTGATGGCATGTAGTAACGAACATTTCCTTAACCTTAACTACGTATCTGTAAGCAATCCCTTCATTATAGTCTCTATATTCGAAAAGTCAAGATAAATTCTGCTTCTTGATGGATTCAGATTGGTATATTTATTTGAAAGTGTAGACATTTTTGAACATTCAAGGACTAGCACTTTTTTATGCAAAAGATAAAGATGTGAGACCTAAACTTTGTATGATTTATATGATAGTTGGATACACAGACATAGATAGATAGATAGATAGATAGATAGATAGATAGATAATAGATAGATAGATAGATAGATAGATAGATAGATAGATAGATAGATGATAGATAGATTACATAAATAGATGGTAGAGAAATAGAGAGAGATATTTTGTTATTTAAATTCCATTACTATATTGGGAGTTTGGACAGTCATCATTCTCACTGTACAAATAAAGAACCTGACGTTTCCAGGGTAAATACTTGCCAAAGCATAGCATGAGTGCCTAATACTACAGCCTAACAAAAAACTCAGAATTTGGGATCCAAGGTCAGGCTTCCCCTCAACCCCAGCACTCAGCAGGCAAGTGGTTGAGCACAGGAAAGGACATTGCTCAGAGAAGAGCTTACAGCTTCACCAGTAGCTCACAGAATCTGTCACACACACCAACTACCCAGCTGGCACCTTTCCGCTCAGTAGTAGAGTGATAGGAATCTTCAGAAACACTGCAACCTCTCTGTACAAACATGAACCAAGATGAAAAGTGACCAAGGAAACCCTCAGGTGTTATTATTGTAGGGAGAGTCACACAACTAAATCTTAGGCGCTGACCCTTCTGTTTCCAAGAACATGCACTTACCATCTTGTTTAAAGCTTTTCTTTTTCATAATATAATTGGCCACAAGTAATTTACTGCATGTTTTAATAAGATTTTTGCCATGTTTAGAATATTTAATGTGTTTATTTCAGTGGCATTACTTACATTCATGCCTATATTTTTAAAGTTTTTCATTTTACCTAGTCATTTCTTTCATCTAACCTATTATATTTCTATTATCTAAGGGCTAGTTTCCCCATTCTCTTTTCTCCCCCTACCACTCATGGTAACTCAAGAATATTTTATCCTGCTGATATGCTTTTCCTTAACTTGTTAATAACAAGCAACTCATTTTAATTGAACAGAAGACTCTAGATGTTTATAAGAATCATTTGATAAAAAAATTAATTGATAATTCAAATATATTCTACTCAATGTTTTAAAGTTTAGATTTTTGTATAAAAGGTTATCTTAAAGTAGGACATTATCATATAGTTCTGTTATAGTTATAATGTCATCTTTATATAAACAATGTAGTATAGATCTAGAGCTGACAGTAGGATTTATTCTTAAAAGTTGGAGTGAATCACTGAAAAATATGAAAGACAGCACTATGTCATTCTTTTCAAGACTTCTGTAATCCGTACTCTAACATTCCTCATTAACTTATCATTTGCAGTTAAAATTATCTATGTTCACCTCTGCAATACACCAATAGTTAGTCCTCGGGGGTATACAAGCCAGATTGAGCATCTGGATTTTTCAGTGAATCCTAAAGGTCACCATATTCACAGAAATCGAAATAGACGGATAGATGGTCATATAACAACATGCAGCCGCTCAGACAGACTGCTCCTGCTGGCCCAGGCCAGCCTCCACGAGCTCTGGCACGTTGAGGCCACATGGGCTTCTGTTGAAGGACGTATTGTTATACGGCTTTCGAAAAAGTCACTGTTTCCATTTCTTTCTCCCTCACTTGGCATTTGGGAGCCTGCTGACAGGATTCACACCAATTTTTGGCTTGATTTCTGGAGGCTTTTTTTCCCCCTCTCCACTCTACTACAGTAGAGCTTAAAGAAAAATAGCACAAAGAAATAGTTAAGGAGAAAGGAAATCATGCTTCTGATGGTTTTGAGGAACTCTGTAGTGACCCAGAGACCAGAGAAAGGGACAGAATGCTAAGGAAAATGCTATTCCTTTTATTTGGCCATGAAAGAAATAACTGAAATGGTCCTGTTCTTTCATAAGAATGTACCCTCGCAAGCTTACATAGGTGTATATGTGTGTCTGTGCATGTGCACCTCTATCTTAGCTTGTCTGAGCAAGAGATAATATAAATGTCTTGTTTTACAGACCTGATAGCATTTGTGGAGGATGACTTAGGATCTCCCAATTCCTTCCCTGCTAGTTCAAAACTCAACCCATGACCTATTATGAGTCAGAACCGACTCACAGGTGACCCTCCAGCAGAATTTCAGAAGATGTCAATTTCTGGGGAAGAGACTGTCCATCTGTCTCCCACGCAGCAGCTCACAGATTCAACCACATGCCTTATGCAATTCCCTACCCACTAGGCCAAAGGCCACCTTAAAAATAGACTAAGTATCAGATTTAGTCTCCTAAAAGCTGAAAATTCCAACAAATCTTCTTAGAGAAATAGGAATGTTTGCTTTCTGTATTTGAAATATGTCAGATAACAAGAAGTCTTGGACCATAAGGGAACATGGGAGAAGATGGTCCTGGAAAGAGAAGGAGCCTGGGAAGCTGTGTTTGTAATACTGTTTTAGTTACAGGTCACAGAAACAGAACTCAAACAAGTTTAAGAAGGAAAGGATAAAATAGAGAGGGTCTATTAGAAGATTTCTAGGATAATTCACAAAACAAAAGAGACAAAGTCACTTGGAAGGGGATTTAGGAACTGTGGCTTAGAGATGAAAACCTGTGGTTCAACATCAGTCTGACTTTTTATCCACGTAGCCTTTATACAATGGAGCTCTGGTGGCCTGGTGGTAAGAATTTGCACTGTAATCCCAAAGGCATGCAGTTTGAATCCACCAGCTGCTATCCAGGAGAAGGATGGACAATCTCCTCTGAGACATACTCTGAAAACTTCCCTGGGGAGGTCAGCTATAGGTCGACTCTGACTCCCGGTACTCAACAACATACTTTATACAAGCCATAATGTTTCAGTTGTAGAATTCTTGCCTTTTGTGCTGGAAAAGCAGGTTGTAAACCTCATGTAAACCTCGTGAACAACTACCAACTGTCTATTTGGGGCTGCTGTGACACTGTATTTATCTCCGTGGAGCTTTTAGACCAAGTTACACTAGGAAGAAAGGACTGGCAAATCTACTTTAGCAAGCAGCTAGATTAAAGCACTGTGGAACACAATCTGGTCCCATTGTGTATGATTTGCCAGAAGCCCATGTTGATTCAGTGGTGGCTACTGACAAAAATATCCGCTTTTTTTCTTTTTTGCCTCCCAGTATTTGAGTTTATTATCTTATAGTGCCACCGTTCTTCCAAGTTTGGTAGCCAGGCGAAGCTATTATTTGGGAAGGGACATCATGCTTGGAAAGATAGAAGATCAGTGGAAAGGAAGATCCCTAATGAAATATCTTGACGTGGTGACTTCAGTAAGGGGCTCTAGTGTGTCTGAGATGATGAGGATGATACAGGATAGGGCAGGATTCAGGTCGACTGTTCATAGGATCACTGTAAGTTGTACTCAACTCGAGGGGACTTACCAACAATAGCATTGCTGTCGTCCACACAAAGACTGCACCGTGGTTTGAATACACCAGCAGCACCAAGAGAGAAAGATTGGCAACCTCTTCTCTTGCCATTTACAGCATCCAAAAATCTACTGGAGGGTAACCTGTGAGTTGCTTCTGACTTGATGGCAATAAACTGGGGTTTGTGCTTGTTTGTGTATAAGCATCTGTAGGTGGGAAGGGGAGTGAAGGCACGGGTAGTTTGACAACTCAAAATTGGAACATAAGCCATCACAGTAGTTCTACATAAAACAGTCCTCCCAGAAGTACTGTGTCTGGGTCAGCTCAGGCCATACGCTTTTCCCTTGATCAGTCACTGAGTCTCTATCACAGTCACCTCTGACTGGCCACACAGGATTTCCCAAGGACATGAGAGCAGAGTCTGTGCAAATCCAAGTAATTAGTAGAGGAGGCACCACAATGCAGTTAGTAGTGGAAATGAATGACACAAATATAAGCGGTGTCTCTCATAGCAGCTTTAAAAGATTTAACAGGCAAAGATGGCTTGTAAAGATCAAATCTAATATCCCAAATAATATTCCCTTCAAAGATGGCACACACATGGTAAAGAAGAAGACAGACTTTGCATTTAGTAAACAGGCAAATATCTCACTCTTGCCTCCAGATACTGAATAGTGACACACTCCCTCTCCTCTCTCACCTGGTGCCCCCCACTCTCTAATCTCACTGCACTCCATTCAGATCCTAGTGTGTTGAGAGCTTTTCTCTTGTTGGGCCTTAATGTTTTCCATCTGCTTTAAGGATTTGCCCAAGGTTATTTGCATGAATAAGGACCTTGTCATCCATCAGGATTCATGCCCTCAGAGAAGGCTTCCCCGAACTCTGTCCATAGTAAGTAAGCATCTCTTTTTTATTCTTTAGTGAATATGTCACCAGTTTGTTCTTGATAGATATTGGTTCGCCTAATTATTCCTTTTGATCTCTCCACTGGACTACAAGTTCTGTTGGAGTAGGGGTATGTCTCATTTGTACTCCTCTACTCTCAGCATTGACCAATGTGCCCTGCACAAAGTAGTTAGTTGCTGCTGAGTTGTTTCCCATGCTTGACATCTCTCTGTGTTGCATGGTATCAGGGATGTGATTGCTTTATTTTGTTTTGTTTCCTGTATAGTCTTAACAGAAGCAGATTGCAAGGCCTTCATTTCATGGTACTGTGGGGTTGGTTAAAAACGCTTATCTTCATCGCAGCATTATTTATAAGAGCAAAAAGACAGAAGCAGCTCAGGTGCCCATCAACAAATAAATGGATAAAAAAACTGGTATACTTACACAGTGGAATATTACACAGCACTGAAAAATAGTAAACTCGTAAAAAAAACACTACACAGCATGCATGCATCTGGAAAACATTATGCTAAGTGGAATATCTCAGTCAAAATGGTCAAATACTGCTTAAGGCCACTGTTAGTATGACAGGTATGAATGAGGGTGTGCAGAAAGTGGGAAAAGAATAGAAAATGAACACTGCACAGGACTGAGTTAAATGAAGGACAATTTGGAAGGAATGTATGTATGATTAGACATTATGTGTATGACAATTAAAAACCTGGAGTAGGTTAAGCATTGCACCATGAACTGGAGGAGAGAGAGGGAAGAATATGAATAATGACTGAAAATCCAAACAGCCGCTCAAAAACTGGTTTTGTACAGGGGAAAAAAGACTTACTCTTTACATTAACCCTTTAGTACAAATCATCTCTTTGTATGTAGGAAGAAGGAGTAGCATCCACGTCCTAAACAACATGCCTCCCTAAACTATGAACTTTGATAAATGTCAGTAGTTGTTGAGGGGCTTCAGGTCTTTTGTCCATAGGTCGCGAGTTGTGCTCAGCTCGAAGGCAATCAACAACAACAATAAGAAGGACTTAAAACATATTCTCTGAAGGCATGTCTGGATGCTTGTCTGAATGAAAGCAGCAGCAGGTGAGGCTATCGAAGAAAAGTGAAATCACAACCTTAAAAATAAGAAAAAGAACTGTTGTGTTTACAACACTAGGGGGTGCCCTTTACATAGTTAACAATGATAACCACGCCCCTATCTCCCATCCAAAACCAAATTTACCACATTGGAATTGTTTCCTACTGACAGCAATCCTCTGTTGGTTTTCTGAGGCTGTAAATCTTCACAGGAGGTGACTGTCCATTTTTGTCCTGCGGAGTAATGGCTGAGTCTTTGTTAACAGGTCTTAGCAATTGCTTGTTGTGCATCTGCGAGCTGGACAACGAAAAAAGATGACAGAAGAATTGATTCCTTTGAGTTGGGGTGCGGGAGAAGATTATTCAATATACTAAGGACTGCCAAGAGAACAAACGAGTTTGTCCTGGAGAGGGTGAAGCCAAACTGCTCCTTGGAGGCAAGGATTTTGAGGATCCATCCCACATATATTGGGCATATCACCAGGAGGGACCAGTCTTTGGAGAAGGACATCATTCTTGTAAGAGTTGAAGAGCAGTGTAGAAAAAGAAGGACCTGAACGAGATGGGTTGACACAGCAACGGTGGCAACATGGTCAGGTGAGTCGGAGATGGTGAGGTTGGCACAGGATAGGGCAAGGTTCAGAGTTCAAAGTTCATTTGGTCGCTATAGTTTGTGGTCGACTTGGCACATAACAACAGCAACACTACTATGCACTATGTCACTAGGAGTCTTTCCTTCTCCACCTCCTTGGTTTGGTACTTTTGAGTTGGAATCAACTCATAGCTGACCCACCAGCTGGTTGTGGGGCCATAAATCGCATGGGAGGAGATTGCTCATTTTTCTCCCATGAGGCTGCTGGTGGATTTGAACCCCATGTCTTTGTATTAGCAGCACAATTCCTTGAGGCCAACAGCTATCTGTCTACATCGCATCCTCTAAAAATGTGGAGGAACGATAATAGAAACCAATACCAATCCTAGAAAACCACAGAGCTGGGGGGCTGCCTCTCACTTGAAAGCAGTTCTTCTCCAACTGTCATGTTGCTGTTAGGTGCCTTCGTGTTCTAATAGGACTTGGAGCAACCCTATGATAACAGAGCTGAACGCCCTTCTATCCTGTACCATCCTCATCATCCCGGACGTATTCAAGCTATTTGCAGCAATCACTGTGCCAATCCATGTGGTTAAGGGTCTTTCTCTCTTTCCTCAACCCTCTGCCTTTCCAAACACGATGTCCCTCTCCAAGATATAGTCTCTTTTAACAACATGAAGGAACAGTTTTATAAGATTCTTTCCAGTCCATGCTTACAAAAGTTACCATAAAAACTAACTGCTGAAAATAAAGACAACAACCAATAACACAGGATAGACCAAAGGTCAAATTTGTATGTAAACAGTTATAAAACCACTCCACCCGATTTATAGAAACATTTGTAGAAACACTCTTCATTTCTATTCTTACCACATTGCAGACCAGTGATAATGCCTAATATGTTTTATTTCTTTGTATAAACATAAAAAGTCTTTTCCGTAACATTAATTACAATTGATTAATTAATTACAATGTCAAATTAAACCCATATTGTATGTTGCATTTCCTTTCACTCTCTACTGGTCCACGGAGCACTTTTATCAAGATGACTGAAATGAGAGTAAAAGGTCAAGCACTACAGCAGGCTGTTGTCAACACCTCTTCATTTAATCCTCACACTGAATCCAAAGACAAGGAGAAGGTGACATCACTGAGTCGAATTTGTAAGTGCAGAATCACTATCATTATTCAATGTTTGAAATTTTGCTCTTCATGGATTTTTTGGCATTAATTTTTATTTTTAAAAATATTACTTTGGTTTCTTAGTTGTTTGTCTCTTAAATTTTAAACCATATCCTAGTCCTAAGGAAAACCATAACTATAACTGTAATATTGTTGTTAGGTTCTGTCGATGTGCGTATGACCCATAGCGATCCAATGAACAACAGATCTGAACCCTCCGCTATCCTGTGCCATCCTCACAATCTCTGACACACTCAAGCACACTGTTGCAGTCACCATGTCAACTCATCTGGTTGAGGGTCTTCCTCTTTTTTGGTGGACCCTCCAACTTTCAAAGTATGATGTCTTTCTCCAAGAAATAGCCTCTCCTAGCAACACGCCTAAAGTATGTGAGGTGACGCTTTATCACCTTTGCCTCCAAGGAGCACTCTGGCTACACCTTCTCCCAAACCTATCTTTGTTCTTCTCAAAGGCAGCAATTCTTCTTCTGTTATCTTTATTCATTGTCCAGCTCTCAGATGCAGAGTAAGTGTTTGGAAAGACCATGGCCTGAATCAAGTACACCTCAGTCCTCAGATTGACATCATTGCTACTCAGTAATTTGGAGAGGTCCCTAACTGCAGACTTTCCCATGCCATACACATCTGCTGATCTCCTGAAGGTACTCAGAGTGTTAATTTTGGATCTAACTAAGATAAGTCATTGATTTTACAAAATTCAACCACACTGAGTTGGGTCACCTTTCTTTGGAATGGGAACAAATATAGATCTCTTCTAGTCAGTTGGCCAC
>NW_006399809.1:17511112-17520748 GCF_000299155.1 Elephantulus edwardii
AACGACTTGATGGCACATAACAACAACAACAACTAAGATAAAGTATAGCTATTACACAGAGATAAAATAAAGCTAGAAGAGTTTGTTTAGTGACAGATTGTAATTAAACACATTTCTAACATTAGTTCCCAGTTTTTCCACTAATCCACGCTATCCCTCATTCTGAGTGTCCACCATCCACCATTGTCATTCATTCCTTTCTGGCTTTGCTGCTACTGACCAGAGTTAAGTGTTTGGGAGTATGTAAATTTGAAACATTAAGTAAGGGTCAGACGAATGTTAATCTAAAGAAAAGGATTTTATACGGTATTCTGAGATGTTATAGAAATGGCATGATCAGATAAAAGGTTTTGAAAGTTAACTGTGAGTGTAATGGATCAAAGGGCCAGTTAGTGTGGGCAGAACTACATTGACATGTGAAATAGAAACACGCAGTAAACAAAGGGGATGGTGAAAAGGCTAGTGAAGAACTTAGTTTCATTTTTACAGGGTCTTTCTCATTGCTTGCCCTGGTGGCTGAATAGTTAAGTGGTCCTTTGACTACTAACTGAAAGGGGATAGGTTCAGACCCACCCAGTAGCTCCATTAGGGACAGACCTGGTTATTTGCACTTGTAAAGGTACCTAATGGCTCTCACTGTGAGGGTTCCAGAAAAAGCAATTACTCCTGCTGCCCCTCCACTGGGCCTGGCCATTGTTACTGGGAAGTGGGGAAGCTGCAGTCTAGGAATGTTGGAGAGAAGAAGCAAGAAGCGATGCTGTGTATAGCGGACAGGGCAGGAGAAGAAGAACTAACAGCGGTAAGTGAGGATCTGGAGCGAGGAAAGCAGTGCGAGGAGCCGTGGAAACGGGAGGCACAGGCGAAGCAGAGAGCAGAAGGCAGGCAGCATCTGCGTGTTCAAGGACAGGCGGAAGGAGGAAGGCGGGAGTAGGCGGAAACAGCAGTCGGAGTCTCAGCAGCACTAAAATTGTCCCTGCTACTTGGCAGGAGTCAGTTCAGCGTCCCAGATCCAAGATCCTGCTCCTTTTCTTCATTCATAGAACTGCGCAGGGGGCACACTGGTGAGGCTCCTGGACCCGCGGAGCACAATGCAGCAGTCAGCTCCCCCTGGGCCCAGAGTTCAGCCCTCAGAGCTCTGCTTCTGAAGGTGATCATTTCAAGAGATCAGCAGGGGGCATGGCAATGAGTTCTTTCTGCCAGAGTGGATCATAAGAAACTGAGTCTGGCTGATGGAAAGGCGGGGGGAGGGGAGGAGTTTATTAAGCAGAGTTGAAGCATGCATTTTCTTTTAAGGAAAAAAAAAATAAATTTAGAATCTATACATAATAAGTAGTATTATGAAGTCCTCGGGTTCTCCAATCAAACAGCATTTTCTTTCATTGTTAAACTGTATTTCTATTAAAAATAATGATAAAAATAAATCTGCCACCTGGCTGACAGAGCAAACAGTCTCTTGCACTGTCTTATTATACAACCACAAGTGTGTTCTGGTGCATCGGTGACCACTGTGCCAATCAGTCTCACCGTGGGTCTCCTCACGCTGTGGATCCTGCCCTCTGCCAACACAGGCTTTCTCCTCCGGTGCTTGATCCCAACTTATGTGATGCCCAAAGAAACGAGCTGTTGTGATTCACAGGCTTTCAGAGGTTCATTTTCAGAAGTGTATCGTCAGGCCTTTTTCACCTAGAGAAACTCTACTAATCATATATATGTGGTCTGGTGGTAAGAAGTTGCATTGCAATCACAGAAATATGTGGCTCGAATCCATCAGCTGCTTCGTGGGGAAAAGGACATCTCCAGTGTGATTTACTGCCTCTGAAAACTGGCTGGAGGTTCAGCTATGGGTCATTTCCTACTTGACAGCACACAACATGTGTGTATACCTCTGAACATATAAAACTATACCACTCAGCTGTAAACTGTCAGTTTATGTCAGGGTTAAGATTTTCACCGCCACAGCAACACACGTTACTATTGACAGATGATCAGTGCATAATGAAAAAGTGTCCTTTATATTATGGGCTAGGGAGATCTGGTGGCCTAGGATAAGAGTTGTGCTTTCAACCCAAAGGCATGTTGTTTAAACCCACCAGCTGCTCAGTGGGAGAAAGGTAAACAGTCTCCTCATGGGGCATTAAAACTTTCTGAAAAGTCACTGAAGAGTCATCTATGAGTTGGTTCCAACTGGATAGTATACAACAACAACAATACTATGTTATGGGCTTCTTTTCACTTCACTTCACTAAGCCTTTTCACCTACACTGTGCATTTGATATCTTCAACAGTTCTGTATAGTTGAATTCTGTGAAGTTGAAAGAACAGGCATAATAATTCTCATTTAGCAGAAGTGTAAAGTAAGGCTCAGAGAGGTTCAAAAATTAGTCCAGGTCATATATACAGTATGTGACAGATCAGTTTTCTTCACTGACATATTTGTTCCATTTGTTTATGCTACTGAATTCTAAGTAACCCATCTTGTGACTGTTCTAAAAGTACATTATAGTGATCATTTCATTATGCCGTTCAACGGATGTACTGAAATATAATTATTAAAGAATTGCACTTCACACGAAAGGAATGTGATGGTGCAGAGAAATGGGCATGGAGTTAAAAGGCTTAGGAATCTCACAATATAGGGACTCTCCACTATCTTAAGAAAAACATTGACCTCAGGAAGTTTTAGGGTTTTTATCTGAAAAAATGGCAAGTTTTCCTATCTAATTAGGTTATTATGAAGTACTACTGTCCGGTGGAGAGCAGAGGGATATAAAGGAGAGACATAGGACCTGGTAAACAAAATTACAGGAATAAAAGAAGAATCTCAGGTTATAGAGGACTGCTAGCAGAAGCAGGCTCTGTCAGACTGTGTGAATGGGAAAGAGAAATACAGTTTGAAATTTACAGAAGGACCATATTGTTGTTGTTATGTACAAATCACAGAGATTCTATGAACAATGGCTCTGAACCTTGCCCTATTTTGACCCAACCTCACTCTCTCTTATATACTTGTTCCCATTGCCACAGTTACAGTGTCAATTTATCTCATCCGGGGTCTTCCTCTCTTGCACTGACAATTCCACATTGTTTTTTCGCTCTTATCCCTATAGTGGGCAATGCCAGGTGGTTGAAATCTTGCAGGGATAGTTTGCAAACCCTTTGTTGTTTTTGTGTACCTTTGAGTTGAAACTGATTCATAACTGACCATTTAGCAGCTTTTCAGGGGCAGAAAATCACCCTGGAGGAGTTGCCCATCTTTCTCCCATCATGCAGCTGGTGTTCAAACTGCTCGCTTTTGAGTTAACAAAGGAACTCCATACCATTAAAACAACAGAGATCACTTTGAAGACCCCAAGATAAGTCTTTTGGCTTGAATTTGCAGCAGGCTAACTCTACATGGTACAGTAAGATGGTTAGAAGGATCTAGAAATTAGTCCTATATTGTGGACAGTATATAAGAGTTTAGTTCTCAGGTCATCTCCATGATAAATTATTTATGAGTAATAAATTGATGACTATTTGCCTAAATTCATGTTACTTGCTAGGTAAGAGGAAGAAATACATTTAATTAGAATATCATGTTCTTTGTATTTCTAGCTTCAGCCTTCTCACCAGTAGGGGTTGCGGACTAACCTTTTAGCTGCAACTATTATGTATCTGTTAATGAATCCTCAAACACTTCATTCTCAGCTCCTATCTTTTCTTCCAAATATGCCAACATGCATCCTAGAGATTCCCTTTTCTATTTTCAGACTACATTGGGACAATCACTATTTACTCTGCTAAGAATCAGTTGTCTCCTAGATTCCCTCATCCATTCTTCCCACAGCCAATCTGTTCCTATTCCCTATCAATTCTTACTTTTCTAGTTTCTTAATATCTTTGTTCACAAATCTTCCTGAGATTCCCCTATAGCCCCTTGAACTCATGCCCTCAGAAATTTGCAGAGCAGGTTCCAATTATCTTTCCATTTACCCTTTCCCAACCTGACCTCACAGTGATCTGCTTGGAGTACACATTCAAGGATATGTCTCTATTCCCAAGCTTATAGGAAAATAGCAACTCTTCAAGTACGACTTATGTCTTCCCCTGTCTCCCCCCTCCCTTATTCTTCCCATGTACCTTATTCTCTGGAGAGGTTACTCCACTAATTTCTCATTGGTCTCCAAATTCAGTTCGCCATTTTGAAGTTATTTATTTACCTATACTTATCTATAAACACTTCCTGGAATGTACCACATTCTTTAACCTGAAGAACCCACTCTCTCACAAAGCTAATCTATTTAAATCAGTTTCATACCAAGGGTCAGAAGTCCTTGTTCTTTGTAGGTAATCTTTCCAACACCACACAGGAAGTAATAAGCAAATTTTTTATGACTAACTGAATGAATGATTCACACGTAAGACAAAGGCCATGAGGACACTGGGAATAGTTAAAACCAAGAACTCAGCCTTGCTATTGAGCAGACATAGAGGTAGGTGATATTATAGTGTTTGTCTGGTGCAGAAGATGGTGCAGACAGAGGGAACAGCATAGACAGACAAGAGTCTGGAAAGATTATTGCACATTTTGGAGAATGCCAAGAAGTTGATGTGGCTACAGAAATGTAGAACAATATTGAATTCAAATTAATGGATTCCAGCATCCCTTGAAAGTTACAAGTGATATGTTGCTTAATACTCCTCTCAGTTACCTTCTGACATTCGTGGGTTCCTTCCTCCATAAACAATTTCAAAATTGTATTTTACAGTTGCATTGGGACAATGACAAACATATTAATGTTATATATGACAATAATGAATTAAACCTAAAAGCTTGTTTGTTCTCTCCTGATGTTAAAAGACATTCAACTACTTTCTTAGGCCTTGTAAGCTACTTGAGTCCAAGGCACTATGCCTTGGATGCCTGATGAAGGCTTCAGCCCCGATTTCTCTCTTAATTGTGCAAATCAGCAAGGCTGTCCCAGGAAGGAGTTAAATGTAACGCTGACAGAGTTAGTCTTCAAAGATCATTGTTTACTGTCATTGTTCTTTATGTGCAAAATGTGATAAATAGAGTATATTATCTCTAAAGGGCTTCCTGACTAAAAATGATGTTCTAATTGTTGTTTATGAGGTTTGTAACAGTTTATAAATCTCTTCCTAGATTATCACCCAATTTATTTCTCATAAATTCCCATTATTAGTGTAAGAGAATTACGGCTGAAGGGAGATTTCCCAAGTAGTGTTTAGTGGAGAATGAGGCAAACTTGAGTCTTCTAACCCTCCTTTCACTACTCAGTCATGAACTAGCCACAGGCACAAGGGACCTGGACCTGGACTTACAGTCAGAGATGTGGTTCTTCCCATAACCTTCACCATCTCCAAGAAATAAGCTCTTTAACGGCCCTAAGCACTGTTGCTTTAATCTATTAACTGGGCATAAAAAAGCTCTTTTAAAATGTGTGTGTGTGTGTGTGTGTGTGTGTGTGTGTGTGTGTGTGTACGTGTGTGTGTGTGTATATATGGATGTATACATGTTGTTGTTGTTGTTGTTAAGTGCCTTCAAGTTCAGGCGACTCATAGCGACCCTATGAAGGAGAGTCCTTGACGCTTGGGTGCCTTTCATTCTCTCTCCAAGTTCATAGGGTTTCCGGAGGCAAGCTATTATGGAAGTGGATGCCACTCCTCCTTCCATACATATGTATACATCCATACACACACACACACACACACACATATATATAAAGTGAATTTTTGGTGACATGTTAGGTTTCCATTCAACAATTTCTATGCACATTACTTCATAACATTGATTACCGTTTCTATCATTCTATTTCCATTATTCTTGCTTCTCTGCATCCCCTTTGCCCACTCTTGAACTTCTCATCTGTTTGGGGGTATATATTGACCCCTGGGGCTTAAATGGGTGATGATTTTTAAAACTCTTTAGTGGCAAAAGGACAAATACTGCATAGTGCCACTGCTGTAAAGCAAGCCTGATATAGGAGTTGAGAAATAAAGAGGGAATAAATAATGATACTGCATTGAAGCAGATGAGGGAAAGAACTATTTAGGAGAATATGATTAGGTGTTATTATTATGACAAGAGTTCAGATTGCAAGCGGTATAGTAGAGTGGACTAGGGGGCCAATTTTAAAACAGTGAAATAATTTTTTTTTTTACTTTTCAAAGAGAAAAGCAAACTTAGGGGAGGGGTGTTCAGTGAGAAAAGTGTGCAACTATGAATGAATGGAAATCCAAAGTCTCTGTAAACTTTCATCAAAATAAATTTTAAAAGACAACAAAAAAGAAGAAGAAGAAAAAAAAACCAAAAAAACATTGCAGCATAAAATGATGATATTCTTCACCTCCAGGAAAATCTGTTATTCAGTTGAAAGATGACATCTGGGAGTAGTTTCAGTTTAAAGTTTGTCTCAAATGATTGTCTTTGGATTTCCCCAAGTCTCTGGTGGTCTATTCAGATTGTTTTATTCACCAAAATTTTAACTTTGGTTCTGCAATTTTCATCCATTTGATCTGGTATTGTCTATTGTGGCTCAGGCCAGAATGGTCAGTAATGGTAGATGGACACCACGTGGTCTCACTGGTCTCCAGATAGATGAAGCTTTATGTCTTTACTTTCTTTCTTTCTCCTTTCCTCCAGACAAGTAGATTGTTATTGTTGTTGTTGTTGTTATGTGCCATTGAGTCACTTGCGACACATAGCAACCCTATGCACAAGAGCTCTACATGCCATTCTATCCTGTGCCAACCTAACCACCCCAAACACACTTATTCTCACCACTCCACTCCGGAATTGATCCATCTCATTGAAGGTCTTCCTCTCCTTCGCTGCCCCTCCACTCTGCCAAGCATGATGTCCCTCTCCAAGGACCAGTCCCTCCTTGCAACATGCCCAAAATATGTCAGATGAAACTTCAGAATCCTTGACTCCAAGGAGCATTCCGGCTTCACCTTCTCCAGGACAAACCTGTTTGTTCTCCTAGCAGTCCATGGTGTATTCAATACTCTTCTCCAGCACCAGAGCTCAAAGGCATCAATTCTCTTTCTGTCATCCCTATTCACTCTCCAGCTCTCTGATGCATAGCACCTAATTGCAAAGACTATATATAGCCCGGATCAGGCACACCTTAATCTCCAGCCTGATATTGTTGCTCTTCAGTAGTCTTGAGAAGTCCCTCACAGCTGACTTTCCCAATGCAATTCGTCTCTTGATTTCCTGGCTGCTGTTAGCAAGAGTGTTGATTGTGGAGCCAAGTAAACTAAAACTGTCAACTATCTCAATCTCTTCACCATCCATACTGATGCTGCCAACTGGCCTAGTGGTGAGAACCTTTGTTTTCTTGATGTTGAGCTTCAATCCGTATAGGAGGCTGCAGTCCTTGACCTTCTGCACCAAGTGCTTCAGGCCCTCCTCAGTTTCAGCAAGCAGGGTTCTGTCATCTGCATAACACAGGTTGTTGATGACTCTTCCACCAATCCTGATGCCACGTTCCTCCTTGTACAGCTCAGCGTCTTGGATGATCTGTTACGCATGCAGATTGAAATGGTATGGAGATAGAATACATCCCTGAAGAATCCCCTTCTTGACTCTGAATATTGCATTAGTGCACAGAGGAGCCAAAGCTAAAGGAAGAAATCAAGAAATCAAAGAGCTAAACAGAAAATTTCAAAAGGCAGCCTGGGACGATAAAGCTAGATGTGCAGATGAAATGTGCAGAGAGTCAGAAAATCAAAAGGGCCAAACTCGATCAGCATTTCTTAAGTTGAAGGAGCTGAAAAACAAATTCAAGTCACAGGTGGCAACACTTAAGGATACTTTGGGAGAATGTTAAATGATCCAGAAAGTATCAAGAGAAGATGGAAGGAATACACAGAGTCACTGTATCAGAAGGAATTGGCTGACACAGAAGAATTTTATGAAATGACAGATGATCAAGAGTCTATGGTGATGAAGGAGGAAGTTCAAATCGCTCTGAAGGAATTGGCAAAAAACAAGGCTCCAGGAATTGACAGCATACCAACTGACATATTTCAACAAACAGACACTGCCCTGGATGTGCTCAGTAAGTTGTGCCAAGAAATCTGGAGGACAGCCAGCTGGCCGACTGACTGGAAAAGATCGATATTTGTTCCCATTCCAAAGAAAGGTGACCCAACAGAGTATGGAAATTATCAAACAATATCATTAATATCACATGCAAGCAAGATTCTGCTAAAAATTATCCAAAAACGTTTGGAACAATATGTCAACAGAGAACTGCCAGATGTGCAAGCTGCATTTAGAAGAGGTTGTGGTACTAGGGATATTATAGCTAATGTTAGATGGATCTTGGCAGAAAGCAGAGAATACTAAAAGAATGTCTATCTGTGCTTCATTGACTATGCAAAGGCTTTTGACTGTGTGGATCACAACAAGCTGTGGCTGACTCTGAGAAGAATGGGAATCTCAGAACATTTGATTGTGCTAATGCGATATCTATACTTGGATCAAGAGGCAGTCATCAGAACAGAGCAAGGAGACACTACATGGTTCAAAATCAAGACAAGTAGATACTGATTGTTTTCTTTCAATGGCTGCTTACAGTTTTTTAAGATCCAAGGGGCTACTTACTAGATGTAGGTCGTAGATTTTATAGACTTTTTGTGTCAATTGACTAAGATGTACCACAAAAACAAAGGCATATGGTTTGAATCCACCAGATGCTCTGCAGGACGATGGGCTATCTCCTTCCATGCAATTTACTGCCTCTGAAATCTCACTGGAGGGCCAACTATACGTTGATTTCTACTCAAAGACGTAAACCAACAACATGGTGTATTTTGTTATATCTGAGGGACATCTAGATGTAGCATATGATAAAGAGCCAAAAATGATGGGGAAGAAATTCAAGCTATCTTGAAGACATTGTAAAAAAATAAGGGCTCTGGAATCAATGGGATACCATTTGACGTATTTCAACTAACAAAACCAGCCCTGAATGTGGTCACAAGTCTGTAATTGAAAAATATCTATATTTGTTCCCATTCCCACAAAAGATGATCCAACAGAATATGTAAATTATTGAATATTTAATCAATATCATGTGAAATAAAAATATTCCTGAAGATCATTTAAAAACAGCTACAACGGGATATCAAAAACTGCCAGAACTTTATGTTGAGTTTAAAAGAAGTCATGGCACTAAGGATATGATTGCTGAGATCAGATGAATCTTGGCTGAAAGCAGAGAATACCAGAATAAAGTATATTTTCAGCAAGCTAGCCAATCCCCTTGGTGGGTCAAAGGCATGTCACATTTGGAAAGACCTAATCAGCCATGTGGTGAGAGGTATAAAGATCGTAGCTAGAAGAGTCTTATCGAGTAATTCACTATGCTGTGTTGCACTTGCTTAAGTTGTGTTCATTTGACTGAAGTGTGGTGTTGCCTTTCCCATCATCAAAACTAAATGCCTATTGTTTAGAGACTTGTTCTTACTTTGTCATCCCTGGTAGCCACCAAAAAAATTTTTCTGTGTGTTGTGGCATCAGGATTGGTGGAAGGTCTATTAACAATCTCCGTTATGCAGATGACACAACCCTGCTTGCTGAAACTGAGGAGGACCTCATCACTTGCTGCGAAGAGTCAAGGACTG
>NW_006399809.1:17521393-17537744 GCF_000299155.1 Elephantulus edwardii
GACTCGACAGCACATAACAACAACAACAACAACAAATTATTTTGGTCTTTTTTTATATTATTTTCTGACTTATTTAAATCAACATAATGTCCTCCAGATTCCTTTGTTATGTTTTGTGCTCTCTTCATTTCTTTTTGTAGTTGTATAGAATCCCACTGTGTGCATAAACCACCTTATGGTTATCCATTCACCCACTGCTAGCCTCTTAGGTTCTTTCTTTCTTTTTGCTGTTCTGAATAATGCAAAGATATGAGTATTCATGTTACTAGGAAGCTCTGGTGGCCTAGTGCTAAGTAGTTGTGTGAACAACTGAAAGACAGGCAGCTCAAATCTGCCAGATGCTCCACAGAAGAAAGAGGAATGAACAATAACCTCCTGTGCAAACTGTTGTTCTTGTTGATTACCTTTGAGTCGAGCACAACTCATAGTGACACTATGAACAAAAGGCCTGAAGCCCCTCTACAACTATCAACATTTATCAAAGTTCATAGAGTTTCCAGAGGCATGTTGTTTAGGAAGTAGATGCCACTCCTGCTTTGAAACCTGTCATAGAATGTTATTGGTTGAGTCACTTGCGATGCATAGTGACCGTGTGTACAGTAGATCTGGACCCTTCCCTGTCCTGAGTCAGTCTCACTAATTCTGACAACTCCCACCACTCCAGTCACTGTATCAATCCATCTCGTCTGAGGTCTCCCTCTCCTGCACTGTCCCTCCACCCTTCTGAGCATGATGTCCTTCTTTAAGGACTGATATCTCCTAGCCATATGTCCAAAGTAAGTGAGGTGGAGCGTCAAAATCCTAACTTCCAGGGAGAGACTTGGTTTCACCCTCTCCAAGATAGACCAATTCCTGTGTAAATTACAAACTCTGAAAACTCATGGAAGCGTTTGCTATGTGTAGAACTTGACTCAATAGCATAAGACAACAATAATAAAACAGTCTACTAGATCTCAAGAAGCTCCAGTGGCCTACTGGTAAGAAGCTGTGCTGCAATCCCAAAAGACAAGGGGTTTGAATCCATCAGCTATTCCGCAGTAGAAGGATAGGCAATCTCCTTTTGGGAGATTTGCTGCCTCTGAAAACCCACTGGAAGGTCAGCTGTGGTTCAGTTTTGACTCAAAGACACAAACGAACAGCAACAATACACAGTAAAGATTTAACATTAGAAGGACTAACTTTTTAGATTGTACCCCTCCCCTTTTTGTGGCCTATCTACTAAGGCAGGGGCTGTATGTGAAACTGACTCTAGGACATATTACGTGCTCTTCCTTCGTGTAGAGTACCACCCATCACGACCGTTGTGAACAACAGATCCAAACCCTGTCCTATCCTGTCCTATCTTCATCATCTCTATTGGAATGATATTTGAAATATTTGGGCCCATTGCTGCAGTCTCTATTTGATCTATCTTGCTGAAGATCTTCCCCTCTTTCACTTATCCTCCACATTTCCAAGCATGATGTCCCTTTCCAAAAGAATAGCTTCTCCTAACAACATGCCCCAAGTATGAGAGATGAAGCTTCTCTGTTCTTGCTTCCAAGGAGCATTCTATTCTGGCTGCACTTTTCCCAAGACCTGTTTGTCTGTTCTTTTGTCAGTCTTTGAGATATTCAGTATTCTTTTCCAACACCACAATTCAAAGGCATTAATTCATATTCTGTTATTCTTATTCATTGTCCAGCTCTCAGAAGCATAACAAGCAACTGAAAAAACTGTGGGTTGAATTACACCCACCTTAGTCGTCAATCTAACATCATTGCTCCTCAGTGCTTGGAGAGGTCCCTGACAGTGGACCAATGCAATATATCTCTTTATCTCCTGACTATTGTTACCAAGGATGTTGATTGTGGATCCAAGTAAAATGAAATTATTGCTAATTTCAGTCTTTTCACCACCTATCATGGTGTCACATATTGGTCCAGTGGTGAGAACTTTTATTTTCTTGACATTGATATGAAATCTGTATTGAACACTGTATTCTTTAATCTTCTCTAGCAAGTGTGTCAAATTGTCTTCAGTTTTGCAAGCAAGGTTTTTGTCTCCATAATATAGGTTGTTAATGAGTCATCTTCTGATCCTGACTGTTGCTACATTCTTCTTCATCAAGGAGTCTAGCTTCTCAAATGATTTACTCAGGGTACAGATTAAACAGATATGGAGAAAGGATGCATCCACCTTTCCTAATTTTAAACCAGACAGTGTTTCCTTAATCTGTTCAGATAATGGCTTCTTGGTTTCATACGACCATAATTAATTGTTCTGAGATTTCTAGTTTTCTTAATGTTTGCCATTGTTGTTGTTAAGTGCCATCGAGCCGTAGGTGACTCACAGCAACCCCATGAATGAAAGACTTGAACACTTGTATAACTTGCATCCTTTCTATAGGTTCATAGGGTTTCTGGAGGCAAGCTATTTCAGAAGTCAATGTTTGCCATAGATTTTTATAATCCACACAATAAAATGCCTTTGCATATTCAGTAAAGCAGAAATAAATATTCATCTGGTATTAGTCTTCAATACGAACTGAAAATCAACATCAAGAAGACAAATATTCTTTGTCTAGTTGTGTAGTTATGTACCACTGGGCCAATTGGAAGTACCATGATAGATGGAGAAGAGACTGAGATTTTTAGCAATTACAGCTTGCTCGGCTTCACAATTAATACTCTTAACACCAACAGACAGGAAATCAAAAGATGAATTACATTTGGAAAATCTGCTGTCAGGAACCTCTCCAGAGTGCTGTAAAGCAATAATATCAGTCTAGAGACTAAGGGGGGCCTAATCCAGGCCAAGGTCTTTGTAATTACTTGTTATGCTTCAGAGAGCTGGACAATGACTAGGAATGACACAAGAAGAATCAGTGCCTTCACATTGTAGTGCTGGAAAAGAGTCTTGAACATACCATGGACTGCCAAGAAAACAAATCAGTCTGTCTTAAAGAGGGTAAAACCAAGTCTTCCCTTAGAGGTTAATTTTTAAGCTCTCTCTCACATACTTTGGGCATATGGCCAGGAGAGACCTGTCCTTGGAGAAGGACATTATGCTTGGAAGGATGGAGGGATAGCTCAGGAGAGGAATACCCCAGATAAGAAGGATTGATACAGTAACAGGGGCAATGGGAGTTGGTGTGTAGGAATTAGTGAGAGTGGCTAGGGACAGAGAAGGTTCAGAGCTGCTGTACATAGGGTTGCTAGGGGTCACAGGCAACTCAAGACACATAACAACAACATTCTCTTCTTTCAGCCAAGATCCATCTGGCACCTGTAATGATATCTTTGATCCCCTGGCCTCTTCTAAACCCAACTTGAACTTCTGACAATACTATGTACTATTGTAGCTGTTTTTGGATCATTTTCAGTAGTGTTTTGCTTTGCTTAATATTTTTATAGTAATGATATTATTAGATGATTCTTACATTCCATTGAATCACCTATCTTGGGAACGGGAACCAATATGTACATCTTTTAGTCTGTTGGCCAGGCAGATGTCCTCCAAATTTCTTGGGCTAGATGGTGAACACATAAAAAGCTGTGAGGCTGAATATAGTCGTGTTTCACAGAGCTTTCAGTTGCTGATTTTTCAAAAAGACATTTCCAGGCCTTCCTTCTGAGACACATTCAGAAGAACCTTTATATTATCAGGGAATCCATGGCCTCTCAGTAGCAGATGATGGATTTTTACTTAATGAATTGAACTGATCACCTAGTTCTTTTTGACAGCAAATGCATGATTATTTGCAAAGTGATATGTGAAGGGACCTTATATGAAGGGACCAGCTTATTCAGGTCCGCAAATGTTTCCTTTTCATTATCTCCAGTCTGCAGGAACTTTGTGGAATCAAGGCAGGCAGAGGGGATGAAAGAGCACAGCCACTCACTAGCACTGATATGACAGTCTCAACAGAAAAAGAGTTGATATGAAGACAATTACAGAGATGACGTTCAGCTAATATGACATGTCAACAGCTAGCTAATATGGGATGAGAATGGTGGAAAAGTGATAGAAAAAAAGTTTGAAAATGAAGACTTGTACAGAGATTTGTACACCAATGTTCATAGCAGCTTTATTCACCATAATAAACTGGAAACAGCCTAAATGTCCAACCACGATAGAATGGATTAAAAAATTATGGTACTTTCACACAATGGAATACAATGCAGCATGCAGGAGCAATGATTTTGTAAATTACCTACCTAACTTTAGAGAGACTAGAGAGCATTATGCTAAGTGAATAACTCAGTCCCATAAAGACAAATACTGTATAAGACCATTATTGTCGAACGAAGGGAGGGGGAGCAGAGGAATGAAGATAGGTCGGGAGAAGGGTTTAATCATTGGGTCGCCCAATTTGACGGGTGGAGGAAGGGGTGAGTAAAGGAAAGGGGAAATATCTGGTGTGAAAAACAATGCATATGAACTTTGTAAGTAAACTGGTGTAAAATTTTTAAAAAATAAAATAAATAAAAAGCAACAGAAGTAAAAAAAAAAAAGAAATTGGGACCCTTCTTTGTGTTTTTGTGACCAACTGCTCTTCTCTTTCCTTTTCACTTCACAAAAAGAGAAAGAAGAATAAATTCTCTAAACAGCAAAGGGAGCCCTCAAATGGAGCAAATGGTTAGCATTCTTAGAGATTCAAGGCCACACCGGGGTCTTGAGAAAAAGATGTGAAGATCAGTGTCTAAAAATCAATATTATGGAGCAGAGTTTGACTCTAAAACAAATAGGATCCACACATTGTGAAGTAAACTCATTGGCAACTGGCTTAATCATCAAAGAAAGATGTGTTTCTATCATTTGCTAATAAAACTGAGAAAGTTAGTCTGCTTCCAGTCAGTTCAACGTTCTCCCCACTCACTGTTGGCCCAGCTAGTAAAGAAAGCATTATATTAAGGAAATGTAGGCCTGGATTTTATCACTCCCCGAACAGTTCTGAACAAGAGAAGGGGAGACATTGCTAGGAAGTTTTAAAACTCATACTACTTTGAAATTATCACGTAAGAATTGTCACAGGGGAATGAGATAAGAATGCGATTTCTCCTTGTATTACACCACAGGACTGAAAAGGGAGTTGAAGGAGATTAATTACATTCCCTGCTAATCAATGCAAAGACATATTTTTCTGCTTCTCCATCTCATAATTTTTATTTCATCTAGTTTGGGCTTTTTTAGGGTTGCCAGATGTCCCAGTTTCAGTGGGACAATCCTGCGTTTTGAAGGTACGTCCCATCTGCTCTTGAAAATATTTCTGTTCACGGCTCTCTCGTCGACAGTAGGGTTTTTAGAGCTGCCAGCCAGAGTACGGCTGCTGGAGAGAAGATGATAAATTATTGTAACACTATAAAAAAAAGAAAAATCACTCACCACCGCCCCCCTACCCAGTAAGACTGTGAATTAATTCTGCAAGAATTCTTGTCATGAAAGGTGAACCTCCTAGTCTCCAGATGGGAATTTGAAGCTCTTTCCACAGTGGCTTTCAGAAGACAACGCTTGGGCAGAAAAGAATGCATAGCATGATCACTGGACTTGCCGTTACAACATCTGGCTCTTCCATTTTCCAGCAGAGTGACTTTAGGCTTGTAGCAAAGAGGAGAATCTGAGATTTGAATACCTACTCTCTACTTGAAGGAACTCTGATGGCTTAGTGATGATGAGTTGTTCTACCATCTCAAAGGTACATGATTCAAATCCATCAGTTTCTCCATTAGAGGGCAGTTTCCTCCTGTGTGATTTACTGTCTCTGAAAACCCACTGGAGAGTCAGCTATGAGTCTTGGTTCCGATTGGATGACACACATTAATGACAACTCTTTAATTGGGAGTCTTCAGAAGAAGCTACTTAGCTGCTAACTAAAGATAGAAGTTTGAGCCTCCCTGAAGGTATCTCAGCAAAAAGACCTAGCAATCTACTTCTGTTGTTGTTATTGTTGAAAATGGAATACAGCTTTATTTAAGGGATTTGTCTCTGAATCCAATTTTTTCACATGTCGACGTCCCAGCTGAACTTTCTACTGCTATAACCCTTGTGGTAGCTCTTCCACTAGGATGAGCAGATTCCTTTCCATTTTAAATCTGTTTTCTGATTAACTCAGTTGGTGTTTGAGTGTCTTCTATCTATAAGACACTCTCCTAGCTAAGTATCATATAAAATAGAAGTGAATTCTGTTGCCTAAACACTAATAACCAGCTTGAGAAATAGATCTAAAAGTTGTTGTTGTTGATAGGTGCCACTGAGCCAGTTTTTACTCATGGCCACTTGAGGCATCAGCCATGGGTTTTCAGTGGCACAAACCATTGTAAAGGCCTGTGAGTCTGATTCCACACGGCCTCACAGGGGATGGTCATGAGTTAGAGGGGGGACTGCATGACAACTGGTTTTTACTAGTACTACCTGATCGATGCCAGGTGCTTTAGGTCAACTATCTACTACTCCTAACTATCTAACTAACTTCTACTGGACTGAAATCCCAAAAGCACACTGTCCAAATCCACCAGCTGTTGGGCAAAAGAAGGATGGCCAATCTTCTTCTATGAGATTAACTGCCTCTGAAAAGTCACTGGAGGATCAGCCATTGGTCAGTTCTGGCTCAAAGGTACACAACAACAACAATGTGAGACAAGCTAAGTTTTATCACCATTTTATAGAGAAGCATGGTGCAGCTGAGATTCTTTCAATTCAAAGCTCTGGTACAAAAGCACATGTTCTTTCCCTGTTGTGGTGGTTGTGTGCCATCCAGTTCTTTATACAAGCCATATTTTACTCCCTTAATCTACAAAGCGGGAACTGTAACAATTGCACAATTTGAAACAAGAGTTACACCATTTTACATTATGCTGAATGAAATATCCCAGTCACAAAAGGACAAATATTACATGATGCCACTGTTGTAGAATGGGACTGTCCTTGGGGTTGGGGAGAGACTGAGTAAGATGGGTTCAATAATGTATACTGCACTGAAACAGAGGAGGGAGAAAACCGTTTAAAAGAGAGATATAACTAGGCATTTCTGTCATCACAGGAGACTAGAGCGAGGGCTACATGGTGGAGGAGACCTGGGGGAGGGTTTGTAAAACAATGAAAGAATCTTTTCTTTTACTTTTCCATAATTTTTGGACTCATGTACTTATAACTTGTTAGTCAAATTTGTGTCTTCTAGGTTGCAACACCCCCATGATACATCTTCAAGGATATGAACATGTATGGCCAAGCACAATCAATAAGAGTGCATCTAAACTCCAAAATCAATCTCCATAATAGTCTATGTGTTTCCTACTGCCAAAGGGGCCCTTTAGAGTAGTGAGAGAAGATCTTCACCCTGAAACCCACAGCGTCCCTTTTCAGCAGGAAGTAGCTAAGAGAATACGCCATCCCCTTTTCCTTATGACTCAGGGTGAAGTCTCTCTTAGGGAGGAGTGATAGGGAATGGCAAAGGACACACTGACAAAGAAGATTAATCAGAACTGGCTTTGACAAGCACTGTGGCATTTGGACAAGAACAAACTGGGAGGAGGGTAGAGAGAATAGTGCAACAATGAATGAATGGAAACCCAAAATCTCTGTAAATGTTTATGAAAATTAATAAAATATAATTATAGAAAGAAAAAAAAAGAAACAAGAGTTACTAAATAAATTCCCTAAAGCTTTTGGTAGAAGGGAGTAAAGGACGTTATCAATTAATTATCAATTATCTTGTCTGTTTGAGATTTTAAATGGATATTTTCCACTGAAAGAGCATTCTTTTTTGCATTGTTCTGTGTTCTCTTCATCTTCTGTGGGTGGCATACACTCTTGGATACTGATTGAAAGCGTAATTGTTCAAATCCACTAGAGCTGCCTAAGACAAAGGCCTGATAAACTGCTTCCAAAACTTACAGCCACTGAGAACTCTGAGGAGAGAACTCACCCCCCCCCCCCCCCCCATTCTGTAAGCATGTAGCAGCCAAGGCTCAATTTCAACTCCATGGCAACTGGTGTTGATGTTTTTCATTTTTATGCATTTATGAACTTGACCTCGGACTATATATTAAGGTCAGTGTTGTCAGCAATGACCTTAGGACCATGCACCTAAATTCTTGATGTTTATATTCCTCATATTCAAGTCATTGATCCTGCTGCTTCAGCGCAGCACTTATTTGTGAATAGGGTCACTCCCTGTTTGTTAACAGGTAGAGAGAGTGAATTTATCACCTCTATTGTAACAAAATAAAACTCTGAAAGCATCAGCCTGGAAAAAAATCCTGGTGATTGTTGCTGTGTGAGATCTGGGAACTGTCCGCAAAGAAGACATTACAAGGGATTCTGTGACACTAAAAAGTCAATGAGAACACACGCTGTCTGCTCTTCATCAAACCAATAGCTTGATTTCTTCTTCTTTTCTTTTGAATGTTCAAAACCTATAGCCTATTTTATTTTTCTGGCTCAATGGACAAGAAGTGAGTCTGAGATTTCCAGTATGAGCCTTTGTTAGTGTATCTAAGTAACGAAAGTGCAAGTCGAGGCGCGATCCTAAAATACTCCTGGCACATCAGCTGTCATCACTTTCGATGTTTCCCTGGCAGCTGCGTCATGCGGCCTACTCACTTGGTTGTTCCCCTCCTGCCTTTCAAACAGGCGTTGTCTCAGAGCAATGACAACAGTCCCTTTTACTGATTCAGTACTCTGTGCTCTTACCCTTCTCTGCCACTTCTTGTCCCTTCTCCAGAAATTTTTCTCCTCAGAATTGTGGAAGTGCCTCAGCGGATAGCCAAATGCTCCACAAATTTGCAAAAATATGTATCCATGTGCATATGTGCCTATCACCAGATTCTCAATAGGATTTATAAGAACTCTTACAATAAAATATCACTTTTCTCTCAGAGGTTACAGGCCAAGCTTAGCAATGTGCATGCAAGGGGACAATCCAGGATATTATCTACCCCTTTCCTTGCTCTCAAGTTGATTCCAATTCCTGTGGCAAGCCTATGTGTTAGTGTGTTAGGGATTAGAACCGCTTCACAGTCGTTTCTTGGCTGTTATCTGTACAGAAGCAGATTTTTCTACCATGTTGTTGCTGGGTGGATTTGAACTGCCAGCCTTTCTGTTCGTATATCACGGCCATAAAAATGATATAGCAGAAACTACTTGTATCACCCAAAACCATAAACCAGTTGCCATCGTGTTAATTGCAATTCCTACTGACCCCATATGTGTCAGAGTAGATTTGTTTTTCTGTCAGAGAGGTGGAAAGAGTGAGTTCTAATATGAATGTCTCATATTGCTAAACAGAAATTAGATCCAAATTCCTCTGTTTTACATGTACCAGTCTGTCTCTCCCATAGGCTCTACCACTCCTTGCTTTCTGCACAGCTCACGTTCCAGGCACATATGTTTTAATATGGGTTTTGAATACTCTGTGCCCTTACAGCCTGAGATGTTCTCACATCTCATTGCCCCTTCTTCTGTTCCCAGACAGGTCTTTCACACTGGTGTGTGCAGTAACAGCATATTTATTGAAGCATCCCCTTTAGACACAACTCCTGGGGAGCAGTTCCCAGGGTTTCTGCACCTATCACCCGCGTCTAGCAGTGGGAAAGAATACAGAATTCCTAAAGCCTTTGCTCATGATCAGCTTGTCTGAATTTTACCCACTCCACCATTCTGAATAGAGCCACAGCAGAAATTCATCCAGCAGAGGATGGGCTTAGAAAGGAATAGATAGGTTGGGATTGTGGACAGTGACTTACGCCTCCTGGTTTTTATAGTAAGTAATAGTCATATGGGGGAGTTTATTAAAAATACAATTCCTAGGCACTGCCTTCATAGATTCTGATTCCATTTGGGAAAGATCTCGTGAAACAGCACTTTTATTTACTAAGCTCTCAAGGAGTCCACTTAGGTCTGATGTGGTCAGTATAGGCAAGGACTTGAGCATTTGTGGAGGGAGTGACATGTGTAGCCAAGATCTGAAAGGCTTCCTCAGAGCAGGCACAAAAGATCTGTAGGAACCATTTCATTTTCTCGTTTGTCCTCTAGGTGGGGCTGTGCTAATTGGCACAGCTAATTGGTCCCCAGGTGGGGCTTCTGCTGTGGGTGTAGGATGGCCAACACCAAGGATTTATATGAGGTAATGTCTGGCAAATACAATGTCCTCTCCAGATTTCTCTGCTCATCGTGATTTTGGGAGCAAGCCTTGTTTCAAAGTCAGGAAGATATGGCTGGGTGTCAATGGTTCTTGCCACCTTGTACACAAAGAACCAAGACCAGAGTGACTGGCAGGTCCAATTATGCAAATAGTCGCTTTTTTTCTTCATGGTTATTTTTTAATTGCTTCAGTAATGCACATTTTTTTGATGATTTTTCCCCTAAAAAAGCATATAAATAAAAATAATTTTTAAAAGTCACCTGAAATCACACCGCCCACAAATACCACTGTTAACATTTAGTGCATTTCCTTAAAAGGATACTGTTGGCTAACCTGCTTTTTTAAATTTAGCTCTTTAACAAGAATATTTTCCATTTTAAAGTCTCTGCCATCAGGTCAATTCTAATTCATTGGAATTTTGTAGGACACAGTTGAACTGCCCCTTAAGAGTCCCAGGCTGTAGTCTTTCCTTACAAAAGCGGACTGCCACATCTTCCTGTAGTGGAGAGAGTGGTGGGTTCGAATCCAATCTTCCCATTAGCAAATTAGTACTTAACCACCATGGCAATGGGACTTCTCATTTTCCATGTTTCTTACCATAAAATATTTTTTTTCAAATTGCATATTTCATTTCTAGATGGACCATGGCTTATTTAGCCATTTCTTATTATGAGACATTAGAGTTTTCTTTTGTCTTCCCTCTCTTTTTAATTTTCTTTAGTTTTGAGGGCTAACTGCAATAACCATTTTTATGATAATTCCTTTACTCCCTTGTCCAATAACTAAAGAATGAATTCCTAAAAGTAGAATGTCATGGACAAGGTTTTTCCAGAGGGTAAGTGTTTTCAATTCTTACTGCTTTTAGGGAGAGATTCACATTTTACCCACACTGCCAGTGAATGAGAGAGGTGAAGACTCTTACAATTTCTCTGGAATCATAGGAGAATTTGTCTTTCGGATGCCTGGAAGAATTCCGTGGTAAATCATCTCACCAGCATCACACAGTAAAGGGAGATAGAAAACTGTGATTGCAAAAGAATTACACAATGTTGTTGCTGTTGTTATGTGCCGTCAGCCACTTGTGACTCATAGCAACCTTATGTACAACAGCCCTAATCCCTGCTTGATCTTGTGCCAATCGCACTGCCTCTGACCCATCCCGATTACCCCAGTCACTGAATCAATCCACCTCATAGATGGCCTTTCCCTCTTGTACCGTGCCTCCACCCTCCCAAGCATGATGTCCCTCTCCAAGACCGGTCTCTCCTTACAACATGTCCAAAATATGTCAGACGAAGCCCCAGAATCCTTGCCTCCAAGGAGCAGCCCGGTTTAACCCTCTCTAGGATGGATCTGTTTGTTTTCTTGGCAGTCCATGGTACATTCAATACTCTTCTCCAGCACCACAGCTCAAAGCCATCATTTCTCCTTCTATCCTCCCTAGTCATTGTCCAACTCTCTGATGCATAACAAGCCATCAATTTTACCTGATTCTATAACAGAGCAGCCCTTATTGTGGGAGAAATCTGCTCATTCTTCCTATTCCTACCTCTTGGATTTAAGACTCAGGTGATTTATTTATGTGAATTACGTAAGACTTGGAGATCTGAAAGAGAAATAAATGGTTAATCATGCAACTACTAAATAAGAAGAGGAATTCTGTGGCTGGATGGTAAAGAATTATGCTGTCAACCCAAAAGCATGTGGTTTAACCCACTATCTGCTCTATGGGAGAAAAATGAGCAATTTCCTGTGGTGCAATTTACTGCTTCTGAAAACTCACTGGAGAGTCAGCTATGAGGCAGTTATAAGTGAAAGGTACACAACAAAAACAACTAAATGAAAGATCTTGCACTGAGGCCCTTCAGAAGAAAGCACATGTAATCTATTCCGTCTGAGTTGGAACTGACTCAATGTCAGCTGGTTTATCCAAGAACTACTTTAAAATAAAAGAGTCACTTCAGGCAGTGAGTAATGTAGATTCAGCCCCACTCTTGCCATCTACCTATCTCTTCTCTGACCATGGTCATTTTTTTCTTCCTGTCACACTGAGTCCCTAGGTTTTTGTGATGAACACTAGCTGGGCTTCTTGCTTTACCCATGGATGGATTATGAGAGTCCCAACAACTTTGAAGAAGAAAATATTGAATCTAATCTATACTAAAAGGATAACAAAGGAAAATACAACTGCATTGGCCATCACAAAAGATTCTGTACAGCCAAGAAGAGAGAAAGGAGGAACCTCCACCAGTAACACAGAACATTAAGATTCAGAAGAGAAACAGTCTAAGTGACATGTCCTTTGGATAGATTCCACACTGTCTCCATATACACAAGCTCACAGACTTCTCTGAGTTCTTCTCAGATCGTCTGAGTGTTGTTGCTGTTGTCATGTGCCTTTCAGTTGACTATGAACAGTAGCTCCCAAACCTGTCTTATCCTGAGCCATTCTCTCCATCTCTGACATACCTGCCACCATTGCCACAGTCACTGTGCCAATCCATCCAATCTCCAGGGTGTTCCTTTCCTGCACTGTCACTTCATCCTTCCAAATATGATGTTATTCTCCAAGAACTGGTATTTCTTAGAAACATGCTCAAAGTATGTGAAATAGAGCTTCAAAAGCTTTGCTTCCAAGAAACAACTTAGCTTAACCCTCTCCAGGTCAGACCAGTCCATGATATGTTCAGTACTATTCTCAAAGACATTGATTCTTCTTCTGTCATCCTTAGTCATTATCCAAATCTAACACGCATAGCAAATCTAACACGCATAGCATGGTTTGGATCAGGTGCACCTTAGTCTCTAGGCTGATAGCATTGCTCCTTAACTCCTTGGAGAGATCCCTGACCACAGATTTCCCAAAGCAACTTGTCTTTGATTTCCTCACTGCTGGTGCTAAGAGAGTTGATTGTGGACCCAAGCAAGATGAAATTATTAACAACCTCAATCTCTTCTTCATCTACCATAATGCTGCCAATTTGCCCAGTGGTGAGAATCTTTGTTGTCTTGATGTTGAGATGCAATTCATATTGAACACTTCAGTCCTCGACCTTCTGCAGCAAACTCTTCAAGTTCTCAGTTTCTGTGAGCAAAGTTGTGTATCTATTTAACACAGGTTGAGGATGAGTCTGCCTCCAATTCTGATGCCATATTCTTCTTCATAGAGGCCCGACCCCCAAATAATCTGTTCTCCATATATATTGAAAAGGTATGGAGAAAGGACACATTCCTGGAGCACTCTTTTCTTGATTTTGAACTATGCAGTGTTTCCATGGTCAGTTCTGATTACTACTTTCTGGTCTAAGTATAGGTTTCACATGAGCACAATCAAGTATTCTTCTCAAGATTAGCCACAATTTGTTGTGATCCACACAGTCAAATGCTTTTGTGTAGTCAATGAAACAGACATTTCTCTGGTACTCTTTGCTTTCAGCCAAGATCCATCTGGCATTAACAATGATGTCCCTAGTCTCACAGCCTCATCTAAAACCAGCTTGTATTTCTGGCAGTCCTCTGTTAATGTAATGATCCAGGCTGCTGCTGCTGCTGCTTCTTCTTCTTTTTTTTTTTAAATAATCTTCAGCAAGATTTGCTTGCTGAAACAAAATGTGTGATAGTGATATTGTTCAATAATTTTCACACTCTCTTGGGTCACCTTTTTTTCTTTTTCTTTTTTTTTTTAATGGGAATACATATGGATCTCTTCTAGTTAGTCAGCTAGGTAGTTGTCTTCCAGATTTCTTGGCGCAGCCTGGTGAGCCTGTTCAGGATTGCATCTATTAGTTGAAATAGGTCAGTTGGTATTCTATCAATTTCTGGGGCCTTATTTTACCAATTTATTCAGAGCAGTTTGATTTTCCTCCATCATCATTTCCTCTTGATCATATGTTGTTTCATGAAATTCTTCTGTGTTAGCCAATTCTTTCTGGGACGGTAACTCTATGTACTCTTTCTATCTTCTTTTAATGCCTCTGGATTTGCACTTTAGTTCCTTCAGCTTAAGAAAAGCTGATCAAGTTTATCCCTTTGGATTTTCTGACTTCAACTTTTTTGCATATCTCATGATAATATTTGCTTTGTCTTCCAGAGCTGCCCTTTGAATTCTTCTGTTCTACTCCTTAACTACCGGATTTATTCCCTTTGCTTTGGCTTCTTGGTGTTCTAGAGTCTCTACTGACATCCGTTTTGGTCTTTTCTTCTTCCTCCATCTCTGTAATGTCCTTTTGCATTCTTCATGGATGATATTCTTGATATCGTCCCACAGCTCATTTGGTCTTTGCTCATTAGTGTTCAAGGCTTCAAACCTGACCATGAGATGATTTTTAAATGTAGGTGGGAGAGACTCAAGGTCATATTTTGTCTCTTAGGGATTTATTTTCATTTTCTTTATCTTCAGTTTAAACTTTCCCATGCATAGTTGATGTTCTATTCCACAGTCAACCCTTGGACTAGTTTTCACAGCTGACATTGCACTTCTCCAACAATTCTTTCTACAGGTTGTAATCAGTCTGATTTCTGTGTATCGCATCAGACGAGATCCATATATTAAGTCACTGTTTGTGTTTTTAATAAAAGGTATTTGCACAGCATTATGTCATATGCAATCACATCAGAACCAACTCATAGCTGACCCTTCTGTGAGATTACAGAAGCTATAAACCACACAGATTGCTTACATTTCTACCAAGAAGCAGGTAGTGGATCCAAGCCATCTAACTTGGAGCTGGCGGGGTGATTCCCATCCATTAGGCTACCAGAACTCCCTGCACAACATTATGATCCTTATAAAATGACAAAGTAGCAAAATTGGCTGTAGCGGCTGGGAGTGAAGAAAGGAAAATAGAGTAATCATATAAAAACTATGTGATTGTAGTGGTGGTGTCTGACCCCAGTTACTTCACAAGAGGAAAGAATTCCCTTCAATAGCATTTACGACATTCTAGAGACGATTCCTATGAGATCATGTCCCTTATGCACTTTATCTTTTTTAAAAAATATTTTTATTTGTTTTCATATAATAATTCCTTTACATTTCATTCATATACATTGTGTTGTATATAATCTTTCATTTACATTGTGTTTCATACACTCATATGCATTCTATTTTACCTTTTCTTTCCTTTTTTAAATTTTATACTAGTTTACATACAAAGTTCATAAAGTTGGTATACATTGTTTTTTTCTAAATCTTCTTTTGAATAATTTTTTTCTTTTCCTTTTGTGCATTTCCAGTACTAACCATCCCTTCCATTACTGTCATTATTTCTCTACAGAATTTGGTAATTTGTTGCAATGGCCACACAGAACTCACAGAAAATACTCACAGGAGTTTATGAGGAAGTAACAGATTACAATTCTGGTTTAGGAACACTCAGGTTACAGTTCTTCTTTGTGATAGCCTCTTCTCAGGCTTGCTTGTGGTCAGGCCTCTGTCTGACCCTCAGCCTCACAACTCAGCCTTTGCCTTGTCCTCTAATATGATAGAGTTTCTTTAGCTCTCTGTCAATGACATATTGGGCCTCACTCTGCCTATAAGCCTAGGCCCAAAGGCACTGGGCACTAGGCCTGTGGACTGGCAAATCTTATTCTCTCTTGGCATGTACTTAGAAACATTCACTCAGTAAACATTGAACTTTCTCCCTCAATGAGCCTGGAAATTCACAGCTCTGTGTCACACTAGTCACTGGTTCTCAACTGTCACTAGCTGTGCTTCAGTCTAACACCAGCTTGCACTTCCCCTGTGGTGTTACAGTCATCCATCTCTAGTTCACACATAGATCTCAGATTTAAAGGTCACATTGCACTCTCTGGTTCATTCTTCTTGATCTTAGCGATATCTCTGTTTTCTACTTTTGGTCTAGTGAAATTTAAGGTGGGTAAAATGGTAAAACTAGCCAATCTTCACATTAGCATCACACAGGCTATTTACATGATGCCACCAAAAAGTACCATTTATCTTATTTGTATTATATCAACCCCCTTGGTGGGACACAAACACCTCATATTTGTGTAATTCTTTTTTTATCACCCTTCTTAATATTATTATTTGCTTTTTTTTTATTAAATTTTATTAGTTTTAATGAACATTTACAGGGATTTTGGGTTTTCATTCCTTCATTGCTGCCCCATTCTCTCTACCCTCCTCCCCAGTTTGTTCTTCTTCCCCGCCATCCGAATGTCTGTTTTAATTGTCCAATTGCCACAGTGCTTGTCAAAGTCAGTTCT
>NW_006399809.1:17540529-17546561 GCF_000299155.1 Elephantulus edwardii
TAAAGCATTCCATATTTGTGTAATTCTATTCAGTCATGTGGTAAAAGTGTAAAATACAATCATTTAGAAAGGCCACATCCAATAAGTCACTGCACAGCGATTCCTTAGAGTTACCTGTCATGTACTATTGTGTCAGAACTGTCTGGCAGCTGGCCCTGCAATGGGTTTTCAAAGGCAGTAAGTCACATGAGAGAAGAGTGTACATGTTTTTCCTGCATAGAGTTGTTAATGTCATGTTGTTGTTATGTACCATAGAGTAGGAATTAACCATAGCCAACTCTCCAATGGGTTTTCAGCAGCAGTAAATCACACAGGAGTAGTTGTGTTATGAACCACCAATTGAAGTGCACTTCATGGCGATCTTTTGTACAAAATCTCTAGATCTTGCCTGATCCTGAGCCAGTCTCACTATCTCTGACACACCTACTTCCATTTCCCCAGTTACTGTGCCAATTTATCTCAGCTGAGGTCTTCCTCTCTTGTGCTATCCCTCCACCCCTCCATGCATGATGCATGATTCACCAGCTCCAATGTTGTTGTTGTTAATTGCTATCGAGCTGTAGACAGCTCATAGCAACCCTATGAATGAAAGACCTGAACACTTGTATAACTTTCATAGTTTCATCATGTTCATAAAGTTTCTATAAGCAAGCTATTTCAGAAGTGGATGCCACTCCTGCGTCCAAGTTTGTTTTAATTGGGAAGCTCCACCAAACACTGTCCACCATGGGTAACCATTATCGCATTTGACACATTAGTGTCACAGTGTTTAGCATCACAGCAACCATGAGTTACCTCTGTATGGCAAATGGACAGACCAGTGCTATACCACTAGAAGAATGTTTGACCAAAACCAAGTAAAACCAGACCTGCGGGCTGCACATTAAAATCACCCACCTTTGGCTTGGTAGCATAACTTTCTAAGCCAACAGAGCTCTCTCTATCTTATTGTTAAGTGCCATTAAGCCATAGATGACTCACAGTGACCCTATGAATGAGTCAACATTCCACCCTAATCTTCACCAGAACCAGCAAACAAACCTCTGTAGACTCTATTTGCTTCAGACAACTTCCAAACTGGATTCCAACCCCATACTGCTGACCAAATGCGTTTTTAAATAGGAGGCTGAATCAAATCATCTCACACCATTAGCGAGTCAACATTCAACCCTAATCTTCACCAGAACCAGCAAACAAGCCTCTGTAGAATCTGGCTGCTGCAGATGACTTTCAACTGAATACCAGTAAGTAAAAGCCACATCCCTAGCCAGGCGGTACTGTGAGCTACTGACTGTGGCGTAAACGGGCTCAGTTGCTGATGTAAGGGTTGAAGGTTCCAGTGCACGTAGAAGCCAGATGATTTACTTCTGGCAAATCAGTCATTGAAAATCCTCCAGAGAATACCTATTCTCTGACATCCATAAGGACATCATAAATTGTAGTGGACTCCATGGAAACAGAATTTTACTAGGTATTTCTTTAACTTTTTCCTCATTTATATTAATTCTCTCTTATTTCCTCTAAATATTTTTAACTTACTAAACTCGTGTGCCCTTTCTCAACTGAGCTAGATATCAGTCAATTAGCTAATTGGCTACAATGTGGCAGAAATGGTAAATAATATCAGAACATCATCAGGAGTATAATGATTACACACAAGTTAATTGAAGAGCAAACTTTGCATAGTACTTATCCCATTATGCAGATTCATTTTAATATAATTGGTCTTTATAATAAACATCCTTGTTGTTACTGTTGTTGTGTGCCCTGGAGATGGAACTGACCCCTAGCTGACCTTCTAGCAGGTTTCCACAAGCAGTAAATCACACGATGAGGAGATTGTCCCTTCTTCTCCTGTGGAGCAACTGGTGGATTTGAACTGCATGCCTTTGAGATAGCAGCACAGCTTTTTACCACTAGGCCACCAGAACTTACTACATGATACAAGTGGTTTCCTCTTAACCACTATCCAAAAAGACTTCAGGTTTGAACTCAGCCAGTAGTTCTGCAAGCAACTTGATAATTTGCTTCTGTCAAGAAAGATTTCAGTCAAGAAAAACTCTCTAGAGCCATTCTCCTCTGTAATACATGTGGCTACCATGAAGCAGAGCTGGCTTGATGGCAATGAGTCTACTTTTTTATTTGTTTTTGTAATTCTCTAGATAAGAGAAGCTCAAAACTAATTTTTCACATTCTGTTGCATCACCTTTCTTGGAAATGGGAACAAATATGGATCTCATCCAGTTAGCCAGCCAGATAGTTGTCCTCTATATTAAAATGCTTAAGGGAGGAATGGAGATAGTCGTATCTTACTTGTACTAACTCCACAAGTAGGAATTGTCCCGTCAACAGAATCTACAACACAAAACCAGTTCCCATGAGGTCAGGCATGTCTCCCATGCATGGTTTCTTTTATGTTTTTAGGTTCTGCATTTTATTCCTCTGTTCAGGATCTTCTGTTGTTATCCCTTTTAGTGTGCCCAGTGGAGGTAGCTGGGCACCATCTAGTTTTTCTGGCCTCAGAGTTGTGGAATTTGAGGTTCATTGAGGGCCATTAGCCCTTTAAACTAATTAAGTATGTTGTTGTTGGTTGCTGTTGAGTGAAGGGTTCTTTCTGTACTCAGTTGCCAAGAAGACAGATGGATTGCAATATCCATAAGCACTTTATTGCAGATCTGAGAGAAAGCAGTGAGATCCTCCTTTTTTATTAATTTTCAACTAAATGATAGAAGGAAAGTTGATGCCTTTGAGCTTTGGTGTTGGAGAAGAGTATGAATATACCATGGACTGCTAGGAGAACAAACTAGTTCGTCCTGGAGAGGGTGAAGCCAGACTGCTCCTTGGAGGCAAGCATTCTGAAGCTTCATCTGATATACTTTGGAGATATTGCAAGGCAGAATTAGTCCCTGGAGAGGGATGTCATGCTTGGGAGGTTGGAGGGACAGCACAAGAGAGGGAGACCCTCAATGAAATGGATTGATTCAGTCAGTGGGGTAATCGAGGTAGATGTGTTGGAGACAATAAGATTGGCAAGAGATAGAGCAGTGTTTGGGGCTGTTGTACACCGGGTTGCTCTGAGTCACAAGCAACTCAGCTGCACATAAAAACAACAACTAGTTTATTTGCAAAATTCAAATACATTGTTTTCAATAACAAATTCTTTCAATTTCCCTCACTCCCTCACCCATCAAATTGTACAACCCACTGATTAATCTCCTCCTCCCCCTGCACATCCTCATCCCTCTGCTTCCAACCTCTCCTACAATAGTTATCATTGTGAGACTGAGTTAGTTCAAGTTAGGTACGAATTGACAAAATTATTGCTCCAACATGCTGCATAGTATTCCACTGCGTGAATGTACCAAAATTTCTCAATCCATTTGTTTGTGGTTGGACATTTGGGCTGTTTCCATGTTCTTGTGATGATGAATAATACTGCTGTGAACATTGATGTACAAATTGCAGTTTGTGCCTCAGATATTACCAAGAAAGAAAACTACATACCAATCTCTCTCTCTTTCCTGAATATAGATGCAAAAAGCCTTAATAAAATCCTAGCCAATATAATCCAAAAACATATAAAAAAATAATTCACCATGATCAAGTGGGATTCATAACAGGTATGTGAGGATGATTCAAAATTAAAAAAAAAAAAACCAACACCAAGAAATCCCACCCAAAACCACACAATCAAGGTAATTCACTATATTAACAAAGTAAAGAATAAGAACCATATGATCTTAGAAACTGATGCAGAAAAGGCATTTGACAAAATCCAACACCCCTTCCTGATAAAGACACTCAGCAAAATTAGAATAGAGGGAAATTTCCTCAACATAGTGAAAAGTACATGTAAAAAACCAGGAGCCAATATCGTTCCCAATGGAGAAAGGCTAAAAACATTTTTCTTGCAAACAGGGACCAGACAGGGATGCACATTGTCACCCCTTATTTTCAATATTGTATTGGAAGTGCCTGTGAGAGAACTATGACAAGAGAAGGAAATAAAAGGCATCCAGATGGGCAAAGAAATGGTTAAACTGTGACCATATGCAGATGATATAATAGTGTAAACAGAAAACCCTAAAGACTCAACAGAAAAAACTGTTAGAGATCCTTCTTAGAGACTGCCTCTCCAACTAGGAATGGTCATTGGGCTTTTATACCAGCCTTAAATACTAACTCAACAATACAACTTTGTTAGTAAAATCAAAGCAACCTACAAAATAGTTAACACATGACTGGGAAAAAAAAAACCACACCAAGAAAACAGGACCTGAAAAGGTAAGACAAACAGACAGATTAAGGTACTATTTACATAGTGCTGGGAAAAACATTTTCAAAGAGGTAACCTCTGATCTAGGAGAGATGCATTTCCTCTCCTGGTAAACAGACAGATTAAACTACTTTATGTCACCAAAGAAAGGAAACAGAATCCTAAAGCAAAGTTACTAGCTTTACAGGTTGGGAAAACTAATGTCAGTTTATAATTATATAACTATAATTTTATAACTGATACTTACTTAAAGAATTGCAAACATATTAATACCATCCCATCAACCCTATAAACAAAAAAGCTGAAGTCTTTCTGTAACTATCGCTGTTTTTCAAAGTTTATTGAATTTCCAGAGCCATGTTGTTTAGGAAGTGGATGCCACTCCTGCTTCCAAACATGCTTAATCTCGGAGCTTCACCAAACACTGTCCACCTTGGGCAGCCATTATGGCATTTGACACCCTAATCAAAAAGGTTCAGCATCACAGCAACCCCAGGTTACCTCAGTATCACAAACTGACAGACCAGTGTTGCACCGCTGAGAAGAATGTTCCTTTAAATGATAATTACACTAGGACCTCAGGCCCAACTGACTTACAAATACAAAGGCCCTCCAGGAGGTGGTGTTGATTCTAAACAAGATCCTTAAATAGAAAACAACAAAACATTTCACAGAATCCTCAACCAAAACAAGAGAGCTCACCTTTCAGAGTAGGACTGCTTTCCTCAGTCTCCCTTCCAGCTGTTAAAGTATATATTTTGCTTTTATTCCCTCATCTTTAAACCAGACACACAGAGAACAATACTGGCACCTCGATGCATACACACAAGTTTTTCAAATGCCAGTGGCTACTCATTAAAGTAAATCCATACATTCTTATTTCCAAAGATTAGTTTTTCTGATTAGAATTAACCATACTCAACAGTTTAAAATAAATTCTCTATTTTCTTCTTCTTTTTTTAAATTTTAAGTGAAAATTGTCTACTTATGCATGAAGCTAGAACAGATGAACTTTCTCCATAGACTCTAATCTTGAAACTTGAAAAATAATAATAGTCCACATTTATTTAGTACTTGGTGTTGTTGATGGCCATTGAGTCGAAAGTGACTCACAGCAACCCTATGAACAAAAGGCCTGAAGAATTTCTATAACTATCCTCTATTTAATATTTACTTTTAGAAAAGGATCTGAGGGTAAAAGAGAGAAAGAAAGAAAGAAACTGGTAAAAAGAAATGAACAGGCCTTTATTGAATGGTCTGAGAGGGATGCCAAAATGACCAGGAGCAGAGAAAGTCAAAATGGTGTGCTCAGAAAGGGTGGTCTCTTTTTATAGAGGCCTTGGAGAGGGCTGGGGAAGATGGTCCCTCTTAGAATTTAGGGTTTTTAATTAACTCAAGTTAGGGCTTCTTGATCAGGCCCAGAGCCTTATCATAATTAATTGTCTTGACTCATCTTTGTCCTGGCTTCCCTTGAAACCATCATATTTCTTGGGGAGTGACTAGGCATGGGGGTAACTGCTATATTTCTCCTCCACTCTCTCTATCTAGTGCCTGTGTGGAATGTTTGATTTTTTTTTTTTATTTAAAACTTTTGTTGAGAGTCAACAAAAACTCTTGGTGGATCCTTGTATTTAAAAGTTGGGCTCAAGGGATTATATTTTACTCATAAATATTGACATACTAGGCATTGGTGAGATGAGATGGACTGGCATGGGGCATTTTGAGTCGGATGACCATATGATATATTACTCTGGAG
>NW_006399809.1:17565699-17578470 GCF_000299155.1 Elephantulus edwardii
ACCATCCAAATGTCTTTCTTTGAGAAAAGTTTCAGTCTTTTTTCTTGTGGATGCCCCGTAGCAGTCTGTAAACTTAGGCTATGAGGCCTTTCCTTGTCTAAGAAGTCATTGCTAAGTGTTTATGCCCCAACCTATAGATTTTTCTATTTTTCTTTTCAACCAATTGGAAAAGGGTTTTGATGCACATGGGGATTGGTTGATTTTTAGAAGATCCTATTTACAGATTTTATCCTCTCTTGATAATGCACTTCTGGCTGCAGAAAATAGTCTTTGCAAGCCTATTTATGCCATAAGCTATGGCTTCTAAATTTGGGTCTTTTTGTCATTTATTATCCTTATAGTTTTGGGCTTCTCTAGTCCACCTTGAGTTGATTTTTGTTATGGTATGAAGTGTGAATCTTGTTTTAGTTTTCTGAAGATAGATATCCGGCTTTGTCAGTACCATTTGTTGAAGAGGTTGTCATTTTCCCATTTAATAGGTTTTGAATCCCTGTCAAATACTAATTGACCATAGGTGTTTGCTTTTCTTGTTGTTATGTGCCATTGAGTTGTTTGTAACTCAAAGCAACACTATGTACAACATCTCTGAACCCTGCTCTATCCTGAGCCAATTTTATTGCCTCTGATACCCCTATCCATTATTCCAGTAACTCAGTCAATCCAACTCATCCAGCATCTTCCTCTCTTGCACTGTTCCTCCATCTTTTCAAGTATGATCTTCCTCTCTAAGCACTGGTTATTCCTGGCAACATACCCAAAGTATGTGAGACAGAGCTTAAAAAAAATAAATACCAGCCTCTAAGGAGCAGCCTGGTTTCACCCTCTTCAGAGGGTGTTTGTTCTCTTAATATGGTATGTTCATTGTTCTTCTCTAGCACCACAACTCATAGACACCAGTTCTTCTTCTCTTATCCATAGTAATTGTCCAGCTCTGCGATGCATAGCAAGTAATTGCGAAGACCATGACTAGGATCAGGCATGCCTTAGTCTCTTGAATGACAACATTGCTCTTCAATACTCTGGCGAGGTCTCTGACTCCAGATTTTCCTAATACAATTCATATTTTGACTCCCGGGCTGCTAGTACAAGAGTAATGATTGTGGAACCAAGAAAGCTGAAGCTGTTAAAAATCTCAATCTTTTCTTCTTTTCTCTACCTATCATGATGCTGTCAACTGGCCCAGTGGTGAGAAACTTTTTTTCTTGTTGTTGAGCTTCAATCCATATTGAACACTGCAGTCCTTATCCTTCTACAGCAAATGCCTCAGCTCTTTCTCAGTGTCAACAAGCAAGGTTGAGTCATATGTGTAATGCAAGCTGTTGAGGAGTCTTCCTCCAATCTTGATGACACATTCTACCTCATAAAGTCCAGCCTCCTGGAAGATCCAGGCCATAGTCTTCACAATTGCTTGCTATGCATCAGAGAGCTGGGCAATAATTACGGATAATAGAAGGAGATCAACGTCTTTGAGCTGTGGTGCTGGAGAATAGTATTGAGTATACCATAGACTGCTAGGAGAACAAACACTTTCATCCTAGAGAAGGTTAAACCAGGCTCTTCCTTCGAGGCAAAGATTCAGAAGCTTTGCCTGACATATTTTGAGCATGTTGCAAGGAGTGATGAGTTCTTGGAGAGGGGCATTGTACTTGGGAGGTTGGAGTGACAGTGCAAGAAAGGAAGAGTATTGATGAGATGGACCGACTCAGTAAGTGGGGTTTTTGGGGTAGGTATGTAAGAGACAAAAACGTTGACACAGGACAGAGCAGGGTTCAGAGCTGTTGTACATAGGGTCTCTATGAGTTGCAAGTTACTCAATGACACATAACAACAACAACAACCTGGAAGATCTATTCCACATATAGATTGAAAGGTACGGAGATAGGATACATCCCTAGCATACACTTTAACTGATGATCTTGAACCATGCAGTGTTTCCTTTCTCTGTCCTGTCAACTGTCTCCTAGTTCAAGTATAGGTTTTACATGTGCACAATCAAGTGTTCTGAGGTACATGTTCTTCTCAAAGTTAGCCATAATTTGTTGTAACCCATACAGTTAAATACCTTTGCATAATCAATGAAACACATATATACATTCTTCTGTTACTCTGTGTTTTCAGTCAGTATCTGTCCGACATTTGCAATGATATCCCTACTGCCATTGCCTTTTGTAAATCCTGCTGACACATCTGCCTGGTCTCTGTTGATATACAATTTCAGTTGTTTTAAACTAATCTTCAGCAGGATCTTGCTTGCATGTGATATTAATGATATTATTTTAATAATTTTCACATTTGGTTGGATCACCTTTTTTGGATTGAGAATAAATATGGATCTCTTCCAGTCACTTGGCTAGGTAGTTGTCCTCCAGATTTCTTGTCACAACCTGATGAGCACATCCAGAACAGCATCTCTTTGTTGAAATATGTCAGTTAGCATGCCGTCCATTCTTGGGGCCTTGGATTTTAGGTTGGGTTGTAGCTTGTTGTTTTTATTTGTTTGTTTGCTTGTTTCTGCCAATTCCTTCAGAGCAGCTTGAACTTCCTCCTTCATGTCCATAGGCTTTTGGTCTTAAGTTGTGTCATGAAATTATTCTGTGTCATCTAATTCTTTTTGGTACAGGACTCTGTGTACTCCTTCCATTTTCTTTTGGTTCTTACAAGGTAATTCAGCATTCTACCCACCACATCCTTCAGTATTGCAATTTGAGGTTTAAATTTGTTCTTCAGTTCCTTCAGCTTGAGAGATGGCAGTCAAGTTGATTTCCTAACTCCATCTCTTTGCACATTCATTATAATACTTTGCTGTTTTTTCTTGTGCTGCCCTTTGAAATCTTCTATTCATCTCCTTAGCTTCTTGCTATCTTCCCTTTGCTTTAAATTCTTGGTACTGAAGTGCAGTATTCAAAGTCTCTTCTAACATCCATCTTGGTCTTTTCTTTTCCCTCTTTCTTTGTAATGACCTTTTTCATTCTTCATGGATTATATTCTTTATATCCTCCCACAGCTCATCTGGCCTTTGCTCGTTAGTATTCAAAGCCTCAAAACTGTTCCTGAGATAGGCTCAAGGTCGAACTTTGGTTCTTGTGGATTTGATTTTATTTTCTTTAACTCCAGTTCGAACTTGCATATTGATGGTCTGTTCTATAATCAGCACCTGGCCTAGTTTTCATAGCTGATAGTGAGATTCTCCAATGATTTTTCCCACAAATGTAGTCAATCTGGTTCCTGTGTAGGCCATCAGGTGAGGTTTTTGTGTATAGTTGGAGTCTGTGTTTCTTACAGAAGGTATTTGTGCAAAGGGGTAAAGAAAATGGGAAAGATACAGTGGGGACCTGAAGAGACAGGTAATGATGGACACAGTCCAATGGTGATTAATTACATAAAACATAATTAGTGGAAATGATTGTTTGAAACACATTGGGAATGAAGAATACTGTGAAGCTCAATGTATATGAATTTTGTAAGCAAACCAATATTTAAAAAAAGATGAAATAATAGAAATTATAAATAACTTGACTTTTGCAGTTCATGGCACAAAGTAATGTTATATGTACATTGAAATGATTTATTAAAGAAGAATTGGCCTAAAAAGTATTTGCCATGAATAAATCATTAATTTTATAGATTGTATCATTCTATTGCTAGTCTCATTTCTGTCACCACGTCCCTGATTCCAGACTACCAATCCTTCTTCCCTGTTCCTGACTTTTACATTCCAATCACCCATTGTTAACTAATGCACCTTGATTTCATGTTTGATGGATTTCCTATTGCAACAGTTTCCTCCTCTTTGACTCTGCTTGTTGGTGCATAAATTCAAATGATAGTGGTATTAGTAGATCTTCCTTGTATACATATGGATATTATGCTGTTATTTCTGGATTCTAGATTCAGTTCCATCAGTGTATGTTTCTGTTATTGCACCAATACCATGCTGCTTTGGTTACTACAGCTATGTAGTAGGAGATCAGAGAGTACTATGCCACCCACTTCATTTTTCTTTTTCAGAAGAGTTTTGCTTATTTGGGCTTTCTCTCTTTTACAAATAAACTTGCCAATTGCCTTTTCTATCTCTTTGAAAAATGAGTTTGGTATCTTTGTCAGAATTGCATTAAAGACTCCCTTCCAAAAAAAATCCTAGCCCAGATGGCTTCATCGGTGAATTCTACCAAATATTGAGAGAAAAGCTATCACCAATTCTACTTAATTTATTTTTTAAAATAAAATTTTTATTTTATATTGGCTTACTTACAAAGTTCATATATATAGTTTCTCACACTAGATCTTTCCCATTTCCTTTATCCATTTAAATTATTTTTAAAAAAAGAAAAATAAATAACACTTTGACTTTTGAAGCAGGCATAACCCTAAAACCAAATCCAAGCAAAGACATTATTACCAAAAAAGAAACATGTAGGCCAATATCTCTCATGAACACAGATGCAAAAGTCCTTAACAAAATCCTGGTCAAAAGAATTCAACAGCACATCAAAAAATAATTCATTGTAACCAATTCATAACAGTTATGCAAGTATGAATGGTTCAACATAAGAAAAACTATCAATGTAACTCATCACATTAACAAAGCAAAGAAGAAGCATATGATCCTATCAACTGATGCAGAAAAGGCCTTTAGCAAAATCCAACAACACCCTTTCCTAATTAAAACACTCAACAAAATAGGAATAGAAGAGAATTTCCTCAAAATAGTGAAAAGTACATACACAAAATCATAAGCCAACATAATTTTCCATGATAAAAGACTAAAGGCATTCGCCTTGGGAATGAGGGCCAGATAAGATTGTCCGCTATCACCACTCATTTAATATTGTATTGGAAGTACTCACTAGGGCAACCAGACAAAGAGAAGGAAATAAGCAGCATCCCAATTGACAAAAATGTGGTAAAACTGTTTCTGTATATGCAGACAACATAATTGCATATACAGAGAATCCCAAAGACTCAACAAAAGTACCTGTTAGACCTAGTAGACCAGTTTAGTAGCATGGCATGATACAAGATCAATCTATAAAATTCAGGTGGGTTTCTCTACAGCAACAAAGAAAACACAGAAAAGGAGAGTAAAGAAGCAATACGATTTACAATAGCCAACCACAAGTTAAAATACTTGAAAATAAACCTAATTAGAAACAATAAAGACCGGTATAAGGAAAACTAGAAAAAATAAGAGCCCAAACTAAATGGAAAAATATCCCCTGGTCAACCCTACTAAAAGGAATCTGCATGTTCAATGTTTTTCTATTTCTTGTTTCCCCAACCAGTGGACAAGTGGTTACACTGATGTTTTCCTAATAGAATGATACCATTAATCTCATTGCTCCCATAGATTAATTTATCAGTCTGCTTCCTGTTCTGTCTGAAAACAAAGATTTAAAGTGATCATATGCACTAATCTAAATTTAAGTAGAAACATGAGAAAATATTCCAGACTCAATTTCTTATATCCATTCAAGATATACTCATTCAAGGTACAACCTTCAAGTCCAACTTCATTTTTCTAAATATTTTCTAAATATTTAACTTTTTCTATTTACTTCTACAACTTGTATCTGAGACAGGCTACACTCCGCACAAAATGAAATTGTAGGGGCTCTTGTTTCAAAATCATTAAAAATTTCAAGACAATAGACACAAAATGGCAGCAGCGGCGCTGGGAAGGGCGAGGCGGAGGCGGCAAAACGGGCGGCCAAGCCGAACGTGTAGTTGTGTCCCCTCGAGTCCGCTCCGCTCCGCGCAGCTGCTCACCCAAGGAGTCCCGGGGGACCCGTCCACTCCACTGCTGACCAGCCCAGTCACCTGTGCTGAGCCCACCTGAAGGCCTCATTGCCACCTGTGTGGGACCCTGTGATGGGGGGACCGACTGGCCAGAGAAGAAAACCCTCTCATGCTAGCGCTGCAGACCCAATGAGAATCACGGCAGCCCCCGGAAGGAAGTGTCTTTGCTGAGTCACTCCCCAGGGACCTCCAATCAGAGCCAACCCTGCTCTCCAAAGCCCGCCCGCCTGCTGCAGGACCTCCCAGAGGAGCTGGTGCATGCTGGCTGGGAGAAGTGCTGGAGCAGGAGGGAGAACCGGCCCTACTACTTCAACCGATTCACCAACCAGTCCCTGTGGGAGATGCCTGTGCTGGGCCAGCACGACGTGATTTCGGACCCTTTGGGGCTGAATGCGACCCCATTGCCCCAAGACTCAACCCTGGTGGAAAATCCCCCGGCTGAGAACAAGCCCCGATAGAGGCAGCTCTCAGAAGAGCAGCCGAGCGGCAATGGTGTGAAGAAGCCCAAGACTGAAATCTCTGTGACAGCCACGGGCCAGTCTGTGCCCAGCTCACCTAGTGTCCCAGGAACCCCCAATTCTGAAGATGTGGGCTGCATCCCCTGAAGATAAGCAGCAGGCAGCTCTCCTCCGGCCCACCGAGGTGTACTGGGACCTGGACATCCAGACCAACGCTGTCATCAAGCACTGGGGGCCTTCGGAGGTGCTGCCCCCACACCCCGAGGTGGAGCTGCTCCGCTCCCAGCTCATCCTGAAGCTCTGGCAGCACTACCGGGAGCTGTGCCAGCAGCGGGAGGGCATTGAACCTCCCCGGGAGTCTTTCAGCCGCTGGACGCTGGAGCGCAAGGTGGTGGACAAAGGCTCAGACCCCCTGTTGCCCAGCAACTACGAACCAGTCGTGTCGCCTTCCATATTTCGAGAAATCATGAATGACATTCCCATCAGGTTATTGCGAATCAAGTTCCGGGAGGAAGCCAAGCGCCTGCTCTTTAAGTACGCTGAGGCTGCCAGGCAGCTCATCGAGTCCAGGAGTGCATCCCCAGACAGCAGGAAGGTGGCCAAATGGAACGTGGAAGACACCTTCAGCTGGCTGCAAAAAGACCACTCGGCCTCCAAGGAGGACTACATGGACCGGCTCGAGCACCTGCGGAAGCAGTGTGGCCCCCATGTCTCGGCTGCAGCCAAGGACTCTGTGGAAGGCAAGAAGGTAGCAAGATCTACCACATCTCCCTGGAGTATGTCAAACGGATACGTGAGAAGCACCTTGCTGTGCTCAAGGAAAACAACATCTCAGAGGAGGTGGAGGCCTCTGAGGTAGAGCCTCGCCTCGTGTACTGCTACCCGGTCTGACTGGCTGTGTCTGCGCCCCCCATGCCCAGCGTGGAGATGCACATGGAGAACAACGTGGTCTGCATTCGTTATAAGGGCGAGATGGTCAAGGTCAGCGGCAACTACTTCAGCAAGCTGTGGCTCCTTTATCGCTATAGCTGCATCAATGACTCTGCCTTTGAGAAGTTCCTGCCTCGAGTGTGGTGTCTCTTGCAGCGGTACCAGATGATGTTTGGTGTGGGCCTCTACGAGGGGACGGGCTTGCAGGGCTCCCTGCCCATGCACATCTTCGAGGCCCTCCACCTGCTCTTTGGTGTCAGCTTCGAGTGCTTCGCCTCACCCCTCAACTGCTACTTTCGCCAGTACTGCTCTGCCTTCCCCGACACAGATAGTTACTTCGGCTCCCGAGGACCCTGCCTCGATTTTTCCCCGATGAGTGGCTCCTTCGAGGCCAACCCACCATTCTGCGAGGAGCTCATGGACGCTATGGTGTCTCACTTTGAGAAACTGCTTGAGAGCTCCCTGGAGCCCCTGTCCTTCATCGTGTTCATCCCCGAGTGGGCGTTCATCCCCGAGTGGGTGTTCATCCCCGAGTGGCGGGAGCGCCCGACGCCTGCACTCATCCGCATGGAGCAGAGCCGCTTCAAACGCCACCAGCTGATTCTGCCCACCTTTGAGCACGAGTACCGGAGTGGCTCCCAGCACATCTGCAAGAAGGAGGAAATACACTACAAGGCGGTCCACAACACAGCCGTGCTCTTCCTGCAGAACGAGCCGGGCTTGGCCAAGTGGGGCCCGACGCCTGAGCGGCTGCAGGAGCAGAGAACCGCCTACCGGCAGTCAGGCCTCAACCACAGCTCCAGCTCCTCTTCATCGTCCTCGGAGGCCAAGGACAGGAACTAGGGCCGGGAGCAGGGGCCCAGCCGTGACCCTCACCCCACTTAGCACTCTGCAGGGAGGAGGAGCTCAGGGTGCTGGAATGATGGAGTACTGGGACTCCGAGGCCGAGTGGACCCCACGGCCATCCTCCTGGGGTGGCAGCAGGACTCAGCTACCACCCACATAGGAAGTTGACGGCTCTGCCAGGGCTTCCCTCCCTGTCCCCCAACCCACTCCACGTCCGCTGTAAATAGTCCCCATGTCCCCCATCCCACGCCCTAGCCCTCCTGTCCCCACCTTGTTTCCTTGGTAAAATACAGAACCCCCCCCCAAAAAAAAAAAAATTCAAGACAATAATAGTAAAGCATTTACTCAAACATCAGATCCTTTAAACACAGGCCACAGACTCAGCCAGCCACATCTGCAGTTTTCACACCAAGTTTTCATTCAATTCCTTGTTTGCTAATTACCATATCCTCAATTCTGAATATGTCATACCTTCAACAGTTCTTTCTCTACATTATGCCAACAAGCATTTTTAGTTATTGACTCAGCAAATAGTGAAGGAATGGGACTAATATACTAGGTAGGATCTGGGTTAGGTGCTAGGTACAGAGGACCCTTCTCACCCCTTCAGAGCTCAAAGTCATTCTACCATCATGTTATTAAGCAGCAGAGATTTAAGAGTGTAAACTTGGAAGGGTTTAATTTTGAAAGTCAGATTCACTATGTGGCTCATGAAGCGATGTTGTTATGTGCTGTCCAAACCTATGTACAACACCCCTAAACCCTGCTCTATCCCTTGCCAATATCATTGTCTCCAGAAGCTTGTGGTCGAATCTTGGGGCCTGAGGGCCATTGCCCTTGGGCCAGGAAAACAACATTATATACCAAATCTATAGGATTCATCAGCCTGCCCTAGGAAATTCTTATAGCATAAATGGAGGAGAAGATGCCTGAAGGAACGAGACATCGATTCTGGTGTAGAAAATCAAAACTGAAATCAAGAGATACTGCTGCATCAAGGAAAAAACTGGCAGCAGCCTGAGGCATTAGGACACACAGAAACCAGAAAGATTGACATATAGGCCATCACATCATGGGCTAGATAAAGGAGATTGTTGTTGAATAGAGTAGGTGGGAGTAGATATAAATGCGGGTGGAGCAGGGCAAGGGGTGGCTCAAAACACACCTGGCCAGTCTGGGGACAAAACAGAATCTATTGCTTTTTGTTCTACTACTGAGAAATATCTTTAATCTGCTCTTCTCTGTCAGATAATGTTCTAAATCTGAGCAATCTAATTAAGACAGACTAGGAAGAAGGATTGACTATCTACTTCCAAAACAGCAGGCCTTTGAAAACCCTATGCACATGAAGTGATAGTATTAGATTATCTCATATGTCACTTCAAAATAATAAATAAAAATAAGATATCCACAACATCTTAGGATCTCTATATACAATTGAATAAATTTGGGTCTGTTTTCTACATCAGTGTATTGTATATATTTTTTAAAAAATATTTACTGTGATTTGAGCAAAAGTTTACAAGTATATTGTTATTTTCCTTCAATTACTCATGTACATTTTATTTCATAACAACAATTACCATGTCCACAATGTCTGATTGTTATAAACACAGATGTGCAACCGGTTTTGTCCCAACTTTTATTTCTGTAGGATATATAGCTAGTAGTGCAGTGGCTGGATACAACACTACTTCCATTTTCAACTTTTTGAGTAAGCACTACTTTCCATAGTGGTTGTGCCATTTCATATTCCTGCCAGCAATGTATGAAAGCTTTACTCTCTTTTTTTTAAGTTCAAAATCTTGAAAATGTGTCTCGTTCTCTTTCCCTATTAATTTCAATGAAAATTTACAGAGGCTTTGGATTTCCATTCATTCATTGTTGCACTTTTCTCCCTGCCCACAGAACAGCAAGCAACAAATATTGGTGAGGCTGTAGAGAACCTGGAACTCTTATTCACTGTTGGTGGGAGTATAAAATGGTACATCCACTGTGGAAGGTGGTATGGCACTTTCTCAAAAAGTTGAAAAATATCATTCTACCCAGCAATTCCACTACTGGGAATATACCCCAAAGAGGCCATAACTGACATCCAAGCAGATATATGCACACCTATGTTTATCACAGCTTTGTTCACAATAGCAAGGAGTTGGAAACAACCTAAGTGTCCATCAACAAACGAATGGATAGAAAAGCTGTGGAATAGTCAGACAATGGAACACTATGATGCTTTGAAAAACAAGGAACTCGTGCAATATTATTCAAAATGGGTGACCCTGGAGGACATTATGCTGAGTGAAGTATCTCAGTCACAAAAGGACAAAAACTGCATGGTGCCACTGTTCTCTTTGAAAAGTAAAAGAAAAATTCTTTCATTGTTATACAATCCCTCCTCACAAGTCCACTCCACTGTGCAGCCTTTGTACTGGACTCCTGTCATGACAATAATGAGCTTTACTCTTTTTACACTCTCATCAGCATTTGTTCTTTGTTGACTTATTGAACTTTGCAATTGTTTCTGAGGTGAGGTATATCTCATTGTTTTGATCTGCATCTCTCTACCAGGTAGTGATCTTGAGCATTTTGTCACATGTTTGTTGGTAATTGGAATGCCTTCTTTGGTGAAGAGTAGTCTCATGTCTTCTGCTTATTTTGTAAATGGATTGTTTTATCTTTTCCTTATTGAAGTTTCAGAGTTTTCTACAGAATTTACATATAAGCTTCTTGGCAATTGTCAAATACTTTCCCCAGTTTGTAGACTCACTTTTTACTATTTTTAATAATATTTGTTGCATATGTTGCTGTTGTGGTTATGTGTCATCAAATCACTTGTGACTCATAGTGACCATATATATAACAGCTCGGAACCCTGTTCTATCCTGAGCCAAACTTATTGTCTCTGACTTGCCTACCCTCATTACCTCAGTCACTGAGTCAATCTTTCTTATCAAGGGTCTTCCTCTCCTTCACTGTCTCTCCACCCTCCCAAGCATAATGTCCCTCTCCAAAGACTGGTGCCTTATTGAAACATGCCCAGAATATGTCAGATGGAGCCTCAGAAGTCTTGCTTTCAAGGAGCAGCCCGGTTTCACCCTCTCTAGGACAAAACTGTTTGTTCTCTTAGTAGTCTATGATATATTCAATACTCCTCTCCAGCACCACAGATCAAAGGTATCATTCTCTTTCTATCATTCCTAGTCATTGTTCAGTTTTCTGATGCATAGCACGTCATTGCAAAGACAATGGATTGGATCATCAGGTACATCTTAGTCTCTAGACTGACATTGTTGCTCTTCAATACTCTGGAGAGGTCCTTGACAACAGTCTTTCCTAATGCAATTTGTCTTTTGATTTCATGACTGCTGGTACCAAGAATGTTGATTGTGGAGCCAAGCAAACTAAAGCTGTTAACAGTCTCAATCTCTTCACCATCTGTCATGATGCTCCTAATCGGCCTAGAGGTCAGAATCTTTGTTTACTTGATGTTGAGATTCAATCCAAATTGAAGGCTGCAGTCCTTGACCTTCTGTAGCAAGTGCTTCAAGTCCTCCTCAGTTTCAGCAAGCAGGGTTGTGTCATCTGCATAACACAAGTTGTTGATGAGTTTTCATCCAATCCTGAGGCCACATTCCTCCTCACAGAGCTCAGCCTCATGGATGATCTGTTCTGTGTACAGATTGAAAAGATATGGAGACAGGACACATCCCTGGCGTACACCCTTCTAACTCTTTTAGAAAGCCCCATGTGTCTAGAGGAACTCTAGTGGTCTAGTGGTAGAGAGTTGCACTGCCAATCTAAACGTACATGATTCAAATTCGCCATCTAGTCCCAAGGAGAAAAAGGAGCACTCTCATCCAATGTGATTTCCAGCCTCTGAAAACCTGCTGAAGAGTTAGCTATGAGTCAGTTCCAACTTGGCAGTACACGTAACAACATAACAAGAACAATAACATTCATCTAGCTTATCTACTTCTGATTGTGCTTTTCTGATTATATTTTATTGTTGATTCAGGCCATGGACTGTTGTTGTTATGTGCCATTCAGTGAGCTCACAGTGACCCTGTGAACAACAAATCGGAAACTTATCCTGTCTTGTGTCATCCTCATGACCTCCAACATGCTCAAACCAATTGTTACAGTCCCTGGGAAATCCATTTTATTGAGGGTCTATCCACGTCCTAAATAGCATGCCTCCAGAAACTGTGAACTTTGATAAATGTGGATAGTTGTAGAGGGGCTTCGTTCATAGGGTAGCTATGAGTCATGCTCAACTGGAAGGCAATTAACAACAACCACCTTTCATTCACTAATCCTCTTTTTTCCAACATAAGACACTTTCATTTCTCTAAGCTCTGGTTTCTTGTGACAACATTCCCAAAATACATGAGATGAAATTTTACTATCTTTGCCTCTAAGGAGCAACCTGGTTCTACTTCCACCAAGATAAACTTATTTCTTCTTTTGGCAGTCCAAGAACACATTCAGTATTCTTTTCTACGGATTGGGATTGTTGTCATTGTTTTATGCCACTGAGTCAGAATTAAGTCGTTGGTTACCCTTTAGTGGCTTTTGCAGACAGTAAATTGGACAGGACGAAACTGTCCATCTAGCTCTCTGGAGCAGCTAATGGATTCCAACTGCTTGTCTAGGCTGGCGGTGCAATTCCTTATCATTAAATTTGCTCTGATTTTTTTTTCTCTAATCACTTTTATATTTTCAGGGGTTATTTTTTAATTAA
>NW_006399809.1:17579115-17600095 GCF_000299155.1 Elephantulus edwardii
AATACCATGGACTGCTAGGAAAACAAACAGATTTGTCCTGGAAAGGGTTAAACCGGGTGGCTCCTTGGAGGCAAGGATTCTGAGGCTCCGTCTAATATACTTTGGACATGTTGTGAGGAGGGACCGGTCCCTGGAGAGGGAGGGATATCATGCTTGGGAGGGTGGAGGAACAGAGCGGAGTTTAGGGCTGTTGTACATAAGGTCGCTATGAGTCGCAATCGACTCGACAGCACATAGCAACAACAACAACATATCCCTTTTAAACAGTTCTCTCTCTTATAAGTTTCAATGCAGTATACATCATTTATCCCATCTTTCTTAATCTCTCCCCAACCCCGATGTCCATCCCGTTTTACAACAGTGGCACTATGCAGTATTTGTCCTTTGTGTCTGAGATATTTCACTCAGCGTAATGTCCTCCAGGGTCTTTCAGGTTTTACCCCTAGGTTCTTGATCCACCTTGATCTAGTTTTTGAGTATAGTATAGCATACAGACCTTATGTTCTTCTTCTGACCAATAGATTTCCAGTTTTTTCATCATCATTGGTGGTCTTGAGATAAAGATTGTGCTGGAAGCCTGAAGGTATGTGGTTTGAATCTACCAGGTTCTCCAAGCTAGAAAAATGGGCAAACTCCCTTGATGCAATTAACTACCTCTGAAAACCCATTGGAGGGTCAGCTCTGACTTAGTAATATATAACAACATTTGTTAAAGAGTTTATCCTTTCCCCATTTAATAGATTTATCTCCTTGTTACATATCAGTTAACCACAGATTGTTGGATTTACTTCAGAGTTTTCAATTTCTTCCTTTTTTAAAACATCTGTAATCTTTCCAGTACAGCAATTTTTTTATTCTTGTGGCTGTTTAGAGGTTTTGGAATCAGGAAGGAAACAAAGGTGTCTTACTTTGTTTTTCTTCTTCAATAGCATTTTGCTTATTAGGGGTTTTATACCATCCTACATAAAGTTGACGATTACTTTCCCCCCGTCCATTTGAGGAATAATGAAGGGATCTGAATTAGGATTGTGTTATACCTTTGCATGGCTTTGGTAATACTTCATTTTCTAAATTTTACAGTGTTATATCTTTCTATCCATAAACGTGATATTTTCTTCTATTTATGTAGATCTTTTAGGCTTCTTGTCATGTTCTTGTATAGGTCTTTTGCACCTCTGGTTAAATTTATTCCTAAGTATTTAATCTTTGAGTGGTAACTGTGAATGACATAATTTTCTTTATTCCTTTTTCAGTGTTTTCTTTGTTCTTATAGAGGTATCTGAATGACAGTCATTACAAATTTTACAAAGCTAATTATCAATGATTGACATCCACTTCCTAAACAACATGCCTCTGGAAACTATGAACTTTGAGAGACAATGATAGTTGCAGAAAGGCTTCAGGTCTTTCGTTCATGGAGTCGCTATGAGTCGTGCTCAACCCAATGGCAACCAACAACAACAGCAACAATTCATACTGCATAGACACTATTATGGATTAAATGATACTCCTCTCCATCCACATATGTTGACATTCTAACCTTTGAACTTATTTAGAATTTCTTTTCTTTTCTTATCAGTTAAATTAAGATAGATTGTAGTAGAGAATGATGAGCTATAATTGTAATCTCTGAGTAATGGTTTTAGAAGAGGAAGTATGCACAAAGAAAGAAAGACAAAAATATAAAACACAGAGGAAAAAATAAAGAGATAAAGATAAAACAGTACTTGAGAATTTATCTATAAACCAAAGAATGTCATGAAACACCAAGGGCTATAGAAATAGAAAAGAAAAGGAGGCATCATCCCTTGCAGCTGACAGAGAGAATTAATAGCCCTGCACATTCCCTGATTTAGGCATCCAACCTTCCTTCAGAATGATGGGAAAAAAATGTACATTCTTTAAAGTTCCACTCTTGGGACATTTCATTATAGTAGCCCTAGGAATCAGAGCAAGGCCCTCTAAGGCTTAAAAATGTTTACAGAATACAGCAGTACCTCCAAATGAAAAAGACTGAAAACCCAATCACAAAATGGGCAAAAGACATGGAAAGACTCTTCACAAAAGAAGACGTTTTAATTACTAACAACCACATGAAGGTATTTTCAGTATCACTAAAATTCAGAGAGATGCAAATCTCTCATCAATGAGATACCATCACATTCCAGCAGCAGTAGCAAAATTTAACAACCTAGCAAAGAATAAATGTTGAAGAAGATGCAGAGAGATTGGAACTTGTCACACTGCTCACGAGATTGTAAAATGGTACAACCACTCTGGAAGGCACCTTGGAGAATCCTAAAAAAGCTGAACTTAGAAATCCCACTAGACCCAGCTATTCCACTGCTAGGAATATGTCCCAAGGAAATCAAAACTAAGTCATGGAGATAGATTTACTACCTCTAAAAACCCACTCTAAGCTATGGGTTGGTTTCAACTCAGCAGCATACAACAATAATAACAACATAGTCATAGCAGCATTATTTACACTAGCAAGAAAATGCAAACAGTCCAAATGTCCACTAGCAAATGAATGGGTTGAAAAGTTGTAGTACATTTACACGACAGAATACTATGCATCACTAAACAACAATGATAACATGAAAACATCTAGAGAGCATGTTACTGAGTAAAATAACTTAGTCACATAGTGATAAAAAATGCATAAGACCACCACTGTAAAAATAACAAGATGAAAGAACAAGGTATGTATAAATGTTCAAAAGGGGGAAAAGAAGGGGAGACAGATGAGAGAAAAAGGGGAAAGGGGAAAAACCACTGTGATAGCAGAGTTTAGGGGTGAATTGTAGGTGGAATAGGAAAGATGCAATGGGCACTTGAAAGGATCAGGGGATAATAGGAATAGATCAATAGTAATTCATTACATAAAACACCATGTCTATTCATTAGTGTATAAAACACAATATACACGAATGGAATACAAGATACATGAATGATTGCATGCAAATCAATGTTGTTGTTGTTGTTGTTATGTGCCATCTAGTTGCTTGTGACTCATAGCGACCCTATGTACAACAGCCCTAAACTCTGCTCTGTCCTGTGCCAATTGCACGGTCTCTGCCACTCCTATCCCGATTATCCCAGTCACTGAATCAATCCACCTCATAGAGGGCTTTCCCCTCCTGTGCTGTCCCTCCACCCTCCCAAGCATGATGTCCTTCTCCAAGGATGGGTCTCTCTTCACAACATGTCCAAAGTATGTTAGATGGAGCCTTAGAATCCTTGCCTCTAAGGAGCCACCCGGTTTAACCCTCTCAAGGATGAATCTGTTTGTTTTCCTAGCACTCCATGGTATTCTCAATACTCTTCTCCAGCATCACAGCTCAAAGGCATCAATTCTCCTTCTATCCTTCTTGGTCATTGTCCAACTCTCTGATGCATAACAAGTGATTGCGAAGACCATGGCCTGTATCAGACACACCTTAGTCTCCAGAGAGACACCATTGCTCTTCAGTACTTTGGAGAGGTCTCTAACAGCAGACTTTCCCATGGCAATGCACCTTTTAATTTCCTGGCTACTGGTGCCAAGAGTATTGACTGTGGAGCCAAGCAAACTAAAGCTGTGAACAATCTCAATCTCTTCACCATCCATCCTGATGCTGCCAATTGGTCCAGTGGTAACAATCTTTGTCTTCTTGACATTGAGCCTCAATCCATATTGTAGGCTGCAGTCCTTGACACTCTGCAGCAGGTGCTTCAGGTCCTCCTCAGTTTCAGCAACCAGGGTTGTGTCATCTGCATAACGCAGATTGTTGTCCACCAATCTTGACCCCACATTTCTTCTCATAGATCCCAGCCTCCTGGATAATCTGTTCTGCAAATCAATACAAAATTTAAAAAAAAAAAAAGAAAAGAAAGGGCTTCTGCAAAATTGACCTTGAAGTCATCCTATTATGCTCCTTAAATTCCTTGGCTTTTTTTTTTTTTTTTTTTGGTCACATGTGTTTAAGTGCTTGTACTTAATTTTTCTGGAGTTGTGCATGGTAAACGGCGCCAGCATCTGTAAGGAACAGGAACACACCATGACCCGCTGCCAACTGCTTCCCCCCCCATCGTCACTCATGCTTTCAAGAATGGCTTCTCTCCATCTCCACGTGAGCTTGTTTTCTACTTCAACTACCTGTCCACAGGAGTTAAAATTAACTTCTCACTTTTTATGTTATCTAAGAAGCCAAGAAAGAAAGTTTGTAGCCGCACCTAAGCCTCTTTCACTTTAAATGACTGTCCACAATAACAACCTACATCTGGTCCATACTTTCCAGGTTTCAGGAAATTTTATTTAAAATCTCACTCTGTCACGCGAATAAAAATGAAAAGGAGATTAAGTATTTAAAATCAGCTAATAATCATAAGAACCTGTATTAAGAAACATCTTCTAAAACCTTAGTTGAATACTGTTTCTAATAATATTTCTGTTAAGTCTTGTCTATCCTGTGAATATCAGACTTGAACCTTGCCCAACCTGCACTATCCTTACAATCCTTGATATGCTACATTCCATTGTGACTGTATTCATCCATCTTTCTGTGGGCCTTCCTCTCTTTCTCTGATCCTCCACTTCTCCCAGAATGACGTCTTTGTCCAGGGACTGGCTGCTCCTGACAATGTGTTCAAAGAATGGGAGAAGTTTCCCCCGTCCTTGCCTCTAAGAATCACCCTGGTTGCACTTTCTCCAAGACAGACTTTTTCATTCTTTTAAGATGCAAACAATCCAAATATTATGATGATAGAGTATACACTATCCGAAACCTCTCACTTCGGGTTTCTGCTGGGGTTAATGTGATACTAATGCCAATTAGTTTATAATCTTATTGTAGTTATCTTTCTAGGCACCCAGAATGTTTTGTGATTTGAAGACATTTTATTGAAAAGTCGGGGCTCACCACATGTTTTCAGTGGCCTCATGGGTTCCTTTAACTCTTCAGAACATAATCCTAAACTCAGACTCAAGCACATACTGAAAAGTTCCCCTAGAAAAATAGTGAGCATGAAGGGATTGAGTGACCTGTCAGGAGCTACTGTTTACCCAGAAGATCCAGCTATGGGGCTTCATCTATTAATTCAGACTTCAAGCAGGAACCCCGTCTTCTATCCCGGTGGGCGCTTTTTTCACAAATAGGGGATATGAAATGATAGACTACAGTAGAGGGCCAATCAAGGACAGCCAAACTGCAGTTTGCCCTTTTACACTTGTGAGCAATTAAACAGGATGAGGCGAGGCTCCCCAAATGTCATGAGATGGTGCCAGGAGTGGTGGCATTGAGTCTTTGGCCCATACTTTCAACTCAGCTGCAAATATGTGATATGAGCAATCAAAGGAAAAGCAATAGAAATTTCATCATCACAAATACTTAGAAAAGTATGTTGTGGATACTGCAGGTTCCATCAAGTCAACCCTTATGCATAGTGACCATATGTTGAATGGAATGTAACACTGCACCATCCTCACAATCCTTACTGCACATACACCTGTTGCTATGGACATCATGTCTGTACCACTCTACTAGTCAGCAAACTCATAAAGGATCATCCTCTTTTCCACTGACCCCCTACTTTATGAAGTCTTTCTTCATCTTTACTGAAGACATGCCCCAAGGAGGCAAAATGAACTGTCATCACCCTCACTTCCCAGGAGCATTCTCAATTCACTGCTTTTGGCAGTCAGAGGAGGATCCAATACTCTTCACCAACAGCACATTTCAAAGGCATCTATTGCTATTGTTTTTTTAAATTAACTATCCAACTTTCCATGCACACGAGACAACTGAAAATAACTATGGCTTGGAGCAGGGGCACCTCTGTCCTCAAAGTGGCATCCTTGCTGCTTAGTACTTTAAAGAGGTTGTTACAAGTAGATTGAACACAATATGAGTCTTTTGATTTCATGGCCAATGCTTCCATTAATTGTAGGTTCAAATTTTATCTTAAATTTCACTCTGTCACATGAATAAAAATGAAAAGATTAAGTATTCAAAATTAGTTCTCTGGTAAATTACAGGTTCAAATGGAGTGAAATTTTGACAATTTCAATATCTTTTTCATTTAACACGATGCTGTTTATTGGTCTAGGTACAAGAGGATTTTTGGTTTATGTATAGAAATGATCTATTCTGAAGATTATAGAGTCTTAAATTTTAACTAAAAGTATTACAAATCTTCTGTTTTCTAAAAGTATGCAAGGATGATTATATCATCTGCATATATGGATCCACCTTGAATTTCTGGAAGTTTCCTGTTCCTGTATGGCTCCTGCCATTTTGTGTAATTTTCAGGAAGATTTTGTTTGCATTTGATATATATGACATTGTTCTATAATTTCTACATTATATTGGATCATATTTCTTTGCATAAATATGTATCTCTTCAAATCAGTGGACCAAGTAACTGTCTTCCAAATTCCTTGGCATAGACAACTGAGTACAATCAATGTTACATCTGTTTGTTGAAACATTTCAAATGGTGTTGAGTCAGTTCCTGGAGCTTTGGGTTAAGTCTGGACAAAGGGGGGCCAAAGAGAAGAATGAAGCATTCAGAATCCAAATGCTGACAGCCTTGTCTGCTGCTGATAAGAAGAGCAAACTACCTTGCCTGTCTGGTTGAGCTGGCAAGTGAATCATAAATCAAAGTAAAATGTCTCTCCCTAAAGACTGTGTTATAAAAACCCTCCCCTATAAGTTCACAGTGTTACTTCCCCATTCTACATCCCCAGAATGAAGCACTTTACCTGGGATTTCCCCTGTTCTCTCCCCACCCCCCTTAAATAAAGCTGCATTAAGCTTTCTCTCATTCTCTCTGATTTCTTCCTTAAGTCTGCTAACTTAACACTTTGTTTGTATCAATGTCTTTAGTGTACTTGGACTTCTTTCCTCAGTATCATTAATTCAGAAAATTAATAATAGGAAGAAAGAGAACAGAAGGTTACTCCAGCCATCTTGGGCTAAAGTAACACATTTACCTTGTGTGAAATAGGATTTTGAAGCAACAAAGAAATATTATTTAGAAACCTAATCATAATAATGTTAACAACATTAACTTTGTCTCACATAGATTGGGTGTCTTGTCTGAAAAGGCTAGTAGTGTCTGGAGAAAAAGATCATGTTTAGTAATGTAAAGAGTCAGTAAAAAAGAGGAAGTTAAAAGACAAAAGAAAACTGAGTGACAAGGCTCAAGCAAAATAGCAGTGGTAAGGATGTACAGGAACTAGAAAGGGTTTCATTCTTTTGTACATAGTTACTTTGTATCAAAACTGACTCCATGGTATCTTAAAACAACATTTTTATGATGATATTGATGGTAATGATAATAAAAAGTTAATTTACTGTCTTCTCTATTTGTTCCACATATTCTTAATGAACTAAGAAAAGTCTGGCAGAAGGTTTGGGATAAGTCATAGCAATCACTTGGCCTGGACAAGGAGGCTAAGCGTTTCTCTCCTCTTTCCATGGCTACCTGGATCTTCAGACACGCTCTTCTAATCATTGGATAAGAAAGTATCAGCGATTAAGACTGAGGTGTAAGCTTAGATGATAGAGGCAAAGAACTTGCCCAAGTCACTCTATTATAAGCCAGAGTCTCCACATCCTAATGCCTTTGAGTTGGTCCTGACTCATAGCAACCCTCCATCCAGCTTCCAAGGCTAGAACAGACTGTTTTAAACCACTGAAGATACACAGTCTTTAGGTTAGCAATGCCAGCTCACTTCAGACAATGTCAAACAGAGCTCCTGCCAAACTTGTCTGTAAAGAGCTGAGAAAATGAAACAAATAAATAAAACCCATTGCTATTGAGTCAGTTATGACTTATGGTGACCTCTTGTGTTAGGGAGTTGTTGTTAGGTGCCGTGGAGTTGACTAAGACTCTAATGCCCATAGGAATAAAATATCAGATTCTTATCCTAACCTGCACCATGCTCTCAATCTCTGACATACTTGAGGCCATTGTTATAGTCTGTGTGTCAACCCAGCTTGGTAAGTGTCTTCCTCTCTTTCTCTGACCCTTCACCTTTCTCATCATAATGCCCTTTCCTGTGGACTAACCCTTACTGACCATGAATCAAAAGAATGTGAGAGGACATTTCACCATCTTTTCCTCTAAGAAGCTCTCTAGTTGCATTTCCTCTAAGATAGACTTGTCTGTTCTTTTGGCAATCCCTGGGATATTTAGTATTCTTCTACAACTTGAAGCCACTTATTCTTTTTATGTTATTCTTATTAATTTCAAGTGCATAGTATTTAATTGAAAAGACTCCTACCTGAATCAGGAGCATCTTAGTCTTTAAACTGACATTCTTGCTCTTCAGTATATTGGAGAAGTCCTTGGCAAAAGATTTTTCCCAATGCAACATGTCTTAGGCCTTCTTGACTACTGTTATCCTAGGTGCTGATTGTGGATCCAAGTAAAATGAAATCATTGAGAGCTTCAGCAATTTCACAGAGTAGAATTTCTTTCTAATAGTTTCTTGCTGTAACCCTTATGAAGATGATATCCAGGCCTTCCTTCCTTGACACTTCTAGGTGGATTCTGACAGTCTTTAATCTATTAGTCACACACAGACCATTTGTACCACAAGGGACCTTTAAGTGGGTTTATTACGAACCCATCCAAAGATATGTAGGGAGCTCTGATAACCTAAGGAATAAAGAGCTGTTCTGCCAACTCAGAGGCAGGCAGTTTGAATCCACCAGCTTCTCTGAGAGAGAAAGATGGACTATCTTCTTCCGTGTGACTTACAAACTCTGAAAACCCACTGGTGGGTCACCTATGAATTGGTTTTGACAGGCCAACAATGAGTGAGTAAGTAATCACATGTTTATATGTTTATGTGGAACCTGTGAATTTTAACTTATCTGGGAACAGGATTAATCCTGTAGATGTAATTAAGTTAAGAATCTTGAGATGAGATCATCCTGAACCATCTACATGGCTCGTACAACCAGCAACAGGTTTTCTTCTGAGGAGGTAGAAAGACACTGCCAAGTGAGAGATGTAGAGAAGGCCTTGCAAAGACCCATGGAGAAGGCGGCCATGGGCAGAGCGCAGCAGGGACCCATGTGCTGCAGTTCTGGACCGTGAGCATGGGCAACACCGAAAGCTGGAAGAATGGATTTTTGTCTCAATCCAGAAAGAGCAAACCCTGCCAACACCTTAACTTCAGCCCTCAGGCCTCCAGAACCACGAGAGGATGGCTTTCTATTGTTTCAAATCTAGTTTCTAGCAGGCAGCTCTGGTGGCCTAGTTGATAAAGAACTGCCCTGAAAACTCAAAAGCAAGCAGTTCAAATCCACCAGTGGCTCCTCAGGAGAAAGATGAGCTCTCTGAAAACATGCTGGAGAGTCCACTCTGAGTCAGTTATGACCTGATGACACAATCACAACAGGAAGTTTGCAGTAATTCATTATGAAGGTTCTAGCAAACACAACAAGATTGCTGTGAATTGTCAAATCTGAATCGACCCTCCTGTGGGTTTTCAGAGGCTACAGATCACATGGGGGGAGACTGCCCATACAGTCCATAGCTCCACCTCAGGAGCAGCTAGTGGATTTGAACTGTGTGCCTTCTAGTTGGCAGCACACCTCCTTATCACTAAGGCACCAGGGCTGCCTTAGCAAGCCAATACAGGGTCTTTAACAAGTCCTTCCACAATGCAATTTCTGGGGCCAATTCTGGCTTGAATCAGTGCCCCTCTTTCTTCATCTATCCTCTATAAAGATGGTGCTCTTAGGAATTGTGTTGGATTGAAAAGGCCTTAGAGTGGGACTCCCGGAACCTTTCAACAGGTTAAGGTAGTACAAGCACAGAGTGGTAGAGGGCTGTGGAGTCTCACAGACAATAGGTAGACCTAGCATTAGGAGAGGCCTCCAAGGCCCTGTTTCCAACCATCTGTCCTCCACAGATCTGCCTAGAAGCACCTATTGAGCTGGCAACCATGGTTGACTCTGCTGGTATCTGAAACCCTAGTAATATCACCTATTTTCTTCTGAGACCAAGACAGAGGAAGTGCTGGTTGCCTGGTCTGTAGAGAGCTGTGCAGCTAACCCAAAGACAGTACATCTTTGGTGGTTTGAATCCACCAGCAGGTTTGTTTGTTGTTTTTTTTGAGATATAGACCGTTCCCTCCTGTCCTGATTGACAGCCTTGAAAGCCCACTGGAGGGTCAGCTATGAATCAGTTGTTATTAGAAGACAGTGAGTTTCTGAGCTGAGTTTAAGACCAAGACAGAGTAGGAAGAAAGCCTATCTGCCTCTGTGAATCACCCAGTGAAAGCCCTGCAGATCAGATGGACTCCCAGGTGACAGCTGTAAGTTGGAGGGCAAATACAGCAGCAGCAACAATGGACTTGAGCACCTCTGCAGTGGTGAGGGTGGCCCAGGACCTTGCGCTGTTTCCGTGGGATCCTCCAGAGACCACTCAACAGACAATCAGCAGCAGCAATAACAAAAGCCCGCAGACTCCTCCAGGGAGAGGCTATTCCTTGGAGAGAGAGACCTGCGTGCTTTAAAAGAAGGAGGAGGTGGACCCCTCAACAAGATGAAACATTCACTGAAGAGGTGATGAAGATGCCACAGGGCAGCGCAGAGTTCAGATGTGTTGCTCTTGGGGACGCTGAGTCACACTTTACTCAACTAACAAGAAGAACAATGTAACAAATCAATAAGGTCAGAAGTCCAAGTAAATCTTTGTATCTGTGTGGAAATTCAATGAAAGGCTAACCTACAGAAGAAGAACAGAGTGCAGAAAAGGGAAGAGAAAGCCTTCTAATTTGCCCTTCCCCCAAAATCCCCCATTCAAAATACTAGCCTGGAGGCTTTTTCCACCCGCCCACCCCTCCCCTGGGACTTGCATACGATCTGCTTTCTACCCTGGCAACGACGTAGTTAAAAGCTGCACCATTTGCTGTGTGAGGGTTTGATTCTGCTGACTTTATTTCAAGCAATCAAAAAGATCTAATTTGCATTCACATTCACATCAGTGGCCCATATGTTAGCCCTGTTTAAAAGCTATAGGCTTGCATTCATTATGAAAGACTTGGCTCCCCTTCCTTATCTCTTCACTTGAAAATTATGGCGATACTGTCGCCACAAAGGGATATATTTAGCAAAGACACAGCTCTCAGCGAGCGGATGAGTCTCTGCGCGGATGTGTCTTTGCCCATTTCTGCGTGTCTGAAAGGGATCTGATATTTGTATCTTCCTCTAAAAGAGCTGATAACTTTCGAAGTGGGGAGAGGCAATTCCTAGCCACTTCCTACGTGACAGCGCAGTCTTACAAGGCATCGTTCAAACAGCACGTTACAATATATCTGCGCACAAGATTCTAGGCCACACACTGAGACCCCATAAAGAGGTCCCTCTGCAGAGCTGTGATGGAAAATTCTTTTCTTGAGAAGGGGCCCCGCCAAAGTTTGCACCCGAGAGGCAGTCGCATCTCAAGGAGAGTGTATTAACCTCTGGGAAAGGCTTTGTCTTGCTTTCATAGTTGGTCGAAATTCAGCAGTTCTCTGTGAAGTCAGATTTTTGTGTTGTAAGGTTCCTGCTCTAAAGCAACTTTAACAGGGGACAGAACTAAGACAAAACAAGTGTTCCGACCATGATGACAGTTGGAAGACGTTAGCATAGGAGTATCTGCCCAGTACCCAGCAGTTGTCTCTGCCTAGTGTCTTGCAATGATGCTAGAAGCAATGAGACTTGTGTTTCAAATCCCAGCAGGATCATCCGTGGTGGACAGATTTCATTAGTGCTTCCAGACTTGGACTAGGGGAAAGGCCTGACGCTCTGTTTCTGAATAAACTTTTAGTCAATGAAAAATTTACAAATTATAGTAGAAATTACAAATTACAGTCCTACTATTAAGTGCTGAAAGATGAGCCCCCTAGATTGGAAGACCCTTCAGATATAAAGTGGTCATGACCAAGGACGCACGAGCACGCCCACAAGTGTGAAGGGTATGGCCATGCTTGGCTCTGTTGTGCAAGAAGCAGCCACAAGTTGAAGATGACTGGCTGATGACACATGGACATGCAGAGTACTAGCAGGGCCCGAAGGGGGCGGGTGGATTCTTTCTGGAGATTTGCAGCAGAAGACAGTGAGTGGCTTGGGGCCAAGGAGGTGTCACGGAGCTGGGCACCTTTGACCTAGGCTTGAGGAAGGAACTCATGAAGTTTTGGATAAAGGGCAGAGCAACAGGAGAAAGAATGTGGCTCAGAGAGTATCTTCACTTCACTCCAGAGCAAATACTTGGTTCACAGACATCCGGTTTCCTCCAATGTGGCAAAGACAAAAGAAGCCGTAATGTCCACCTGAGACCACAGGCTCGGAGCTCTGGAGCCTGCGGGGTTGACAGCTTAAGCACATGAACACTGCCTGCTGAAGATGCAAGGTGGGAGAAATCTTCTTTTTACATCCGTTTATCTTGCTTAATTTTATTTTATTTTATTTTTTAACCTACTCTATGTAGGCATTGCTATTTTAGAGGAAAATTTTGGGAAGATACATCGAATTGATGAATTCTACATAATATCCTATTTTGAAAGTTCTGTCATTAGAGAAGCCAATTAGAGGAGCTGTACCGTGACATCATGTTTTAAAAGTTCAAATACAGTACAGGGATGCAGAATATGTACAGATATGCCTTACTTTTGATTATTGATTTCAGTGAGGGAAACTCCTTAGTGTGTTGGAAAAAGTGGTTGAGAAGCCTGGAGTTGGAGGTAAGGTGAAGGGAGTAATGAAAGCAGAGAGGTATAGGATGGGGGGAGCAGTATCGTGGCTATAGTGTGAGGATGGCAGGTGCCCTTGCTCAAGGGTCATTCCATTAAAACCTTCTGTTTCAAAGTTAGGTTAGAAACATGAATGCTCCTGTATATATCACTCGGAATTTCTAATTTTATTAAAGTACAATCTGAAAGAGGAAAGAATGAGCTTGTCCTTCCAAGCGCTGGTCTGAAATCCACTCACATAGCAGTATTGGGGGTCTTTTCAGGAAAAATTGTGTATAAATGACCATGCAAAGAAATACTAGGTTATGTGAGGTACTAGTGTCATTAAATGGGGCTCAGGGGAGTCTAGTGGGGAGAGAATTTCACTCTCAAGCAAAAATCAGGTGGTTCGAATCCACCAGCTGCTCTGACAGAGGAAGATGGACAATCTCTCTTGTGACTTACAGCTGCTGGGGCTTCAGCTATGTGTTAGCTCCAACTGTGAGGCAATTATTTTAAGGTAGAGCAGGGTTTAGGGCTACTGTACACAGGGTCACTATGAGTGTCAGGTGACTCAATGCCACGTAACAACAACAACAAAGTATTAAGGGAGTGGAGATTTTGAAAGAAGGGAAGGACAGAATTCTCTTTTAGGAATTCCTAAGTAATTCTCGATACACAAAAGTCCATTATAGGACAGGAAGCTACCTTGCCCTTTCTTTCTTATAGGACTGGAAGCTACCTTGGTCTCAAGGTGTAGAATCTCAGAGTCCATGGCCACGGCAGCTTAGATTTCATAGTCCAATCTTCACCAACTTGATTCTGTAATGTGGAGATGCTGTTCACAAGTGCTGAAAGGATGAGGCTGGATCCACCGTCCAAAACTGAGGTCAATAGAGCTGCACAGTCCGAGGGCCAGAAAAATAGGACCTGCTAGGCCAACAGGGTAGTGTCATCATGCAGATGGATTAGGAGAATGGATTATTAAGGAATATTAAAGAGTGGATAATTAAGGATAAACCTGAAGCCAAGGAAGCCGAATTACCACTTTAGAAGGCCTGGAAGGTATTGCTGAAGCCCAGGAGGGAAGGCCTGGCTATGCTCCTGGGTTCTGGGTAGAGGCCTTGTGGACTAGGCCAGATATGTCCAAGTTGTGAGTGTTCCTGAGATTGCTCTGCTGGGTTTAGACTTGCCTGATGCTCATAATCCCTTCTTTCTCATCAGTTATTTTCCCCCATTTGGAATTGAACTGTTTCTCTCATTTGGAATCCTTGTGCCTATTTTATCACTCTATTTGGGACACAGATTATGTATATTTTAGATGTCACAAGCTCACTGAGAAGTAGGGGTTTTTCTCCAGGAGATTTTGGTCTTGGAGTTCATGTAAGACTTTGGGGATGATAAAATGAGGTAATGTGTTCTATACATGGCAAGTACATGAATTGTGGGAGACTGAATAAGGAATATTGTGTGTGAATTCAATCGTGTGGTAATCATAATAACTGTCACCCTGCCAAATTCTTTATTTCCCTCCATTTTATAATCTGATGTAATTACGATAGTAAGATTTACATCCCTAGATGCCTGTTGGAGAGCCGCGATGAGGCAGAATCCACCAGAAGGCAGTTTGGAATTCTTTTGCGAGTAAGGTGTAGGCATATTTATGTGAATGAGTAAAATACAACCAATAGGATTAGGTTCTGTATTGAATTAATCTCTTCATTCAAAAATCGGAGGGATCTCCTACTAATTAGAGCTATGAGCATAATGAGTCTTTTTTTACCTGGGTTCCCTGAGCTGAGAAACCCCTAATCTCTGGGCAAGATTGACAGTCTCTAAGGAATGCAACACCCATAAATGCTGAAGGAAGATAAGGATCCTCCTAACCTGTGAGGCAACAGAGAAAGGTTTCTCCTGAGCTGTCACCTTGAACTAGAAATTCTTGTTTCCAAAACTGTGGGAAGAAAGGTGTACCTCAAAATGGTACCTTTTCCCCATACCTATTCAATTTGCATGCTGAACAAATCTCCTGAGAAGACTTGACTTTTATTTACGCTTGACTGTTTTTTTAAGCTTGACTTTTTGAAGAGAAGTGTGGTATCAGGATCAACAAGCTACAATAAGCAGATGACTTAATCTTGCTTGCTGAAAATGAAGAGAACTTGAAATGCTTGCTGTGGAAGATCAAGAACTACAGCTTTCAATATGGATTAAAGATTAAATCTCAACATCAAGAAAAACAAAACCCCTCACTTCTGGGCCAATAAACAACACCACAACACTAAAGTTGTCAATGATTTTCTTTTACCTGGGTTCACCATCAACACTCTTTATACTAGCAGTCAAAAAATCAGTATATTGCATTGGGAAAATCTGCTATCAGGGACCGCTCCAAAGAGCTAAGGAATAATGATGTCAGCTTAAAAACTAAGGTGCATCTGATTCAAACCATGGTCTTTTCAATTACTTGCTACGCATCTGAATGTTGCCTTTGAATGTTGGAAATTAATAAGGAAGACAGAAGAATCATCAATGCCTTTCAGTTGTTGTGGTGTTGGAGAAGAGTACTGTATATATCCTGGAAATACTACTAAGAGAACGAACAAGCTTGCCTTGTAGAAAGTATAACCAACATCCTTAGTGGCGAGGATGGTGAAGCTTTATCTCACGTACTTTGGGCATGCTGTTAAGAAGGGGCCAGTTCTTAGAAAGGACATCATGTTGAGAAAAGTGGAGAGTCAGAGAAAAAAGAGGAAGACCCTGATGGAGGACTGACACTGACTGTAACAATGGGCTCAAGTATATTAGAGATGTGGCAGGATAGGGCAGTGTGCAGGTCTGTTTTCACAGGATTGCTATGAGTCATAGTTGACTCGATGGCACTTAACAACAACAATAAGGTGGGCTGCTTCCCTTTACTGTTGCTGTTGTTGCTATTGTTATGTGCCATAGAGTCAGAACACTCTTAAATGACCCTCTAGTAGGTTTTCAGAGACTGTAAATTGCAAGAAAGGAGATTTTCCATATTTTTCCCGTGGTGCAGCTGGTAGATTTGACCTTCCTCCCTTTGGGCTGGCAGTACAACTCTGTATCTGCTAGTCCACCAGAGCTCTCTTCTCTTTTGTTATTGTTGTTAGGTACCATCGAGTTGAGTATGACTCATAGCGACCATATAAACAAAAGATCTGAACCCTGTTCTATCCTGTGCCATCCTCACACTTCCTGACACACAAGAGCCCCTTGCAGCAGTTGTCATGTCAATCCATTTAGTTGAGGGTATTCCTCTTCTTCTGCCACCCTCCACCTTTGCCAGCATCATGTCTTTCTCCAAGGAATAACACCTCCTAGAAACATGTCCAAAGTATGTGAGACAAAGCCTCATCATTCTTGCCTCCAAAGAACACACTGGCTGCCCTGATCCTCTCCAAGACATATCTATTCATTCTCTTGGCCGTGGATGGCCAGTGCTCTTCTTCAACACCACAGCTCAAAAGCAACAGTTCTTTTTCTGTCATCCTTATTTGATGTCCAGCTCTCCAATGCATAGCAAGTAACTGGAAAGACGATGGCCTGCATCAGACACACCTTAGTTGCTCACACCAACATCATGACTCTTCGATAATTTGAAGAGGTCCCTAACTGCAGAGTTTCCCAGTGCTGCCCATTGGTCCAGTGGCAAGAACCCTTGTTTTCTTGACATTGAGATGAAATCCATACTGAAGGCTATATTCCTCGATCTTCTGCAATAAATGTTTCAAGTGCTCCTCACTTTCAGCAAGAAAGGTTGTGCCATCTGCATCATGCAGGTTATTGACGAGTCTCCCTCCAATCCTAATGCCACACTCCTCCACATACAGTCCAGCTTCTCAGATAATTTGCTCAGCATATAGACTGAACAGGTATGGAGAGAAAATACGACCCAGACACACTCCTGTTCCGATTTCAAACCATGCAGTGTTCTGCTCCATTCGCACAACGACCTTCTGGTCCCTTCTTCTTTACTGGATTATAATTCTATATTTATTTTATCTATCTATGTATCTATCTATCTATGTATCTATCTCTGTATCTATCTATCTTTCCTTGTTTCCAACTTTTACATTCTAGTCACCAATTATTATTAATGAATCTTGGTTGCATGTTAAGTCCATTTCAGATTGCAAAAGTTGGTAGAAATCTCCTATTTCCTCCTCTTTGACTTAGTTTTTGGTGCATATATTTGAATGATAATGATATTAACAGATCTGGCTTGTACATGTATGGACAGTATCCTGTCACTCATAACATTGTACTTCAGGATGGATCTAGAAATGATTGTTTAGACTATGAATGAAACCCCATTTTCTTTCACTTTTTCATTCTGCATAGATCATTTGGGAGGCTGAAATTTATGAAGTATGGCATCAGGATTAGAGGAAGACGTATCAAAAACCTTCATTATGCTGATGATACAACCTTTCCAAAAGTGAGGAGGACTTGAAGTGTTTGCTGGAGAAAGCCATGGACTGTGGCCTTAACTCTGGATTGTATCTCAATATCAAGAAAACTGAGATTTTCATCACTGGGCCAATAGGCAGTATCATGACAGATGGAGAAAAGATTGTTAATGATTTCATCTTGCTCAGATCCATAATCAACACTCTTGGCATCAGCATTCAGGAAATCAAAATAAAAACTGTATTGGGGAAGTCATCTGTCAGGGACCTCTCCAAAGTGCCAAAGAGCAAGGATGTCAGTCTAAAGACTAAGGTGCACCTGGTCCGGGCCATAATCTTCTCAATTGCTTGCTATGCATCTGAGAATTGGACAGTGATTACAGATGACTGAAGAAGAATTGATGCCTTTGAGTTATGGTGCTGGAGAATAGTATTGAACATTCCATGGACTACCAAAAGAACAAACAGAGGGTGATACTAGTTTGCTCACTGGAGGCAAGGATTTTAAAGACCTTTCTCACATACTTTGGATATGTTGCTGGGAGGGACTAGTTTTTTGAGAAAGACGTCCGTGCTTGTAAGGGTAAAAGGTCAGCCCAGAAGAGGAAGACCCTGGATGAGATGGATTGACAGTGACTGTGGCAATAAAGTCAGGTGTATCAAAGATAGTGAGGTTAGCTCAGTATAGGGCAAAGTTCAGAGCCATTGTTCATAGGATCACTGTGAGTTGTTGACTTGATGGCACATAAAACAATGACAATTCTCTCTCTCACTCTCATTGAGTTGGAACTGACTCACGGCTAACTTCCATTTGGTTTTCAGAGGCAGTTAATTGAATACGAGGAGATTACCAATCTTATTCTTGCAAATCCAATACATATGCCTTTGGACTGAAAGTACAGCTCTTTATCTATCTATCTATCTATCTATCTATCTATCTATCTATCTATCTATATGTATTTCTAATTAACATATTGTTGTTGTTGTTGTATACTATCGAATCAGCACTGACCAATAGCTGACCCTCCGGCAGGTTTTCAGAGGTAGTTAATCGCATGGAAGGACATTGCCCATCCTTCTCCTGCGGAGTGGCTGGTGGCCTCAAAAAACGTGCCTTCAAGATTACAGTTCAGCCTCTTTTATGTCTTAATGTTTTATATCTTGATGCTCTAACTTAGTGTTCTCACACAACAATCATGACTTAATTGCCATTATGTCATTTATTGACAATAATGACATTAGTAAGTAAAGAACACTACATCACATGATACAGGTATGTGCTAGATACTTTAATCAAGTTCCTGTTACTGTACATTTGTCTATTATAATGCAACTATTAAGAGAAGTAATTGGCTTTGGAGACAGGGTGATTTGGGATCTAACAAGTTGGGTTTGAGAACTAGACTCAAATCTAGTTTTCAATATTTTTTTCAAATGATGATAATGTCTTTATTGTGCACTTGTTAAGCGTTTGCCTGCTAATTGAAAGACTAGTAGTTTGAACCCACAAGAGAAAGATAGAGCAGCTTAATTCTGTAAAAGTTATAATTCTGTAAAAGCCTTACAACCTTATGGGAAAGCTCCACTCTGTCCTAGAGGGTTACTATAATTTGGAATCTAATTGGCAATAGGTTTAATGGGGGATAATAATAAGACCTGTTTCATAAAACTATCATGAAATTGCATGGTCTAAAATGCATTAAGGGAGCTCTGGTGGCCTAGTAATAAGAAGCTGTGCTGCAATCCTGAAGGCATACGGTTTGAGCCCAGCAGGTGCTCTGCAAAGAATGATGGATAATCTTCTCACCTGTGATTTACTGCCTCTGAAAATCTACTGGAGGGTCAGCTATGGGTTGCTTCTGACTTGATGGCAAGTAAAAATAACATCGATGTATATAAAGTGCTTAAATGTTATCTAGTACCTACTAAACACCTAGACAACATTAGCTTTAACCATAAATACTGTTTACTATCTGTGCTGTTGTAGAAAACACTGTGCTATAACCTTTTATCTTTGTGCACCTTTCATTCATAGAAAGCTCGTAAAATATAAAGAAAAATAATGTCCTCTTAATTTTTCCTCTACCAGAAACTTATGTGTTAGCTGGCTTTATTATAAGATTGATATTAGGGAGCCAATTTAATACATGTTGTTGTTGTTTTGTACCATCGAGTCAGAACAGATTCATTGCTGAGCTTCCAGCATTGCTCATCTTTATCCTGCAGAACAGCTGGTGGATTTGAACTATATACCTTTGGGTTTTCTCATTGTTGCCTACAGTCCCCCACCCTAGGTCTCAGGCTCCCTGGTAGGTCCTAGATGGGGAAAGGATTGAAGTTGTCAATAATTTCATTTAGCTTGGATCAACATTCAATACCTTTGGTACCAACAGTCAGGAAATCAGGAGAAATATTACACTGGGCAAGTCAGCTCTCAGGGACCTCTCACACATACTGAGGTGCAGTGATGCCAGTTTGAAGACTAAGGTGCTTTGATTCAGTCTATGTCCTTCTCAATCACCTGCTGTGCATCAGAAAACTGGACAGTGAATAAGGACAACAGAAGAAGAATTAATGCCTCTGAGTTGGGGTGTTGGAGAAGAGTACTAAATATTCCGTGGACTGCCATAAGAATGAATAGATATGTTTCGAAGAAAGTGCAGCAGAGATGCTCCCTGGCATCAAAGATGGCAAAGCTTTGCCTATGACACTTTGGACATGTAGCTAGGTGAGGCTATTCCTTGGAAAAGGACATTCTGCTTGGAAAGATGGAGGGTCAATGAAGGGGAAGATGACTCCCAATGAAAAGGACTGACACAGTAACTTCAACAATGTCAGAGATGATAAGTATGACACAGGATAAAGGAAGGTTCAAGGCTATTGTTCATAGGATTGCTATGGGCCACAGGGTGGTCTAGGGGCAAGAAGCTAAGCTGAAATCCTGAAGGCATGTGGTTTGAATCCACCCGCTGCTTCAAGGGAAAAAGGATGGGCAATCTCCTTCCATGCAATTAACTGCCTCTGAAATCCCGCTGGAGGGTCAGCTATGAACCAGTTCTGATTTGACAGTACACAACAACAACATGAGTCTTATTTGACTTGACAGCACTAACAACAAAGCTACCAGAACTCCACAATTTAACCCATGTTGTTCTTATCATCGAGCTGACTCTGACTCATAGTGACCTTATGAACAACAGCTTTGACTCCAGCCCTATCTTGAGCCAATCTCACTGTTTCTGACTCCTTTACCACAGTCACTGTGCCAATCCATCTTATCTAGGGTCTTATTCTCCTGTGCTATTTCTCCACCCTTCCAAGCATGATGTTCTTTTCCAAGGACTGGTACCTCCTCCTGGCCATGTGCCCAAAGTATGTGAGACAGAGCTTCACAATGCTTACCTCAAAGGAACAACCTGGTTGCACCCTGTCTAAGACAGACCTGTTTGTTCTCTTGGCAGTCCATGCCGTGTTCAATACTCTTCTATAGCACCACAATGAAAAGGCACTGATTCTTCCTCTAGCATCTAGATCATTATTTGAAGAATATTTCTGGTGTGGTTTTTTTTTCCTCCATTGCTTCAGAGTTATACATCTCAGTTTGCAGATCTGTTTCAGATTTATGAATGCACCTTGTGATTCACATGCGTTTGTGTATACTCTTCTATTTTTATAAAACTTCCCTGGGCACTTGACTGCTGTCCAAAGGGTTAGAGATTTTCATGTAACTCAGAGAAAAGCCTGGTGATACACTTCTGAAAAATCAGCCAGTGAAAACCTTATAAAACTCAATTCTACACTAACACATGTTGTTGTTGTTATGTGCCGT
>NW_006399809.1:17601918-17612727 GCF_000299155.1 Elephantulus edwardii
ATTCTTCCTTGTGCTTTGGCTTCTCTACATTCCAGTTCGATCTTCAGAGTCTCTTCTGACATCCATTTTGGTCTTTTCTTCCTTTTCTGTCTTTGTAATGAGCGCCTGCACACTTCCTGGACGATACATGTAACATCCTCCCACAACTCATCTGGTCTTCGCTCATTAGTGTTCTAGGCCTCAAACCTGTTCCTGAGATGATTCTGAAATTCAGGTGGTATGAAATTAAAGTCATATTTTGGCTCCTGTGGATTTGGTTTAATTTTCCTCAGCTTCAGCTTGAACTTGCATATGAGTAGTTGCTGGTCTATTCCACAATCATAGGTCACCATTAATCTGATATAATCAACTGGTTTATCAACAATCTTCAGCACCCTGTTCAATGCCTCTTCTGTTTCTCATATTTTCTCTGTCATAGCACCTACTCTAGCCTGCCCTGGTTGAAGTGTCCTTAGACGGCCTGGAAAGTCTTACTTTACAACTTACAGTATGATTTTGAGTAAATTATTTCTCTTGGCTTCTCTTTTCTCACCTGTGAAATGGGGATGATAAAGTATTACCTCATATGTCTGCCATAAAAGAGCAAATGAGATGGTTTATATAAAGTGTTTAGTGGAATCTTTGAAGCACAGGGAGCCATCATTAAATGTAAACTACTGCTAGTAGTAGTACTAGTACTATTAAATGTTAGTACCCACAGTCAAACAGTGCAAGAACCCTGGGCTCTACTTTGTATTGGGAAATTCACAAACATTGAATGAGGGATTGTGCATGGAACTGGCCTGTAGATGAAACTCTGTGATCTGGTTGAAAATGATGATGTGCATGAGTTATAAACTCTTTTTTCAATGTGCACAAAGTCACAAAAGGATGTTGCTGTTAGTGGCCAAGGGTAATTTTTCCTCAACATCCCACAGACGAATCAGGGGAGTGAAGAGGAAGGAGAGAGTAGAGACTGACACAGATATCCAGAGAGAACCACAAGAGAGAGGAAGAGAGAGACCTTGCAGACTCTACAAAAGGTAGCCAGCTTCCTGGCCGAGCTCCAATCCCCAGTCCCAGGCCTCACGGGTGCTGGCTGCTCTGTGGTTTCTGTCCTCTGATTTCAGGAACTGTTCTTTGCGTGACTTTATACTAAATACTCCCGTTTTGAAGTTGGTTTGAGGGACTCTCTGTCCTAGTCATCAAAAACATTCTAAATACAAATTAGTTGTTAGCATGTCTGTCTCCACTTCTAAACTATTGGCTGTGAACTCCTTAAAGGAAAAATCACCATGCTTGTTTTAAGGCATTCACGTGTAAAGAGAGAACATAAAATAATTAATGTGCATTTGTGCACCACATATCTAGTTTTAACAATTGTTAAATTAAAGATATTTGTCATATTGGTTGTATAATTTTTAAACAAATAAAACATTTTAGGAATGATGAAACGTATCCCTTATGCCATTCCCCGTCTTCTCCAAAAGTACTTCCTATCTCTAATTTAGTATTAATCATTTCTATTTTTTCCTTCTTTTCTCTTATTTAACTAAAATTTTTATTTTATATTCATTTACTTACAAAATTCATAGTAATCATTTATATTTTATATTCTCCTCCCAAGATTTACTGCCTCTGAAAAAAACCTGCTGGAGGGTCAGTTATAGGTCGGTTCTGACTTGATGGTACACAACAAGACGTAAATACTTAGTATTTTCTTACACAGCTTAAGTAATATTAAAAAAGGTATCATTCTGTAGCTTCAAAATTTCACTTAACTTTATATTTTCCAAAGTTTTTAATGTAGACATGTAATACTTCATGTCATTGTATTGCTAAACTATACCTTACCTATATTCTGGTAATAATTTGAGTTCTTTTCTTCCTTGCTATTATAAATAAAGCTCCAGTAAACATTCTAGTACATGACTTCTCGTAGATATATTGATACTTTCTCTGGTTTTGTTGCTCGAGGGTGATTATTGTATGACAAGACTTTATCTCACTTAATTTGGACATGTTATGAGGAAAGGTCAGTCCCCGGGGAAAGACATCATTCTTGGTAGAGGGCTGATTAGAAAAAAAAAAAAAGAGGAAGACCCTCCTGGAGGTGAACTGACATCGTTGTAGTGGTTAGAACAATGGCTCAAGCATGCCAATGGCAGTCAGGATGGTGCAGGACTGGTCAAGGTCATGCTCCATTATACATAGTGTCACATGGAGCTGGGACTGACCCAATATCCTCTAACAGCAACCAGCCATGACCATGGCATACATCTTCATTTATTTAGATCTCTCATGTCCTTCAGAAGTATTTGATATTTTTCTGTTTTTGCAAAGATTTGTCACATCATGATAAGACTTGAGTAAGCTACCAAGAGTTATTGAATATTTTCTTCCTTATGTTCCTGATTCCGTTGTTGTTGATATGTGCCATTGAGTCATCTCTGACTCATAGTGACCTTATGTACAATAGCTCTGAACCCTGTCCTATCCTGAGCCAATCTCATCATCTCAGACAGACCTAATCCTATTTCCTCAGTCACTGAATCAATCCATCTCACCCAGGGTCTTCCTCTCCTGCGCTGTCTCTCCACCCTTCTGAGGATGATGTCCTTCTCCAAGGAATGGTCCCTCCTGGCCATGTGCCCAAAGTATGTGAGATGGAGCCTCAAAATCCTTGCCTCCAGGGAGCAGCTTGGTTTCACCCTCTCCAAGACACATCTGGCAGTCCACGGTATATATAATCAGCTGCCCAGATTTCTTCATCTGACAATATTGAAATGGTAGTTTTAGTCCTTGAAATGAGCTTTATACAGACATTTAAAAAGAGGAATGATGTATTCTTTTAAGGCTTATTCTGGCTACAGTGCTGAGAACAGACCAAGATAGGGGAGAGGGCATAGCCTAGGGGAAATACTTCAGTAATTTTCTTGAGTAACTAGAAGGATAGAGTCATCATTTATTAAGATGAGAAAAACTACAAGGGAGGCAGTTTTGGTATCTCAGGAGTCTTGCTGGGTACATACTATGTATGAGTTATGTCTTAGGCTTCTAAGTGGAGAGGTAAACTACAAAATTGGTTTCACAGGTTTAAAACTCAGAGAGTTAATTCAGAAAAGGGCTCAGATTCAAATTTTAGAAAAACATAAATGGAATTTAAAATCACAACACAAGATGATCTCAATGGGGCATAGATATAGATAGGAAAAGAGACCCCTGGACTGATTGTGGGGGTACCCAAACATTATAATGTTATGAAGATGAAGAAGAACCAATAATGAAAACTATTAAGATAAGTTTCCAGTAAATTGAGGGAAAAGAAATAGTGGATAAAAAACCAGAAACCCACTTCCATTGGGTTCAAAGTGTTAACAATGAAACCCTCTACAGGATTTGTTCCTGTTGAGAAGCTAGTAGATATAAACCAATAACCTTTTGCTCAGCCACACAGCAAGCCATGTATTAATTACATCACTGCTGTGTTGTTCATTGCAAGTCAGTCAGAACTGACCCATGGCTGACCTAATGGGTTTTCAGAGGCTGTAAATCTCATGGGAGGAGGAAGTTCAACTTTCTCCCACAGAAGAATCCACCATAGAAGTGTGTGGATTCAAACAATTTGCCTATAGGTTGGCAGCACAACGCCTCACCACTAAGTCACCCTGTTACATCACTGTTGTGTGTTGTTGAATTGGAAATGACTCATACCTGAACCTCCCTCTGCTGAATTTTCAGAGGCAATAAATTGCACAGGAGGGGATAAGGTAGAGTTGATATGAAATGAAGATGGGAAGAGAGAATCTAAGGAAAGGAGTGAATGTATGAAAAACAGGTTAGATATGTCAGAGGAGAATGAAGAATAGATCATGAAGTTTAGAAATGTGTAGTCAGTGAAACTGACAAAAACAATTCAGAGGCGTGGGGGGTGGGGTGTGATCTGATTAGAGCATATTCCAGAAACTGTGTGTGGTAGAAATTGGTAAGAGTGACTAGAAATAACTCTTTCAAGGTGTTGTGTTGAAAAGGAAGGTAGAAAACTATGTATTCAACAAAGAATTCTTTTGATACAGTAAAAATAATAGCATATTGGTGTGCTAATGAAGATGATCAAACAGAGGGGAAACTTAATGATAGAGAAGTGGGAGGGAGATTTTTGGAGAAAGAAATCTAGTATATAAAGGTTGGATTTATTCTCAGCTGAAAGGACCATACTCACTCAGCATTTCTTTCTTATATTATAATTCTTTAAATTAATTTAAATGAACATTTACAGATATTTTGGATTTCTACTCATTCATTGTTGCATTTCTCCCCTACCCCACACCTCCTCCCCAGTTCGCTCTACTCTTTGAAAAGTAAAAGAAAATTTTTTTCATTGATATACAATGTCCCCCTCCCCGAGTATGCTCCACTATGCAATCTTCATTTGGACTCTTGTCATAACGATAATACCCAATCGTAAACTACTCATATGCAGGTTCAACCTGAAGCTGAGGAAAATTAAACCAAGTCCACGGGAACCAAAATATGACTTTGAGTCTATCCCACCTGAATTTCAGAACCAGCTCAGGAACAGGTTTGAGGCCTTGAACACTAATGAGCGAAGACCAGATGAGCTGTAGGAGGATATCAAGGGTATCATCCAGGAAGAGTGCAAACGGTCATTGCAAAGACAGAAGAGGAAGAAAAGACCAAAATGGATGTCAGAAGAGACTGAAAATTGCACTGGAGCACAGAGAAGCCAAAGCAGAAGGAAGAATTCAAGATACTAAGGAATCGAATAGAAGATTTGAAAAGGCAGCACGGGATGACAAAGTAAAATATTAGAATGAAATGTGTAAGGAGTTGGAGTCAGAAAAACAAAAGGGCCGAACTAGCTCAGCATTTCTTAAGCTCAAGGAACTGAAGAACAAATTCAAACCTAGAGTTGCTGTAATCAAGGATGCTTTCGGCAGAATATTAAATGATCCAGGAAGTATTAAAAGAAGATGGAAAGAATATAGAGTCACTTTATTGAAAAGAATTGGCAGACATAGAAGAATTTAATGAAACAACATATGAGCAAGAGCCTATGGTGATGAAGGAAAGTGTTCAAGCTGCTTTGAAGGAAATAGCAAATAAATAAGCCCCAGGAATAGATGGTATACCAATTGACATATTTCAGCTAACATATATTGCCCTGGATGTGCTCACCAAGTTGTGCCAAGCAATCTGGAGAACAACCACCTGGCCAACTGACTGGAAGAGATCTATATGTGAGCCCAACCAAAAGAAGGGTGACCCAACAGAGTGCAGAAACTACAGAACCATATCATTAATTTTACATGCAAGCAAGATTCTATTGAAGATTATCCAAAAACGACTGGAACTACACATCAGCAGAGAACTTCCAGAAGTCCAGGCTGCATTTAGAAGGGGTCATGATACTAGGGATATTGTAGCTAATGTTAGATGGATCTTAGCTGAGAGCAGGGAATACCAGAGGAATGTGTATCTGTGTTTCATTGATCGTGCTAATGAGAAACCTATACTTGGACCAAGAGGCAGTCATCAGAACAGAGCAAGAAAACACTGCATGGTTCAAAATTGGGAAGGGTGTACATCAGGGATGTGTCCTATCTTCATACCTTTTCAACCTGTATGCAGAACAGATTATCCGGGAGGCTGGGTTCTATGAGGAGAAATATGGGGTCAAGGTTGGTGGAAGATCTATCAACAATCCGCAATATGCAGTTGCTACAACCCTGCTTGCTGAAACTGAGGAGGACCTGAAGCACTTGCTGTAGAGGGTCAAGGACTGCAGCCTCCAATATGGATTGAGGCTCAATGTCGAGAAGACAAAGATTCTCACCACTGGACCAATTGGCAGCATCAGGATGGTTGGTGAAGAGATTGAGATTGTTCACAGTTTCAGTTTGCTTGGCTCCACAGTCAACACTCTTGGCACCAGCAGCCAGGAAATTAGAAGATGTATTGCCATGGCGAAGTCTGTGGTTAGGGACCGCTCCAAACTACTGAAGAGCAATGGTGTCTCTTTGGCGACTAAGGTGAGTTTGATACCGGTCATGGTGTTTGTTATCACTTGTTATGCATCAGAGAGTTGGATAACAACTAAGGAAGATAGAAGGAGAATTGATACCTTTGAGCTTTGGTGCTGGAGAAGAGTATTGAGGGTACCATGGACTGCTAAGAAAACAAACAGATTCATCCTGGAAAGGGTCAACCCAGGCTCCTCCTTGGAGGCAAGGATTCTAAGGCTCTGTCTAACATACTTTGGACATGTTGCAAGGAGGGACAGGTCCTTGGAGAGGGACACCATGCTTGGTAGGGTGGAGGGACAGCACAGACGGGGAAGGCCCCCTATGAGGTGGATTGATTCAGTGATTGGCGCAATAGGGATGGGTGTATCAGATACGGTGCGATTGGCACAGAACAGAGCAGAGTTTAGAGGTGTTGTACATAGGGTCACTGTGAGTCGCAAGTGACTCAACAGCACATAGCAACAACAACAACATATTGCTATTAAACTGTTATCTCCCTCATCTGTTTCAATGAAGTACATGTAATTTATCCAATTTTTCTCAGTCTCACCCCAACCCTGATGTCAGTCCCATTCTACAACAGTGGCACTATGAAATATTTGTCCTTTTGTGACTGAGATATTTCACTCAACTCAGCATTTTTTAAACTGAAGGAATTGAAGAACAAATTTAAGCCATGATTTGCAATACTTAAGGATGCTTTGGGCAGAATTTTAAATCATCCAGGAAGCATTAAAAGAAGATGGAAGGAGTATACAGAATCACTGGACCAAAAGGAATTGGCTGACACAGAAGAATTTACTGAAACAACCTATAAGCAAGAGCCTAAGGTGATGAAAGAAGTTCAAGCTGTGCTGAAAGAATTGTCAAAAAACAGGCTCCAGGAATTGACGGCATAACAACTGATATATTTCAACAAACAGACGCTGACCTGGATGTGTTCACTAAGGTGTGCCAAGAAATCTGGAGGACAACACCTGACCACCTGATGGGAAGAGATCCATATTTTTCCCATTTCAAAGAATGGTGACCTGACAGAGTGCAGAAATTATTGAACAATGTCATTACTGTCACTTACAAGCAAGATTCTGTTGAAAATGGTCCAAAAATAACTGGAACAGCACATCAACAGTGAACTGCCAGATGTGCAGGATAGGTTTAGAAGAGGACGGGCACTAGGGATTTTAAAGCTAATGTTAGATGGATCTTGGCTGAAAGCAGAGAGTATCAGAAGAATGTGTATCTGTGTTTCATCGACTATGCAAAGGCATTTGATTGTGTGGATCACAACAAACTGTGGCTGACTCTGAGAAGAATGGGAATCCCAGAACATTTGATCATGCTTATGTGAAACCTATACATGGACTATGAGGCAGTCTTCATAACAGAGCAAGGAAACACTGCATGGTTCAAAATCAGGAAATGTGTATGCCAAGGATGTATTGTGTCTCCAAACTTTTTCAAGCTGTATGCAGAACAAATCATTTGGGAGGCTGGGCCTGTATGAAGAGGAAAGTAGCATCAGGATTGGAGGAAGACTCATCAACAACCTGCATTATGCAAATGACACAACCCTGCTTGCTGAAACTGAGGAGGACCTGAAGCGCTTACTGGAGAAGGTCAAGGACTGCAGTTTTCAATATGGATTGAAGCTCAATATCAAGAAAACAAAATTCTCGCTACTAGGCTGATTGGCAGCATTATGATAGATGATGACGAGATTGAGATTGTTCACAGCTTTAGTTTGCTTGGCTCTACAATCAACACTCTTGGTACCAGAAGCCAGGAAATCAAGAATTAAATTGCACTGGGAAAGTTGACTGTCAGGGACCTCTCTAGAATACTAAAGAGCAAAGGCATCAGTCTGGAGACTAAGGTGTGTCTGAACCAGGCCATAGCCTTTGTAATTCCTTGCTATGCATCAGAGAGCTGAACAAAGAGTAGAGAAGATAGAAAGAGAATTAATGCCTTTGAGTTGTGGTGATGGAGAAGAGTGTTGAATATACCATAGACTGCCAGGAAAACAAACAAGATCTTCTGAGAGGGTGAAACCAGGATACTCTTTGGAGGCAAGGATTCTGAGACTTTGTCTGACATACTTTGGGCATGTTGCAAGGAAGGACTAGTCCTTAAAGAGGGACACCATGTTTGGAAGGCTGGAGGGATGGGGAAAGAGAGGGAGATCACCGATGAGATGGATTAACACAGTAAGAGATGGATAAATACAATAACTTGGGTAATGATGGTTTGTGTGTCACAGACAGTAAAGTTGGCACAGGATAAAGCAGGCTTCAGGGTCATTATAAATTGCAAGCAAAAAAAAATAAATAAATAAAAAATAAATTGCAAGCAACATGGTGGCACATAATAACCCAACAACAACAGACGTATGAGTATCCTTGAGTCAGAACTGGGTCATAGCTGACTGTTCAGAGTTTTCAGTTGCAGGTTTTCATCTAGCTTGTATCCTCAATCAACATTCTCGATAGCAGGCACTAAGAGAACAGAAGACATGTTGAATTGAAAAGAATCTGGAAATTTGGAAAAGCCAAGGACTTTTCTGAAGTGTGAAGAAGCAATGATATCAATTTAAAGACTAAGGATTACCTGATTCATGGCATGGTTTTTTCAATTATTTGCTATGTATCTGAAAGTTGGACAGTGAAAAAGGCTGATGGAAGAAGAACTGATAACCTTTGAGCAATAGTGTTGGAGAGGAGTACTGAATAGCCTGTGGACTGGTGAAAGGACAAGCAAGAATATCTCTGAGAAAGTGCCACCAGAGTGCTTCTTAGAGGCAAGAATGATGAAGCTTCATCCTACATATTTTGGACATATTGTTAGGATGGTCCAGTCCCTGAAAAAAAGTCATCATGCCTGGAAGAGTAGAGGGTCAGCAAAAGAGAGGAAGACCCTCAATGAGATGGATTAATACAGTGACTGTAACAATGGACTCAAGTATATCAGAGATGATGAGGGTAGTACAACATGCAGAAAGTTCCAGATCCATTGTTAGTAGAATTTCTATGAGTAGTATTCAGCTCCATGACATCTAACAGAAACAACAGATGTATGACTAGATGAGTAATGTGGGCACTGTGGAGACAAGTGTTTTTTTTAGTTTCGAAGCATGGGCTTTCTTAGGTCCTTTCAAAAAATGATAAAAAAAAATGTTACTACAATCCCCTTCTTTGAGTTGATGAAAGAAAGAAAGTGAACCCGGAACAGTGCTCTCTTTGTTCTGACACAGTGTATTCTAGGATATTTAACCTTTTAAACCAATTTCTTAAGTTAATTCATGACAATTCTTAAGCTGATTTCACACCTTCCAGAGGAGGAAGACAGGCAATCTCTTACTGAGTGATTTACAGGTTTAGAAACTCACTGGAGGATTGGCTATGAGTTTGAATAATGAGACAATGGAATAGAGTTCTCTAAAGTTATTTCTTATAAACCTATTTCATCTTTCTATAAATTTTTATCTTTACTGTTCACAATCCATCTCTCACTCTGTAGCTAGTTTTAGGGAAAAAACTGATCATTTTATTCCCCTTAACTTTTGAGCATATGAAAGAACCTTCTTTTACCCAAGATAACATACCATTAATCAAGCAATTAGAGAATTTGGACTTCAATATCACTGAAATTACCCTATGCCTATTCTTTGTGGCTTGTGTGTTGCTATGATGTTGGAAGATATTCCACCAATATTTCCGCTATCATGAGGATTTCCCATGATGGACAGGTTTCAGCAGAACTTCCAGACTATGACCAAATAGGAATAAGGAGATGGCAAGTCTAATTCAGAAGTCTTGGCATAATGACTATCAGGTGAATCTTATCTGAAAGCAGAGAATACCACAGAGATGCTTGCCAATCTTTCATTGACTATAAAAAGGCCTTCAACTACGTGGAACATAACAAATTTCATTACAAAAAATGGCCATTCCAGAACACTTAATTGTTTTCATGTGGAACCCTTACATACTCTAACAGACACTTGTTCAAAACGTAATGGTTTTCATGAGGAACCTGTGCATAAACTAACAAGCAGTTGTTCAAGCAGTGCAAGTCGTATGGTTTACAAACAGAAAAGATATGTGTTAAAGTTGTATCCTTTCACCATACTTACTGAATTTGTTTTTTGAGCAAATAATCTTGAGAAGGTCACTCTATGAAGAAGAATGCAGCATCAGGATCAGAAAATTGATCATTAAGTACTTACAATATACATATCACACGATTTTGTTTGTTGAAAGAAGAGTTGCAATACTTTCTTATGAATGAAGACCAAAGACTACAGCATTCAGTATGAATTATACCTCAATGGAGAAGGACATCAGACTTGGAGGGGTGGAGGGACAGTGCAGGAGAGGAAGACCCCAGATGAGATGGATTGATACAGTTACTGGGACAATGGGGGTTGGTGTATCGCAATTAGTGAGACTGGCGCAGGACAGGGCAGGGTTCAGAGCTGCTGATACATGGGGTCACTATGGGTCGTAGGAGATTGGACAGCATGTAACAACAACAGTAACAAAAAAATTGCCCCAAAAGCAGCAAATTCATCTTCAAAGTAAAGAAAACAAAAATCTTTACAACTCAACCAATAAACAATATCATAATAAATAGAGAAAAGATTGAAGTTGTTTATATGTACACCCATGTTTATTGCGGCTTTGTTCACAAAAGCAAGGAGTTGGAAACAACCTAAGTGCCCATCAACAAATGAATGGATAGAGAAGCTGTGGTATATTCACACAATGGAATACTATGCTGCATT
>NW_006399809.1:17613189-17614395 GCF_000299155.1 Elephantulus edwardii
AATAATAATAATGTTAAAAAAGATTAAAAAAATTGAAGTTGTCTTTATGAATTTAGATTTTGTATCTATAATTAATAATCCATTGAAGCGGTAGTCAAGAAATTGAATAAGTATAGTTTTGGGTAAAAATCTGCTGCAAAAGATCTTTTTTAAAATAATTAAAAGTAAAGATGTTATTTTAAGGATTAAGGAGCACTTCACTGAATCAGTGGTATTTTCCATTGCTTTATATATATCAAGAAAGTTGGACAATCAGTAAAGGCAATCAAAGAAGTACTGACACATTTGAATTAGGGGTGGTGGTTGGAGATTATTGAGCATATCATGGACTTGAGAAGAACAAAGAAATCTATTGTGGATGAGATACAGAGTGGTTCTTAGTAGCAAGGCTGGTAGGTCTTCAACTCACATATTTAAGGTTGTTATGGGAAGGATCAGTCCTTGGAGAAGGACATATTGCACATTAAAGTAATGAGTCATTGGGAAAGAGAAAGATCTTAATATAAGTGGCCTGGCACGGTGGCTGCAATAATGTGCTCAATCCAGCACGCTGTGGGAATGGTGGAGGACAGGGCGATGTTTTCTTTTGTTGTACACTAACCTGTTAAGAGTCAGGACTAACTTGAGGACACCTGAGCCGTGGTGCTGGAGAAGAGCATTGAACATACCATGGACTGCTAATAGAACAAACAGGTTCATCCTGGAGAGGGTGAAACCAGGCTACTGCTTGGAAGCAAGGATTTTGAAGCTCCATCTGACATTCTTTGGGTATGTTGTTAGGAGGGACCAGTCATTGGAGAAGGACCAGTCATTGGAGAAGGATGTCATGCTTGGAAGGATAGAGGGACAGTGCAGGAGAGGAAGATCCTCGATGAAATGGATTGATTCAGTGACTGGGGTAATGCGAGCAGGTGTGTCAGAGACAATGATATTGGCTCAATATAGAGCAGGGTTCAGAGCTGTTGTACACAGTGACTTGATGGCACATAACAACAATAACAAAACTACAATAGTAGACTCCCTCTACTGTATGAATTCACTCTGATCTAAGAAGACTCCATTTTCTCATCTGAAAATGGAAAAAATGATGCTCGTTTCAAAATGTTGCATTTAAGAATTGTATATATGGACCTACAACCAGAAAATAAAATAGATGGATGGGATCTTCTAAGAATCAAATCCCTATGCACATCCAAAAACTTCTCC
>NW_006399809.1:17615080-17623449 GCF_000299155.1 Elephantulus edwardii
AGTATCTCAGTCACAAAAGGACAAATACTGCATGGTGCCACTGTTGTAAAGCAGGACTGACCTCTGGGTTGGGAGGAGACTGAGAAGGATGGGTTTGATAATGTATACTGCATTGAAACAGATGAGGGGGGAAAAACTGTTTAAGAGGGAAAATTGTTAGGGATTTTTGTCATGACAGGAGTTGAAAGCGAAAGTGGTATAGTAGAGTGGACCTGGTGGGAGGGATTGTAAAACAATGAAAGAATTTTTCTTTTACTTTTCCAAGAGGGTAGACTAAGGGGGAGGGTCGGAAAAGAGGAAAGTGCAACAATGAAAGAATGGAAATTTTAAAAAAATTTTAAAAAAGTATAGTTTATATGGGAAGTCTTAGTATAGTGCCTGACACTAAGGAAGTGTCAAAAGTAGTAGCTGTCATACTTCACCTGGGTCATTGTTCACTTCAAGCTACACAATGTCTGGACTTAAAGGCCTATTTGCCCATTTTGAAATGTACTCATTTTTGACTCTCTTCCTTTGAATATGGCCAGAACTAGAAAGAGTATATGGGTTTTCTCCCCTCCTCATCACTGGGCAAGATTGGGCTTCCAAGTCTTTATTAATGGGACTTCCATATCCTTTTCATGTGCTCTCTAGATTCTTAATGCATACAGAAATAGTGATACTTGTCATGTGGCATTTAAAGGATCTGTTTGTATGGGTGCTTCACACACAAGGTGCTGAGATGTTCAGGAGCAGCTGTTCTCAGAGTCTGGCACATAGTAAATGTGAAATGAATGTTTGTGAATGGATAATAACTTTACAAAGCTCCTGAGGAGGAAAATGTCATGTCTACGAGTGTGATGGACTCTATAAAAACAAGTATGGACTTTAGACTCACTATGTGCCCAGGCAGTAGCCTGGAAGAATCCAGAATGGATTGAAGACCCACAGTGTGTCCTCAGTTTCTCCTCCTTTTGGTGCCTTCAAAACAAAGCAACTACTGTCATGTTGAAGAAAAGTTCCAGGCAGCTGGCAACTTCTTATATTTGTATTCCATTTCACCTCTAGCATTGTCTCCAGCAGCATTCAGACAAAGGAGGAGAAACAAGAACAGTCAAGTCTATTTAGAAATCAGTTATGTAAGTAATTTTTATTCAATGATAATTTAAAATAGCAACTATGAAATATTCTATAACAATCATTGGACACCTGTTCTGTGTCTAGAAAGGCCCTTTGGCCACTTTGTGACTGTAGGGTAGTATTCAAGCACACAGGAAGTCAGACCTTGGTTCAAAGCTCAATTCTGCTCTGTAATAGCTGTGCAACATCATCTGGTGGTTGAAATTTTTTTCAGTATTAATAGTCACATCTGTGAAATAGGTTTTGGTGTCATGTACATGATAGTATGTGTGTAAGGGATCTTGAAGGATTAGTGGCTTTCAATAAATAGTAGCAAGGAAAGAAGAAAAAAGTGGGCAAAAAAAACACAACCTTTCTTGAATTTTGAAATGCAAAAGTGAACTCAAAGAACTGCTGTCAGTTTTCAGCTAATTACCCCAGAGCCTTACAAGTGTGGTATATTACCTTGTTGGTTACACACACCCCATAAACCTGTTTTTGTCTGTACATGGAATGTGTATCTCCACCTCAGGGAAGAATTTACATTGACATACACACAATAATCTAAAAGGATCATTCTGTACTGTATTAATTTATACTGGAAAGAACAATGATTAGGGTTCAGAAGTGTCAGACTGAGGAGTTTAAATGTGAACAGACAATTCAGTTTTGACGGCTAACCTAGAAGCTGACAGATCAAATTTACCTGTAGGCAGCTCAGATAAATGGCTTGATGAGAGACTTTTTAAAAAAAGCACAGTGAATGAAAGAAAAGCCTATTGGTGTAAAATTCTACTCTGAGACACATGGGGTCTCTAGGAATTGAAATTATGAGTGTTACAAACAGGGAGGAGGAGGAGAGAGAGAGAGAGATAGACAGACAGAGACAACCTAAGGGTACCACCCATAAAGTTCTCTTCTTAATAGGGTCAATAGAATCACTGAAAACAGATCAGACTCATGTTACCTTTCTCAAAGGAGTCAAAACAACAGTGCAAACCAAGTTGCAGAGCTGAGTAGGATGGAAAAGATGGACCCAGGGGAGCAGGACATGAGTTGCTTCAGAGCAATTCACTGGAAGGTTAAGCCTGAGAGGTTAATCTGCTGCGTTAGCAGCTGCCACAGCCATTGTTTCTATGCCTACAGCTGCAGGCAATGGTATCCTGAGTCCTTGATAGAACAGCTTGGGTGAGGAGGCTTATGTGAAATGACAGGAAGAGTCATTGTAGCAGAGGACTGGGGTAGAGGAAGGGAAAAAGTGAAATGTCTGATATGGTGCCAATTTGAAGGGAGTTTCACAAACTAGGCAGAGGGTGTTAGACATAAAATATGATCAGAGAGTCAGAGCCGTGAACATTTTTATTGGGATGGGGATAACATTTAAGGAAGTTTTGTTGCCATTTATAGGACTGAGGGAGACAGAAGAAGAAGGAAAAAAGCAGCGGGAAGATGGAAGTCTCAAATTTAGATGTGACAAGCTGAAGGTCTGCAAAGGAAATAGGGGAGATGTTTTCAAGAGAAGCTTCAAAGGAACAGCTGCTAAAATTGTGTGTAGCCTCAGTGGGCAGATATGATACCAGGATTTTATGCACCACGGATTGAGAAATTGTAGCTCCTTTCTCATGAGAGATAAGGGCTAGAGCAGAGGAAAGCAATTTGAGACTTAAGTTTGAGGTTTTGTTAGTAGCATTTGAGATGGCCAGGATAAATGCAAATAATGATGTCAAGGTAACGGTTAGCATTGGAGCTTGAAAGAGGTATAGTGGTGAGAGATAAATATTTAATTGTAAGCATTTCTGGGAGAAACCAAAGCCACCTCTACCCCCTTACTCCACAAAAGCCACCTGATTTCTACCATGTGCAAGTTTCTATAACATTGAGCTTGAGTATGAAGGAGGTGGAGAGGATATGGCACGGGACAGAGCAAGGTTTTGATTGTGCCCTTGTTCATAGGGTCACTAGGAGTTGTAGTCAAGTCTATGGCATCTAACAACAACAACATACTGTAAATGTACCCTAGTTCACCATTGGAAGATTACAGAATGAACAATTTAAAAAAAAAAAAAAAGGAAAAGGAAAAAAAACCAAAACCCAATTGCTTTAAACCTTAGATGTATTTTGGATGGAATCCTTGATTTTAGAATGATGAAATTGAAGCTAAGAAAAGAGCAAAGAGGAGAAATAAACTTTCAAAATTAGTAGAACACTGTGACACTGATATGTCAAATGTGATAATGTTTACTCATGATGGACAGTGTTTGGTGGAGCTCCCTGATTAAAACGAGCTTAGAAGCAGGAGGGGCATCCACTTCTGAAATAGCTTGCCTCCAGAAACCCTCTGAACCTAGAGAAACAATGAAAGTTATACAAGCGTTCAGGTTTTATTTAATTTTAATTTTATTATTTTGTGTGTGTGTGTACCGTCAAATCAGATCTGACTAGTACAGGAGGAGATTGTCCCTCCTTCCCTGGCAGAGCATCTGGTGGATTCGAACCATGCGCCTCTGGGATTGTAGTTGCAGCTTCTTGCCACTAGGCCACCTGTTCAGGTCTTTTGTTCATAGTGTTACTATGAGTCGTCTGTGACTCGACGGTGCTTAACAAAAACAACATAGAGCTCAGTTGGCCTAGTGGACACAAAATGATGCTACTAAGTCAATGGTGGGTGATTTTTATCTGTGGCCCTTTGGCCTGGTTTTAATTGTTTTTGGACAAACATTCTTCTAAGTGGTATAGCATTGGTCTGTCCATTTGCTGTACAGAGGTAATTTGCGGTTGCTGTGTTGTTGAACATTGTGATATTGATGTATAAAATACAATAATGTTTACCTGTGGTGGACAGTGTTTGGTGGAGCTCATTGACTAAAACAAGCTTGGAAGCAGGAGTGGCATCCACTTCTGAAATAACTTGCCTCTGGAGACCCTATGAATTTGGAGAAACGACGAAAGTTATACAAGTGTTCAAGTCGCTTGTTCATAGGTTCACTATGAATCGTGTATGACTAGACAGCACTTAGTAACAACAAGAACAGTTTGGAGATAGAAAAGCAAAATTTTGAGGGTTTAGCCTTTACCTGCATAGTCAGAATGGGAGCTTGAAAAATACTCCATTAGAAATCAAGAAAATGGTGACATCTAGGAGAGCTCTGGTGGCACAGTGGTGAGGAGCTGGCTCCCACCCCAACAGCACAAAGTTCGAATCTGCCATGTTCCATCATAATGCCTGTTCTATAGGAGAAAGATGAGCAATCCCTTTCTCTGGGATTTACAGCCTCTAAAAATCTTCTGGATAGGTCATTGGTCCTGTATCATTAACCCATAGGTCAGCTATGGGTCAGTTCCACTCAATGTCTTATAACAAGAGTTATTAAGAGGAATAGCCTACCTTGTGAATCTGCAGATAACAAAGGAATAATGATTATAGAGTTAGATTTTTCAGTGCTTAAATGCTCACTTATTTTCTCTTTGTTGTTCTCAGCTACTAACCCAAACTACTTCATGTGCTAAGACTCTAAGAGCATACATATTCTGTTTCATTTATTCCCATAAGAAGGAAAAAAGAGTGGAGGGAGGAATGATCCTTGTGGGTGTTTACCTGGGTCCCAAGAGAAAGCTACAAACACACCACTTCTCTCAGATTCTATTCAGATCGCTGAAACATGCTGAAAATACCCTTCAATACAGTGAGAGAGTTCATCAACTATTTTGTTTGGGGATTTTTTTTTTAAGGGGAGGTGGGGCATGGAATAAGTTTTTTACTTGTTTATCTTCACTGTTGTTGTTAGTTGTCACGTAGTCTATAAACCCTTACTTTTAGAACTGTTCTAGGAACACTGGAAGCTTATGTGGAACTCCAATGGTTATCGCCTGTGAATGAATAAGGATGACAGAAGAATTGATACCTTTGAGCTGTGTTGGAGAAGAGTACTGAATATCCCGTATACCACCAAAAGAATGAATAGATACGTCCAGAAGAAAATACAACAAAAGTGCTCCTCGAAGGCAAAGATGACAAAGCTGTGCTCACATAATTTGGACATATTGTAGGCGAGGGCTATTCCTTAGAGAAGAATATCATGCTTGGAATTGTAGAGAGTTGGCAAAACAGAGGGAGACTGTTAACCAGATGGATTGACACAGTGACTCGCTGCAATGAACATGATGCAGATGGCACAGGATAGTACAGAGTTCAATTCTATTGTTGTTCATAGAGTCATTATGAGTCATATGCAATGACATCTAACAAAAACAGTGGTGAGCTTCTTTTTCTCCAAGAAAACACCAAATGGCGGATGATGCCCCTGGGTCCTGGGATGGGAGGCCGTGGTGATTTCAGCGGAGGCTTTGGTAGTGCTCTGTGGGGTCTGGGCCATGTCCATGCAAGGGACCATGGGAGGGGCCGCAGGAGGGGCCGCGGAGCTTGAGGAGGCAAAGCTGAGGACGAGGACAAGGAATGGCTCCCTGTCACCAAACTGGGCCACTTGGTGAAAGATAGGAAAATAAAATCCTTGGAGATTTATCTCTTTTCACTGCCTATCAAAGAGTCTGAGATCTTGAGTCCCTCGAGGATGAGGTACTGAAAATCATGCCAGTGCAGAAATAGACACGTGCTGACCAGCAAACCAGGTTCAAGGCCTTTTTCGCCATTGGAGACTATAATGGCCATGTTGGTTTGGACTCAAGTGCTCCAAGGAGGTGGCTACTGCCATCTGTGGGGCCATTATCCTAGTCAAGCTCTCCATTGTCCCTATGTGGCGTGGCTACTGGGGGAACAAGATCGGCATGCCTCATAATGTTCCCTGCAGGGTGACTGGTTGCTGTGGCTCTGCGATGGTACGTCTGATCCCTGCACCCCGAGGCACTGGAAACGTCTCAGCCCCTGTGCCCAAGAAGCTGTTGATGATGGCTGGAATTGATGACTCCTACACCTCAGCCAGGGGCTGCACAGCTACCCTGGGCAACTTCACCAAGGCCACCTTTGATGCCATTTCCAAGACCTACAGCTATTTGACCCCAGATCTCTGGAAAGAGACAGTGTTCACAAAAGCTCCCTACCAGGAATTCATGGATCATCTTGTAAAGACTCACTCCGTGCAGAGGACTCAGGCTCCAGCTGTGGCCACCACATACTGGATTTTCTTTAGCAAATAAAGTTAATTAAGTTCTAGAAAAAAAAACCCACCAAAACCCCCCCAAAAAATCCCCCCCAAAACCATGGTGAACTATGATGGAATATTATGCAGCACTCAGGAGTTATGAGTTCAAGAATTACTGCATAACTTGGGAGAGACTGGACATAATTTAACTAACTCAGTTTCACAATGATAAATACTGCATGAAGCCATTATTGTGAAAATAGAAGGACAACTAGTAAGATGTGTATGAGGACCCAAAGGGGAAAGGGGAGGGAGCAGAGGGTGAGAATGGGCAGGGGGCATATCATAGGGTATAGGTAAAGGAAAAGATTTGATGGGAATCTGGAAAGGCAGAATAAAAATGGTAGGCATAGCTTAATGATGATTAATTTTGTAAAACAATGAATGTAAATGATTGTATGAAACACATTGTGAGTGAATCATAGTGTGAAACATAATGTATGTGAAATTTGTATTCAGACCAATTGTTGTGAGTCCCATAGAGTTGGAACCACCCATAGCCAAGCCTATGGCTGGTTTTCAGAAGCAGTTAATTGCACAGGACAAGAACGATCATCCTTCTTCTGCAGAGCAGCTAGTGGCCTTGAACCATGTGCCTTAGGTATTGCAACACAGCTATAAAATGTTGTTGTTATGTGCTGCCCAGTCACTTGTGACTCATAGCGACCCTATGTACAAGAGCCTTAAATCCTCTGCCAATCTCACTGTCTCTAACACACCTATCCTTGCCACCCCAATCACTGAATCGATCCATTTCATTGAGGGTCTTCCTCTCCTGCACTGTCCCTCCACTCTCCCAAACATAATGTCCCTCTCCAAGGACTGATCCCTCCTTGCAACATGCCCAAAGTATGTCAGACAAAGCCTCAGAATCCTTGACTCCAAGGAGCAGACTGGCTTCACTCTCTCTAGGACAAACCTGTTTGTTCTCCTAGCAGCCTATAGTATATTCAACACTCTTCTTCAACACCACAGCTCAAAGGCATCAATTCTCTATCATCCCTGGTCATGGTCCAGAAATTTTAAAAATACCAACAGTGGTGATCATGGACATTAGAATTTATCTTGCTCAGCTCTAACTGCTGAGAAATGTGAAGGGACTTTAGGACAAGTAGATAGGTAGTTTCTAGTAAGTCTTCCAGGTCAAGGAGAACTTAACAATTTTTTTTGTTGTTAACTTAGCTTCAGTGGTCTCTTAAAAGTTCTCTATATTCTGAATCCGCAGTTACTCAGCCCCAGTCTTGAGACATAGGCTCTTTCAACCTCAAGGTACTTACTGCTCAATCATCCCCGAAAGCTGCATTAAACACTTTGGCCCATTTCTTATCCTAAGACTTCTTTCCAATGTCCATTTTAACCTTGTTGAGAAAGAGTTTATAGGGAAACACAATTTGGGATGCAAACAATTATGTCTCCAAATCAGATTGATAGAAAATATCTTTGTAGTCCCTTTATTTTTCTTTATTAGGCATCCTTCCCAATTACTTAACCAATGGCATTGACTTACCTGATAAGACTATTACTTGTTTTTGCTTATTCAATTCAGGCTGAACAGGCACACATATGCGTGAGTGTGTGCACAAGTGCATGCGTGTGCATGCATGCATATGCACACATCTACACACAGACTCTCAAAAGGGCAATGCAGCTCTTTTTTAAAGGTTTTTTTAAAGAGGGTAGGGTAAAATTCCAGGGAGGAATTATACTATATTTCATTTATCCAACAAATATAAAAATTTTAACTGCCTAACAGATGTCTTAATTTAGTGCTGCCCTGAGAAAAATGCTACAAGGAGATGACTTTTAAAAATAAGACATTCATTTGCTCATGATTCAGGAGGCTAGAAGTCTGAATTCAGGGCTTCAGTGCTGAAGTAACATCTTTATTGGTAGTCAGAGTGTTTTTCAGTTACATATTCCTTTCCCCATTCCTGCTTGCTTCTCTGTCATTTCAAATAGGATTATAACCACAGGTATAGGGGATGTTGTTGTTGTTGTTGTTGTTGTTATGTGCCTTCGAGTCGCCTGCGACTCATAGCGACCCTATGTACAACAGCCCTAAACTCCGCTCTGTCCTGTGCCAATCGCACTGTTTCTGACACTCCCATCCCAATT
>NW_006399809.1:17624449-17648610 GCF_000299155.1 Elephantulus edwardii
GACCCCTTCTGAAACCATCCTGGACTTCTGGTAGTTCTCTGTTGATGTGCTGTTCCAGTCGTTTTTGGATAATCTTCAGTAAAATCTTGCTTGCATGTGAAAAAAAATAGGGGATAGGATTGTAAAATACAATTTGTTGTTGTTGTTGATTGCCGTCACTTGATCATGACTCATAGTGACTCTATGAACAAAAGACCTAAGCCTTTTTATAACTATTGTAATTTCTCAAAGTTCATAGAATTTCCAGAGGCATGTTGTTTAGGACATGGATGCCACTGGGGAACACAATTAAATCCATAGCAGCAGATTTGTTGATTGATCTCTTTCAATTATTAACAATTGTCAAGTACTTGGCTGCTAATGGTAAGGTCAGCAGTTTGAGCCCAACAGTCACTCCATAAAAGAATGATAATGAGAGTCTGTTTGCTTCCACAATAGCCTAGAGAAATTTATGGGACAGCTCAACTCTGTCCCAAGGCATCACTCTAAGTCTGAATGGGCTTGATGATAATGGATATGATTTGGCCAGGACTATCCTTTCCTTTGTTGGTCCTTCTGTCCTTATTTCCTTTCACATCCCTATCTGCCCATATGTTTTGTCTTGGATCTTTTGATTTTAATCTTTGCCTATACTCCAAGAATGGATTTCACATGCAAAATCTGTTTCCTATCAAGCTCATATAAGAGGAAATGTGGTAAGTGCTGTTGTTTTTCTTTTTCATCTTGCTATGAAATAGTTGTTTATCATGTTTAATGTGCAAACAACACTTTGTACTTATATCACTGATATCAGCTGTGTGGAAGAAGCAAATGTTGCTTTTGTTTTTTCTGTTTCTTTTCCTTTTTTACTTTTGTCCAGAAAGATATGTCTCTAGGTGTTCTCAAAGAGCAGGAAAGAAGAATTGCAGTATTGTTTTTAGGTAGAGTCTTGCTGCAGGCTGATCAGGGGTCAATTTTGAGAACAAATAGTCTTGATCTCACAGACAGCAAGGACACCTCTTTTCAACCCAGGCCCAAATCAGTGTTTTCTACCTATATATCTTGACTCACTGACAAGTCAGACAAATAATCAACCATACACATCAGTTGCAGTATTGATTCTGGTTGGTGGAAATACCATGTATTATAGAGCAGAACTGAGTTTCATAGAATTTTCTTGGCTATGATCTTTATGTAATTAGATTGCTAGGTCTTTCCTTCAAAAAGTCTCGAATTCGCTTGAATCACCAACATTGACCCCATTGGAAGATCATTAAAGCATTTCTCTTTTTTTTTAAGATGATTATTTAATTTTTAAATATTGCACAAATTTTAATAGCTTAAATTGTATATATAGCCAGGTAAAAACTTGCATTAACAACTGGTCAAAGGATCAGTGTGTTGGGCTCTAAGTCCTTGCTGACGCGTAAGAGGGCTTGGCATTATCAGGAGGCACATTGCTCTCCATAAGACAGTGTTAGGTGGCCATTAAACCATCAAGAAGACAGATTCAGTCTCCATGTGAAGAAACTGAGAATCTGAGAGATCTAGTAGGGACACTAGGATCTGGTCCACCTTCGCCTTCTGTGTCCTGGGGTGGGCAAGTGTGTGAAAGCTAGATGGGTTAGTATGTGACAGACAGCATGTCAAAGTATTTCTTAAAGTCCTAAAAAAATGAAATGCAATCTAACAAACTATGAGAATACATCATATAGAAAAGTTGAATATTATTTTCACTAATCTTTTAATTCAGTTAAGGCTAAAGTAAAACACATTTCTTACTATATAAGACAAACGTGTTAAAAACAACTTCTTCAGGCAATTTTCTACTTATGAGTCAAAGATCATTTCCAACTCTGCAGAGTGGACAGAAGTGGGGAAATTAGATATTACTCTGTCCTGGCTCTTTTGTGCTACATACCAAAGAAAACTTCCTCCTGATTCTGATGGTGTAGGATTCCCAGATGTTGTCCCACTTATATTTCTCTCACTGCACAACTTTCTGCATCTTTAAACTCTTCCCTGTACCATTACTTGCTATGCATCAGAGAGCTGGACAGTGACTAGGGATGATAGAAGGAAAGTTGATGCCTTTGAGCTTTGGTGCCGGAGAAGAGTATTGAATATAACAAGGACTGCTAGGAGAACAAACAAGTTCGTCCTGGAGAGGGTAAAGCCAGGCTGCTCCTTGGAGGCAAGGATTCTGAAGCTTTATCTGACATACTTTGGACATGTTGCAAGGCAGAATCAGTCCTTGGAGAGGGACATGACATGTTAGGAAGGTGGAGGGATGGCACAGAAGAGGAAGAACTTCAATAAGATGGATTGGTTCTGTCACTGGAGTAATGGGGAAAGGTGTCTCAGAGACAACAAGGTTGGCAAGATATAAAGCAGGGTTTAGGGCTGTTATACTAGGGTCGCTATGGGTCACAAATAACTCAATGGCACCTAACAACAACATGCAAAATCCATTCTTCCGTCCAATATTGTTAAAGTATGTCACAGGACTCACCATTCCTCCCTAAAAATGATTAGAACTCAGACATCATGAAAAAAATCTTCAAATATACTGTGTATCCTAATAGCCTCAGGTATTGAACATTTGCTTCTTAGAGGTGGATGAGCTCTGGTTAGACTGATGATCTAAGTGAGTATTTGTCCGAAGGGAAAATACTTTCCCCTAGGCAGTGCTGCTTGGAAGTTAACAGAGATGTTGCTAAAATGCAGTTTCAGATTCTATTGGGTCCTGAGATTCTGCATTTCTAAGACATTTCCAAGTGTCACTCTAGCTGGAAACCCAGAGACCACACTTTGAGTAGCAAGGCTTAGAGTATTTAAAACCAAACACACTAGACTACCGCTAGAAATAATATCCTTATATCCTGTCACCTTCCTCGCTCATATATTTGAGATCTGTATAATTTATACTAGTGTGGCATCAAGATTGGACGAAGATTTATTAACAACCTGCATTATGCAAATAACAAAACCTTACTTGAAAAAAGTGGAGAGCACCTAAGAAGCTAGCTGTAAAGGATCAAGGACTGCATCTCTCTCTATATTGATTATATCTCAACATCAGTAAGATGAAAACCGTAACCCCTGGGCCAATAGAGCACATTGTTGTTAGGTCTGGACAAGGGACCAAGGGGAAGAATGAAGAATTCAAAGAATACACATGTCGACAAGAAAAGTGAATGTCCCTGCCCACCTGGCAGAACTAACAGATGAACCATAAATCCCTCCTTATAGACTGTTGTAAAAACCCTCCCAATTAGTTTACAGTATAATTTCTCCATTCTGCATCTTCAGAATGAGAAACCTTGCCTGGGAGCTCCCCACCCCCTTTTAAAAATAGAGCTGCTTTAAGCTTTCTTTCATTTTCTCTGATTTCTTCCTTAAATCTGCTAACCTAACATCTGGTGCACAGAACCCAAGAGGCAAATTAAGGTGCTGTGCCCCTGCTTCAGGGCAAGTGTAGATGTGCACCTTACTCTCTCTTGAACAAGCCTGCACAGTGTTGAGACACTTGAATGGTAACGTAAAGTCCGCTCCTCTCCTCCTCTCCTGTGTGTGTGATTGCTGACTGGATAATCTCTTTTGTCTTTCTCATCTCTGAATTCCCCACTCCCCTTTTCCTGGAGGCTCCTAAAGCTAGACTCAATTGACTTCCAGGATTTTAAGCCTCCATTTCAGGAACTTTAGCCTCCATTCCAGGTGTTTTATCCTCCATTCCAGGCATGCCAGTCTAACAGACATTTTGAACTGTGTTGGGAATCCAGATCTGCCCTCACTGAACTCCTGTCTGTGAGTACACGAAAATTGCATATCTGCATCAGGAGTTCACACAGAAATGCTAGAAGTTTCTTCCAAAGCTATTGATTGCATCCAGGGATGCCCACATTATCCATAGCCTTTCTGCATCTGACACTCTCAATATCCAAGGGATGACCTGAAAATCTTGGTTGCCTCACCCACAGATCTGAGCACCATGGGAAGCCAAATGTCTAGGTCCCCAAGGGACAGTCTCTCAATTCTCTCAAATCTCTCACACTTGAGTCTAGCTGAAGACCTCTGCCTCAAGAGACTGATCTTTTTTACTGTCATTGTGCATGGCCACAATACCGGCTAAGTAATAACTTTCAATGGCCTGAGAATAGAGCCTTTAGTTCAAGAGATCTTGACAATTTCTGCCAGTGGACTTAAAGAAGCTTTCTTTTATATTTGCACCCATTTCTCTCTGTCCCAGCCTTCCCTTCCCCCTCCCCAGTGTCTCCACTGGAAACTGCTGTGGGGTTCACACCAAAATTGAATCCCTTTGTCCCCCATTTACTTTGCCCCTTCTACTCTGACCAATCCAGACTCAGCTCCTCTCATTTCTATGCTACCTTTACTGTTGCTAGACACCACAGGGTCCCACAAAGGCTGAGTCTCTTTGTTCCCCATCTACTCCATCCTCTTCTGTTTTGACCAATCTAAACTCAGCCCCTCCCAGACCCAGCTTGGAAATGCAGAGAAAACTTTTACAATCCATTCCCTCTCTCTCTCCCTCTCCCTGTTCCTCTCCATCTCTCTCTCCCTCTTCCTTTCCCTCCCCCTTTCCTTCTCTCTCCCTCCCTTTCTCCCCCCATTTATTCCCCCCTCTCTCCCTCTCTCTTCCCCTTCCCCATATTGTTCAGATTTCCAGTTAAAAGAAAGTTTCCTGCAACTAAAATACCACCCTCTTCCATTTTCAACCTTGATCTGAAAATGAAATATCAACTCCCTCCCACCAGCACCCCAAATGCACACAGGCAAATTCTCCAAGCTCTACTTCCTCCCGCTCCCACCCAAGAATATCCTCCTCTGTCCCACTTAGGGAAATTTCAGGAGCAGAGGGGATTATCAAAGTAAAGAGCATGTTTTACTGCCACACAGCAGCATGCAGACCAAGTGCATTTAACAGATAGCACCATGCTAGTTGGCCCCGAAGCTGTTCCCCAGCAAAAGCCTACAATTAACATACGAAATTAATACAATGGCAGGAAGAGATGATCGTGAATCCAAACGCTTTCCTTAACCATTTCACTAAAGCCCTGATTCACTATACTCATTTAGACCCCATCTCCCCCATAGGGGTCACTGTCCTTACTAATCATCCTATCACCCTATCAACCTCTGACATCAAAAATAAAACCTTAAAAAAGCCTGAGAACGGTTCCCAAACACACGATTCAAGACTTGGTAAGCATAGCCTTTAACGTTCTAATGCCCAAGAGGAACAGACATTAGCCAATAAAAAGATTTGTGTCCAACAGAAAGAAAATCTGCAAGCCAAGCCCTTGTGGCTGACAGCCTTTCTATCCATAGAAAACACATGCTCATTCTAAGAACCAGTTACCTCCTGGTGCATGCTTCAAGTGTAGCAAAGAGGGCCATCAGGATAGCTGCTGCCCTATCCCTTGCCCTCCAGACCAGTGCCTGATAACACAGCCTTTTTCTATCTTTGGGTCACTGGGCCATTAGAAGGCAGCTTCCCTTCAGCACCTAGTCGGAGTAGGGTAGCCCCTTCAAACCAGGTCACATCCCAGCTGATATTTTAGGCCTGGACACTGAAGATGCCCAGATTTGGTGACCCCTATCACCCTTGCTGAGCCCAATGTAACTCTCCAGGTAGCCAGTAAGCCAGTTTCCTTTCTGATTGACATGTGGGTTACCTTTTACGTACTCCCTTCCTTCTTGGGTCCTGTTTTCCCCTTCCCGAGTCTCAGTGACGGGTATTGATGGCCTCCCTTCTAAGCCTCTTACCACTCAACCTCTACTCATTACCCTCATCTTTTCTATTTATCCCCACATGCCCAACTCTGCTGCTAGGCAGGGACCTCCTGTCTAAACTTGGAGCTGTGTTTCACTGGAAGTCAAGCGAACCTAGTTTGCCTGATCAATCTTTAGTTTTATCTCTCTTAGCGCTCCTTCCCTCTACTCTAAGCCCCTTTCTGCACTACCTTTATCATCAGATATTGTCAACTCCGTTGCATGGGATCTATCCACCCCATCTGTAGCCTCTCACTATCAACTTGTTTTAGTTTCTCTGGAAGACCCCTTCTCTTTTCTCATTCTACCCCAGTTCCCTGTCTCCACACAACACTGTAGAAGTTTAACACCCATTATTACTTGCCTACTTTCCAATAAACTTCTTATACCCTAAATAAGTTAAAGATCTTTTATCTGTAGTGCCTGATATCACCTTTCAAAAACTCACACTGCTCAACTTCTTAATTTCTTGGCCTCCAAGAGATACAGGGTATCCCATTCCAAGGCCCAACTGTCTATCCTCATAGTCATGTATCTCGGTTTTCAATTTTTTTTTAATTTTATTAAATTTTATTACTTTTAATGAACATTTACAGGGATTTGGGTTTTCATTCCTTCATTGCTGCACCATTCTCTCTACCCTCCTCCCCAGTTTGTTCTTCTTCCCCGCCATCCAAATGTCTGTTTTAATTGTCCAATTGCCACAGTGCTTGTCAAAGTCAGTTCTGATTAATCTCCTTTGTCGGTGTGTCCTTTGCCATTCCCTATCACTCCTCCCTGAGTGACAACCCTACTTATGAGCTCTAGCAGCCACAACTCTTCTCACTAAAGAAGCCTAAAATTCAACTCAAGAAGCCCCCTGCAGGTCTTTTCAAGCCATAAGCTTTCACATCATTTTATATTCTTCCTTCCTCCTGGGCAAATACAAGAACTCCACCTACTTTTCCTTAAAAACCCTCATCTCTCTCTCTTTTTCTCTCAGTCACCATCCCGTAATCCAGCCACCCTACTTCCTCTTTACTTCCCTCTCTAACTGACCAACCCATCAGAAACCCAGACCATACACTGTTTGTAGACAGCAGCTCTTGTATGACCTCTAAAGGTTACCATCAGGCAGCCAATGCTGTAGTCTCCATAAGCAAGGTGTGGGAAGCAGTGAAACTTCTCAAGGGCACAACCTCATAAAAAGTCGAACTTACTGTCTTACCAAAAGCCCTACATCTAGCTAGAGGCCTGACTGTCAACATTTACACACATTCTAAATATGCCTTTTAATGGCTCATTACCATGTTGTTATCTGATGCAAACGAGGTTCTATAACAACAAAGGGCTCACCTATAGTTAACAGGAAGTTGATTATTTTTCCTTAACAATCTCTTCAACTGCCCAAGCAGGTTGCTATAATTCACCACAAAGGCCATAAGTCAAAGTTTTCGTTTATCACCAAGAGAAACAACGAAGTGAACCAGACACCAAAAACTTTAGCCTTGCAACCACAACAACAACAAAAGGTCACACTCATCCTGTTTTTCACCATTCTAGATCTCCATCCAAAACATGCTATGGAAGAAAAGCATTCTCTCCTCCAGAATAGAGGCCGCCTAACTCCCAGCAATGGATCATAGTAAATGGCAAAGTAGCTTTGTCTCAAGAACAAGAAACAGATATTGTAATGCAGGTACATCAGTCCCTACATTTAAGAGCCAAAGCTCTTTTAAAATTCTTCCAACCTTTGTTTCTTTCCTCTTCCCTGACCTAGCCTGTTGAATCAGTGCAATACAAATACCTTACTTGTAAACTAGTAAATACTCAGGGGAACATATGGCCCACACCTCCACCCTCCACATCAACTCTGAGGTTACATGCCCGGACAGCATTGACAGATTGATTTCACATATATGCCAACCCACAAGAAATATAAGTATCTCATAACTATGGTAGATACCTTCACTGGATGGGTTGAAGCCTTGCTCACCTGGTGAGAAACAGATGAGGTAACTGAGGCCCTGCTCCAGCATATCATCCCCAAGTTTGGCCTCCCTAATTCTATACAATCAGACAATGGTCCTAGCTTCATCTCCAGAGTCACCCAGCAGGTATCCTCTAGTTTAAGTATCTAATAAAAGCTGCACATACCATATCACCCCCAGTCTTCAAGCAAAGTAGAGTGAATGAATTGACTCATTAAGTCCCATCTCACTAAACTGTCAAGTTACACAGGTCTTGGGTTGACTTACTTCCTATTGTCTTAGCCTGTATTTGAGCAACACCTTGTTCATCATCCTTTCTGAGCCCCTTTGAACTAATGTAAGTCTGACAGTTTCTGCTGAACCATAACTTACCCACCGAACCCCCTCTTTCAGCATCATACCTTCTCTCTCCCTCCTTAAACAATTACTCTGGAAACATGCAGACCACTGAATACCCAGACCCTCGTCTGAGAGTCTAGACCAAACCACTGAAGTTGCTCCAGGAGATGCCATTCTCATCAGGCAGTGTGTGCTCGAGCCTCTCCAAACACACTAAGACAGACCTTATACAGTTATCCTGACCACCCTCACAGCAGTTAAGGTCATAGATAATACCCATTGGCACCACCTTTCTCAAATCAAACATGCTACTCTCACTAAGCAAGTTTCCTACACCTCTTAGATGGTAGGTCCCACTACTGTTTGCTTCACTCAGCACTCCAGTCCTAGAGAAACTTCCACATAGCAGTCTACTCCAACCACACACCTCGTTGGCTCAGCTGACTGCTCTCTGCAGGGATGCCAAGCAGCAGTAACCATTTCAGTATCACCTAAGGCATTTTCATCTTATAGACGATCCTATGTTTGCTTCCTATGTGACCAAGTCCACTCATACTGTGGGTAGTGGCCAGAGACATATGGGGGTTGTCCATGTTGGTCATTCAAAACCCATGATATTTATAATACCAAAGCTTTTATATCAAAAAGGGAAACTTCTACCTTCATATCTCAGACCCCCTGGAATGCCAGGTGGCAGGCTGAGGGTAAAAGAAAACTATACCCTACTAGATATAGTCTCTTGCCCTCTAGCACAAGACACGTAAGTGGAGAATGTGCTCTAGACGCCAACATCCATGTAGAGCTCTCCAGTTACATTCTCCAAGCTGAGCAGAGCAGACAATGATAAAAGTAGTCTCTAGAGAGCCACAAACTATGCAATCCCTAACCTGGGTCCAAATTATCCAGAGTACCTCATTATTCCTTAACCAAAGTCAGATAGTGACCAATCTATCTCACTGTTTCCTGTGTGCCTCTTTATAATGACCTTTGCTAGCAGTAGTGCCAATCAATTTCTTTAGATCACAGTCCACCCAAAGACCTCAAGTCATTCCATCAGCCCAAACTGAGTGTTCCATCATTCTGGGACAGAACTCCCCATGGGAACCAAATCCTGATAAGCAGACTAAGCCCTCTCACATCTGCTACATCACTTCCTCCTTTGCAACCTCTACAATGGAACATGAAAACATATGCTTAGCATAAACAAGTACACTGTAGCTGAACCAAGACAACACTTTTAGTTTCATGAAACTCTATACAGAATTCCACCACAAAAAGGCCCTATTTCTCTGTAACAGCCATACCCCAGCTCACCTTTTGTAGTAAATCTGAATTAACTTGACTTCTTCCTGCTCTCTGAATTAAAAGAGTGACATTTCTCCCAATCATGGTTGAATTCAGTCTGGCCTCCCTCCAATGTTAGCTGACATTGCTGAAGTGGGTTGCTATCCAAAGTTAAAGAAACTCTAGATCTCCTGAATGCCAAGAAAGGGGGCAGCTGCATATTCCTAAAAGAAGAGTGTTGTTACTATATAAATTAATCAAAACTAGTAAAACCATAAACCTTCCAAATTGGCTTAAAAACCCATTTCTAGCCTAAATTCTTCCTTTTCTAAGACCAATAGTAATAATAAAAATATTGTTATTAATCACTTCATATCTTTTTAAGCTCTTATTTCACAAGATCAAGGAGATGGCCAACTTAATTCTGCCCTGTCCACTGATCCCAGACCAACTCACTCCATCCTCTGAGCTCCCAGATCATCGTCCCTGTTCAGCAGGGACTAGAATAAAAATATGTTGCCCTGTTCTATCAATAAAGAGACTGGAATGTTAGGTCTGGACAGGGGGCCAAGGAGGAGAATGAAGAATTCAAAGAATACACACACGGACAAGAAGAGTGAATGGCTCTGTCCATCTGGCAGAACTAATGGATAAACCATAAATCACAATGGAATGTCCCTCACTAAAGAATCCATCATAAAAACCCTCCCCAATAAGTTCACGGTGTGACTTCCCCATTCTGCATCTTCAGAACGAGGAACCTCACTCAGCAGCCTCCCCCTCTCCCCCCACTCCCCGGCTTTTATAATAAAACTCTTTTAAGCTTTCTCTTGTTTTTTTCTGGTTTCTTTCTTAAGTCTGCTAGCCTAAGAATCATGATAGCTGGAGAAAAGATTAAAAGTGTCGATGATTTCATCTTACTTGGATCCACAATCAACTGTATCAGCAGTCAGGAAATGAGATGTATAGTAGTGGGAAAGTCTGCTATCAGGAACCTAACCAAAGCCCTGAAGAGCCACGATGTCAGTTTAGAGATTAAAGTGAGTCTAGTTTGAGCCATAATCTTTCTAATCACCCGTTATGCATCTGAGAGAACTGGAAAATGAATAAAGATGACAATGAGTAAGGAAAAGAATCAATGTCTTTGAGTTGAGGTGTTGTAGATGCGTGTTGAATATTCAATGGACTGCCAAAAGAACTGATATGGCTAGGGGAAAGTGTAGCCATAGTTCTTCTTGCAGACAAGGATGCCAAAACTTCTTCCCATATACTCTGGGCATAGGAGAGACTATTCCTTGGAAAAGGACATCATGACTGGAAAGATGGTCAGTTAAATAGAGGAAGACACCCAAAGATATGGATTACACAGTATCTGTGTGAGTGGGCTAAAGTGTGTCAGAGATGATAAGGATGGCACAGGATAGGACAGGGTTCAGTTTTATTGTTCTTAGGGCTTCTATGAATCTTATTCAACTCGCTGACACTTAACAGTAAAACATATCCTTAAGAACTAATACATTAACCTAAGAAAACACAGACACCCTTCCTATTCTTAGTTACTTCTCAGAGGATCAGTATTTGGCAATCGACTTAGTAATCAAGAGTGTGTGCTCAACTCTCTTCTTCCTATTCCCTAGAGAGAGCCTGAGAAAAAATTTGTCTTTGCCATGTCATATTAATGACCTTAATTCCAATTAGTTCTTACAGGTTAGAGTGATTTGTTAAGCAGTCTCATACATCAATGTTTACAACATAAACTGATCTCTTCCTCATACATACACATTTATTGTCCAATGATTACCAGTCAATTGGTCATATTAATATAGGTGTTATTGCCTTTATATGAGAAATCGTTTTTATTAATGATAGAACAATTAAACAACTTTAAATCTTGGACTTTTCATTCAACAAAGCACACACACATATACATACATATATAGATACATATATACACATATGTTCATTATAGTGTTATTCACAACAGCGTGAAAATAGAAAAAAACTCACATGTCTATCAACAAATTAACAGGTAGACAAACTGTGATATATTCACACAATAAGATCCTATAGAGCACTAAAGAATAATGAAATATTTGTAAAATATGACACAATATGGAGGAGTCTAGAGAGCATTTTGTTGAGTAAAATAAGTCTGTAACAAAAGGACAAATCCTGCATAATCTTGCCACTGTGAAAGCAGGAAGATAACTGAGGGGTGGGAGAAGGGGAAGGACAGAAATAGAATGTATAGACAATGAGCACAATAAAAGACCAGAACAAGGGAGAATCAACCTGGGCAGAATCAGCACAAGCACAATACAGCTTCTGTAATTAGCAAATAAGAAAAAGAGATAAGCATATCTGTTTAAAAGGGAGAGATTAGGAGGTGAATGGGGAGGTTGTGAAGGAATAGACAAGATGCAAGGGAGACTTGATGAGACAAGGTGATAAAAGTCATGAATAAATAGTGATTAGTTATATAAAACAATGTATAGAAATGATTATGTAAAACAAAATGTACGTGAAGAAATGCATATGAATGATAGTATAAAAGTGAATGATCATCTAAAACACAATTACAAAAAAAGAACTTTTAAAGTAAATACTGTTGTTATGTGTCCTTGAGTTGACCATTACTCATAGGAGCTCTATCAATAACAGATTCAAACCCACCTCATGCCAGTCTCTTGATTTCTTTTATGCTCAAACCTCCATTGTTGCGGTCTTTATGTCAGTCCATATTGTTGAAAATCTTCTTCTTCATCTCTGATCCTCCACCTTTCCTGGTCTTTCCCCAAGGACTGATCCCTCCTAACAACATGCCCAAATTATGTGAGACAAATCTTCACCACTCTTGCCTTTATGAAGCAACTCAGTTGCACTTCCTTCAAGAAAGAGGTTTTTTTTTCCTTTTGGTATGTCATGAGTATTCTTCACCAGCACAATTCTGTAGTCTTTTGGCAGTTTGTTCTTTAGTCAATCCATTCAATATTGTTCACCAGCACAATAACTCAAAGACAACAATTCTTCCTCTGTCATTCTTATTCATTGTTCAACTTTCAAGTGCATAGGAAACAAGTGAAAATACTGTGGCTTTGATTCAGGTAACCTTAGTCTTTAAAACTGATATCCTTGCTCTTTAGAACTTTGGAGAGGTTTTTGAAGGTAGATTTCCCCAAAGCAATATGTGTTTGATCTCTTGACTACTGCTATCATGGATGTTGATGGAGGATCCAAATAAAATGAAATCTTTGATAATTGAAAGCTTCTTTTGTCCATCTATCATTAGTCTTGTGGTCAAGTTTTTGCTTTCTTAATGTTGAGATGTAATTCATATTAAAGACTATAATCTTTGACCTTCTGCAGTAAATAATTCAAGTCTTCTCTTTTATAAAAGCAAAGTTGTGTCATCTGCCTAACACAGGTTGTAAATGAGTCTTTCTCCTATTTCTTCTTAAATATAAATAAAATTTTAAAAATCCAACTAGGTAGGAAAGTATTTTATCACTGTTATATATTAGGGATTCCCCCTCTTAGTGGTACTAAAAGTAAAATGTACACTTCATATTCAGTGACATTTTAAATTACTGGAATTTGGAACTGCTATTTTCTTACTTGTGGTGAGTCTAAAGTTACAAAATATAGCATATCTAGGACCATAATCCACATTTCCTGACTCTTCTTATTCTCCCCCTACTATGTCAGAATCTACATGCTAAACCATGAAGGCCTTTTAAAGGCAGACACTATGTCTTCTGTTATTAAAATACAGCACAGTGTTTAGCACGTACTTTTATTCAATTGGCGTTTGTATACTGAATAAAGAAATAAGTGAATAAGACTGTAGCATCTTAGGCGCTTAAAGTAAGAACCAGTCTAAATTTAAAGAAAGATGGACTACTCATCTTCTACAGTAACAAGTGGAATGTGACCAAAATGTAGGCCATGGGGCAACAAGATTTAACTTTCCTGGAAACGTTATGTCATTGCTTAAGACCACTTAAATAGTAGGAATGGAGAAGACAAAATTGTGCTCTCTTCACCTGATCCATCTAAATGTAATGAATATTACAAAAAGGAACTTTATCTGCAGACAACTGCCATTCAATATGGAGAAGTGTATTCTTTCTTTAATTTGTGCATGGAATCTCTAAAGATGAGCAGATGCACAACCCCAACTCTAGATAAATTCAAACCAATACCCAAGACATCTCTGTGCCTTTCAGGAGGCTCATCAGTGATGGAAATTTGTCACTTTTGCCTGAGGCAATGTCATTGCTCAGGGGGGAAGCAAAGCACACGTGTTAGGTCAAGGGAGTCTTATATATAGAACACCCAGGGGCATAAGAGGCTTCTTCAAAGAAATGCACAAGGAGAACTATGAGTGAAAGTATGCAAATTGCCTTGAAAATGAGATGATAAAGTCTTTGAGAACTATTGAAGCCCTTGATACACCCATAGTACTGATGCCTCATTTACATGCCAATTAATTAGAGAACCCCTCTAAGGAAGACAGAAGCCTTGGACTGAAAACAAAAATGGTAGCAACACTTGGGCCCCAAACTGTAAATAATCAATAAGGTGTCTGGTGGGCCAACATCTTGCAAAGAGATTTTGGCCTCAGCTTTAGGGAAATCCCTTTTACTTAAAAAAAAAAAAAACCCACAAAAAAAACCCAAACAAACAAACAAACAGCAGAGATTTCTCTATGCAACTTCAATAGTGGGAATAGAGAAGAAAGCATCCCTCTCCACAAACACACTGGAAACCATCACTGGACCACCAAAGAGAAAACAGAATATGTAACACAAAAGCCAGCCTTTTTGTAACAGAAAGTACTGAGCTCACCAGTCTCTTACATGACTTGATAACTGTTTCATGCTCAGGTCTTGAAGTGAGGTTCAAGGATGATTTTTATCCTTCCATAATAACTTTTTTTCCAAAAGGCTGATCCTCTCCAAAGTGAGGGTTAAGAGAATGGTAGAGGAAACAGCCAGATAGCTGTCCTCCAAATTTCCTGGCATAGACTCGTGAGCACATCCAGGGATGCATCTATTTCAGAAGTGGATGGCTAATCCTGTGCCCCAGTCTGTCTTAATCTAGAAGCTCTCTGAAAACATGTCCACAGTAGATGATCCTTCTGGCATTTGACACATCAGTGGCATCACAGCAATCCACAAGTTATCTCAGTACAGCAACCTGACAGATAAGTACTGTACTAACAAGAACAATGATAAACAAAGAACATAGATCTATAATTAGCAATATGCAACTCTTTCTCCCAATATAACAAACTGATAGATAAGTGTTATACCTTTAATTGATAATTAGCATACGATTTCCAGGCTGGTTGTTGATGAATCAATTGAAACCTGCAGTGATGTGGCAAGATAGGGCCCTATGTGGGTGTTGAAGCATTCCAGCTAAGATCCACAACCAGCCTGGTGGCATAACATCCAGGATGTGAATATTAAGGTCACAGTGATGTCTCAGCTGGTTCTTTATGCTAATGTTACACATAAGGTCCATGGATTGGTGTTACTGAAAAGGTTGATTTCCAGGCCAATGCTGCTTTAAGCTAAGAGGTCCAGCAATGAATGAATGGAAATCCAAATTTTCTGTAAATGTTCATTAAAATTATAAAAAAAAAAATAAGAGGTCCAACAAGTAAGAGTGGTACTATAAAAAAGTCCCCAATAGAGACATAGACAGTAGCCATTTATGGAGGTCGTGAAAGGCAAGTTAAGGCTAAAACTTGAGGTCAGCAAATCTCTGATTATCAAATCTCTGAAGGCTGTCACCGGTCTTGGATGACAGAATGTGTGTTTTCTGTTTAATTTCTGTGACGGAACAAAACCAGTAGACTTAGAAAAATATAAGAAAGACTTCAATTCAATATAGGAAGACATTTGAAAATGCACATTGCTTATAGATGAAATGCAAGTTTATTTAAAAAAACACAGAAAAGTAGAAAAAGTATTTATAATCTTATAGCCCATAGGAAACAAGTATTGGTGTTTCAGGATAGTTTTATCCAGCATTCTTTAATGAGCATGTATGGTTAAATAATTGAGTTAATACTATATGTATATCATTCTACATGCTTTTTCCCAACTCAGCATTATATTATTTTAGAAGAATTTTTTCAGCTCATTAAAAGCTCTTCATAAACATAATTTAATGGCTGCATAATATTCAATTGTATGCTTGTAGCACAATTTATTTTACTAATCCTCTACTTTTGGACATTTATGTTATACATAATTTTTTACTATTATAAAACAATGCTTCTGTGAAAATCTCTTGGGCATAAATTTTGATCCACAGTTTTTAGATTTTATAGGCTAGATTTCTAGGAGTTGAATTACTTAATAAAATATTTGACTATCTTTAAGACTGATACAAACTGCTATGTTGCCTCCATAAAATGCATACTGATTAACCTCTTTAATTTTTTTTTTTCATTTTAAAGACCTTACACTTTTCTGCTTTATTTTCTTTCTTCACTGGGGACTCCTTCAAATCCATTTTATCTGGGTTTTTTCTTTCTGTTCTTAGAAATGTTGAATAATCATAGGACTCTCTCATCATCAATGAATTAAAGCATTTATTTGGTTAAAAGATAGCTGTACTGCAATCCCAAAGGCACATGGTTTGAATCCACCAACTGCTCTGTGTGAAAAGAGTGGGTAATCTCCTCTCATGCGACTTACTGCCTCTGATACCCACTGGATTGTCAACTATGGGTGAGTTCTGACTTGGCAGCACACAACAACAATATGTCCCACATCTGGATTCCCATCATGGCTTTTCTTATAAATTCAACCTAGAACAGAGGAAGGAAACACTGCATGGTTCAAAATTGGGAAGGGCATACACCACGGATGAGTTCTGTCTCCATACCTTTTCAACCTGTATGCAGAACAGATTATTCGGGAGACTGGGCTCTGTGAGGAGGAATGTGGGGTCAAGATTGGCGGAAGATCTATCAACAATCTGCTTTATGCAGATGACACAACCCTGCTTGCTGAAAGTGAGGAAGACCTGAAGCACTTGCTGCAGAGTGTCAAGGACTGCAGCCTTCAATGTGGATTGAGGCTCAATGTCAAGAGACAAAGATTCTCACCACTGGGCCAATTGGCAGCATCAGGATGGATGATGAGGAGATTGAGATTGTTCACAGCTTTAGTTTGCTTGGCTCCACAGTCAACACTCTCGACACCAGTAGCCAGGAAATTAAAAGACATAGTATTGCCTTGGGAAAGTCTGCTGCTAGGGACCTCTCCAAAGTACTGAAGAGCAATAGTGTCTCTTTGGAGACTAAAGTGCGTTTGATACAGGCCATGATCTTTGCTATCACTTGTTACGCATCAGAGAGTTGGACAATGACTAAGGAGGATAGAAGGAGAATTGATGCCTTGAGTTGTGGTGCTGGAGAAGAGTATTGAGGGTACCATGGACTGCTAGGAAAACAGATTCATCATGGAAAGGGTCAAACTGGGCCGCTCCTTCGAGGCAAGAATTCTGAGGCTCCGTCTAACATACTTTGGACATGTTGTAAGGAGGGACTGGTCCTTGGAGAGGGACATCATGCTTGGTAGGGTGAGGGACAGAAGAGGAGGGGAAGGCCCCCTATGAGGTGGATTGATTCAGTGACTGGGGTAATTGAGATGGGTGTATTGGAGTTGGTGCGATTGCACAGGACAGAGCAGAGTTTAGGTCTGTTGTACACAGGGTCACTATGAGTCACAAGTGACTCGACAGCAAATAACAACAAGAACAGCAACAACAGAATATATCTAGTGTTAAGAGACTCTTAGTGGTGCCACATGTTAAACGTTGTACTGCTGATAGAAAGATTTATAGTTCAAATATGTTCAGAGATTTGTAAAAAGACAGATTAGTGATCTACAGGATAGTTCTAATCTACATATGTGGGGTTATCATTTGTCAACATCAACTCTGCAGCAAATGACAACAACAATAAATATCCAATGCTTACTTGATATTTGTAGTGAGATTAGTAATTGATGTCTCAAATTAACAGGGTCAAACTCTTTCCCCCCTTGTGTTATATTTTATTATTATTAATTCATTGTTGCACATTTTCTTCCCCCTCAAGTGCCAAATTCTTGATTTCACCCAAACCCAATCAGCTTCTAAGTCAGCCTTCACGTCTTGGTAAAGGAAAATTCCAAATATCAGTTATTGTTGTTATGTACCAGCTAGTTGTCTGTGATTCATGGTGACCCTATCTACAAGTAGGTCTTGAGCCAATTTCAATGACTCCGATACACTTATCCCCATTACCCTAGTTACTGAGTCAATTAATCTCATCCAAGGTCATCCTTTTCTGTGCCTACCATCTACCTGTTTGCAAAAGATTTATTCTTGACTCTCTACCCACAAAATTCAACACACTAACAAGTTTTTGACATATATTAATATTATTCTTGCATATGAACTTGGAGAGAGGATGAAAGGCACCCAAGCATCAAGGACTCTCCTTCAGAGGGTCGCTATGAGTCGCCTGTGACTCGACAGCACTTAACAACAACAACAACAACAACAACAACATGCAATTACTCTCAATATATCCAATACTAGGATATATTATCCATACTAGGATATATTACTTCCTCACAGAACTAGTTTCCTAAATGAAGTCCTGGTTTTCAATCTTGTTTTGTGTGGAATTCATTGTCCCTTTAGTAGTTATTCTTTTTGTACTATGTCAACAAATAGCATTGTGTAATTGTTGCACAATGGGTTTTTCCTATGCATTAAGGATATATATATAGTCTGACTTTAAGTAATTATATTTTAGTGGGGGAGTACAGACAATAAATAAAGCATAGAATATGCTTGAGGCAGACAGGACTGCTATTTCATTGTGAGCAGTCAGGAGAATCTTTCTAGTGAAGAGACAGAGCCATGAGGGAATGCGGCACAAGCATATATCTTGGGAAACAATATTAGAGGCAATTTATATAGAAAGTGCAAAGACAGGAGATACTAGGCATGCTTACCTATCATGGAAAATTATGACTGATGTTGAGAAGAATGGGAACCCCAGAACACTTAATTTTGCTCTTGCAAATCCAGTACCAAGACAAAGAAGTTGTACTAAAAGAGCAAGGAGATATTGCATGGTTTAAAAGCTGGACAGATGTGTGTCAGGGCTATATCCTTTTTCCATACCTGTTCAATCTGTATACTTAGCAAATCATTATTGAAGCTGGACTAAGAATGTGGCATCAGAATTGGAGGAAGACTCATCAACAACCTGCATTATGCAGATGACATAACCTTGCTTGCTAAAAGTGAAGTGAAACTACAACCTTTACTATGAGTTTCATCTCAAGATCAAAAAAAAAAAAAGAAAACAAAAATTCTCATTTGTAGGCAAATAGGCCACAGCATGATATATGGAGAAGAGATAGAAATTGCTAATTATTTCATCTTGCTTGGATCCATAATCAACACCCGTGGCATGAACAGATAACTAGGAAATAAAAAGACGCATTGCATTAAAAAAGTCTACCGTCAGGGACCTCTCCAAAGTACAGAATGACAATAACATCTAGTTGAATACTAAGGTGCACCTGATCCAAAAGGTGATCTTTTAAATTACTTCCTATGTTTTTGAAAGTTGGACAGTGAATAAGGATGACAAAAGAAGAGTCAATGCCTTTGAATTGTGGTGTTTAAGAAGAGTGCTGGATATCCCATGGACTTCCAAAAGGACAAACAAATAAGGGATTAAATTCTGCCAAATTTATAGGCCATGATGGGTGTGTCAGCACATAACAACAACATAAAGACTGTAATCAGATGTGCTGTCTGTCCCCTTGTCCATGCTTCTCTTTCATTAAGCTGACTCCTTAATGTTCTCTGTATCTCTGAAATTCTTAATCTCTCTCTCTCAATTTTCAGATTAACACTTTAAAAATTATTTTATATTAGTTTGCATACAAAATTTGTATACCTTGTGTTTTGTTTATGTACATCGTGTTTCACACATTCTTCTATTCACATTGTATTTCATACAATCATTCCCATACATTGTGTTTTATAAAATTAATCATAAATCACTGGTCCATGCCCACCATTATCTTGCCTTTTCAGGTCTCCACTGGATCTTTCCTAATTCTTTCATCTCCTCCCTCCACCCACCAAACTCTGTGACCTCTTGATTTCTCCTCCTCTCTGCCCTCAGGCCACTTTCCTCTCTGCTGTTCCCCTTTTGGACTTTTGTACACATCTTTGTAGCAATCGTTTTCTTTTTGCAATAATGGTTTTATGCAGTACTTAGTATGAGACTAAGTTAGTCCACTCAATATAATTGAATATAATTCTCTCCAGCCTCTCCCATGTTAATTCCAAATGTGCTGACTCTTACAAGCAACTTGCTTTGAGAGATTTTGTGGACTATCACAGCTTCCCCGGCTTTCTTGCTTATGACTATATTTGACCCATTTGGGGTAGTGGTTGCATGATTTAACAACAACAGTAATACAAGACACCAAGTCTGACTCTTGAATAAACATTAAATACTTTCTTATTGTTATAGGGAGTTCTGGTGGCCTAGTGTTAAGAAGCTGTTCTGTAACCCCAAAACCATGTGGTTCTAATTCACCAGCTGCCCTGTGGGAGAATGATGGAAAATATCCTCCTGTGAGATTAACTGCTTCTGAAAACCTTCCAGAGGGTCTATAATACATTGGTTCCAATGGTGATACACAACAACAACAACAACATATTTGATTTAGCATCATTACACGCCTGTTACCAAGGATGTTGGAGGGAAGACAATATTTATGTTTTATTAATCTACTCCCACAAAGGCATAGTATAGCATTTTATGGGTAGTGGTAAGAATCTGTGCTGCAATCCCAAAGGCACACAGTTCAGATCTCCCAGATGTTCCACAGGAGAAGGATGTACAATCTCCTCTCATGTGATTAATGCCTCTGAAAACCTGCTGGAGGGTCAGTTCTGACTTGATGGTACCAAACAGCAATAATCCTACACTAAAATGCCTGTCTTTTACGCAGTTCTTTTATAAGGACTACAGCTTTCACCTGTTTGGACAATAACTCTCTTCTCTTTATTGTTGTGATTAGGTGTCCTGTTTTATGCATATAAAACTGAACAAAACTCCACACAATGCCATATCATTCTCACTATGTCCTCTGTTCATAACTTTATTGTAACAGTCACTGTGTTAATCCATCTCCCGGAGGTTCTTCCTTTTTTCATATGACCCTCTACCAAGCATGGTGTGTTTCTATAGGGATTGGTCCTTCCTAATAATATGCTCAAAGCAGGTGAAATGAAGTCTTATTTCTAAGGAACACTCACTCTGGCTGCACTTCTCCCATGAGAGAATTGTTTGTTGTTTGAATTATTATTGTTAGGTGCCATCAAGTTCAGTACAACTCATAGCAACCCAATGAACAGCGGATCTGAATCACGTCCTATCCTGTGCCATCTTTGCACTTCCAGACACACTGTAGCCCATTGTGGCAGTCACCACATCAATCCACTTGGTTAAGGGTCCTCCTGTGCTTTGCTGACTCTCCACACTTCCAAGCAGCTTGTCCCTCTACAAGGAAAAGCCCCCTTAGCAACAGGCCCATAGTATGTGAGGTGAAGCTTCTTTCATCATCCTTACCTCCAACTCTGGCTGTACCCTCTCTAAGACACATTCGTTTCTTTTCTTGGCACTCTATAGGATGTTCAGTGATCTTCTCCAACATGCTCAATGGCGTCACCTCTTCTTCAATCATCCTTATTCATTGTCAGATAAATAGCAAATGATAAGAGATGACCTGAATCAGACACACTTTAGTACTCAAACTGAAATCATTACTCATCACAATATGTTTTTTGATTTCCTGGCTGCTGGTGCCAAGAGTGTTGACCGTGGAGCCAAGCAAACTGAAGCTGTGAACAATCTCAATCTCTTCGCCATCCATCCTGATGCTACCGATTGGTCCAGTGGTGACAATCTTTGTCTTCTCGACATTGAACCTCAGTCCAGATTGAAGGCTGCAGTCCTTGACCCTCTGGAGCAAGTGCAAGAGGTCCTCCTCAGTTTCAGCAAGCAGGGTTGTGTCACCTGCATAACACAGATTGTTAATAGATCTTCCACCAATCCTGATGCCACACTTTTCCTGATAGAGCCCAGCCTCTCGGATAACCTGCTCTGCATACAGGTTGAAAAGGTATGGAGATAGGACACATCCCTGGCGTACACCCTTCCCAATTTTGAAGCATGCAGTGTTACCCTGCTGTGTTCTGACTACTGCCTCTTGGTCCAAGTATAGGTTTCGCATTAGCACAATTAAATGTTCTGGGATTCCCATTCTTCTCAGAGTCAGCCACAGTTTGTTATGATCCACACGTCAAATGCCTTTGCATAATCAACGAAACACAGATAGACATTCTTCTGGTATTCCCTGCTTTCAGCTAACATCAGCTACAATATCCCTAGTACCATGACCCCTTCTAAACCAAACCTGGACCTCTGCTGATGTGCTTCTGTTCCAGTCGTTTTTGGATAATCTTCAGTAGAATCTTGCTTGCATGTGAAATCAATGATATTGTTCTGTAGTTTCCACACTCAATTGGGTCACCCTTCTTTGGAATGGGTACAAATATAGATCTCTTCCAGTCAGTTGGCCAAGTGGTTGTTCTCCAGAATTCTTGGCACAACTTGGTGAGCACATCCAGGGCAGCATCTGTTAGCTGAAATATGTCAATTGGTTATACCATCTATTCCTGGGGCCTTAATTTTTGCTATTTCCTTCAAAGCAGCTTGAACTTCTTCCTTCATCACCATAGGCTCTTGCTCAAATGTTATTTGATTAAATTCTTCTGTATCTGCCAATTCCTCTCAATGTAATGACTATATTCTTTCCATCTTCTTTTAATACTTCCTGGATCATTTAATATTCTGGCTAAAGCATCCTTGATTATGCAACTCAAGGTTTGAATTTGTTCTTCAGTTCCTTGAGCTTAAGAAATGCTGATCGAGTTCGGCCCTTTTGATTTTCTGACTCTAGCTCCTTGCACATTTCATTGTAATATTTTCCTTTGTCATTCGTGCTGCCTTTTGGAATCTTCTATTCAGCTCTAAGGAAGTAAAAAACAAAAACAAAGGATAATGATGAAGTCTTTTGCAGATAAGGCCTTTTTATGCTAATCTCAGGAGGGAGGGATTCAGTTAATGCAAACTAAGAACAGCATAGACTATTAGGGAACACCTTAGTGCCACAAGGTGACCTTCAGCTCATATTAAACCTCCCTCATATCCTGATACAGCATTTGGTTTATTATTAATATTAAATTTGATATTAAGCTTCCCACAACTGCTGGTATAATGGGTCACCACTGCTGTTCTTTGAGTTGTTCACTGTGTATATTTAATACCTTTCAACAAAACTACAATCAAACTGTATCAATTTTTCTTTGGTTTTACTTATTTATCATTCATCTTTCACATGTATATGAAGCAATTGAAAATATCATAAAATGAGTCAGATGCACTTCTCTCTTTAAAATTACATCTTTGATATGTAGTACTTTGGAGAGGTCTGTGAGAGTAGATGTTCCCAAGGAAATATGTCTTGATTTCTTGTACTGTTATCACGGCTGTTGATTGTGGAGCCAAGTAAGCAAACATTACTGACAATCAAGCTTCTCTCCAATTCTCATGAGATTAGAAGTTCTGGGGTCCAAGTGGTAAAGAGTTGCACTGCCAACCCAAAGACAAGCAGTTTGAATCTACCAAATGGTCCCTAAGAGAAGATAAACAGTCTCCTTCCATGCAATTTACAGCCTTTGCAAACCTGCTGGAGGGTCAGCTATGAGTCAGTTCTGACTCAATGACACACATTAACACCATCATGAAGTTGCCTATTGGTCTACTGGAAAATGTTGCTAATTTTTTTTTATATTGAAATTGAATCCATATTGAAATTTTGAGGGGATTGCTATCTTCTACAGTGTATCAAGCATTCATCACTTTCTACAATGATTGTATCATTTGCACAACAAAGATTATTAATGATTTTTTCTCCAACCCTGATGTCACATTCTTCTTCATATAGTCAACTTCTGCAAATGATTTTATTATAGTAAAAACAGAATAGATCTTGAGAAAGCATACAACCTTGGCACACACCTTTCCTAATTTTAAACCATGAAATGTTCTCTTATCCTGTACAGATAGCTGCTTCTTACACTGTCTATAAGATTTTCATGAGCACTACTAAGGATACTGGGATTCCTATTCTCCTCAGTGCTAGCCATAATTTGTTATGACAGATTTGCTATCCACACAGTCAAATGTCCTAATATAATCAATAAAAACAAATAAATAAATACCTTTCTGGTTTCTCTGTATTAAGCCAAGACCAGCTTGACATCAGCAATGATGTACTTTGTGTCATGAACTCTTCTGAATTCAGCTCAAATTTCAGACAGTTCCCTATAAACTAATAGTATAGTCATTTAAAAAAAAAATTCTGCTAGTGTTCAAGTCTTTTGTTCATAGGGTCACTATGAGTCATCTACAGCTCAATGGCACTTAATTACAATAACAGCAACAACATAGAGAGAACTCTGTTGGCCTAGTGGAAAGAAAGTTATGCTACCAAGCCAAAGGTGGGTGATTTTAATCTGCAGCACTCAGGCCTGGTTTTAACTGGCTTTGGCCAAACATTCTTCTAAGTGGTATAGCATGGTCTATCCATTTACTGTTGTTGTTGTTGTTGTTATGTGCCGTCG